>NW_027176329.1:3896283-3986121 GCF_023349555.1 Cebidichthys violaceus | reverse complement strand
ATAATTGTATATATATATATATATATATATGTGTATATATATGTGTATATATATATATATATATATATTTATATATATATATATATATATATATATATATGTGTATATATATATATATATATATATATGTGTATATATATGTGTATATATATATATATATATATATGTGTATATATATGTGTATATATATATATATGTGTATATATATGTGTATATATATATATATATATATATATGTGTATATATATGTGTATATAGATATATATATATATATATGTATATATATATATATAAATTACAATCCTAAGGCTGAGGAAATCAATCAAGACAGTTAACATTAACAGCAGCAAAACAAATGTCAGCAAACATGTTCATTAACTTGCAGTAACACATATGCACATACATTATTTTTTTTTTTATATAAATCACCACCCCCTCCTGCAGGCACATTGTCTCCAAAAATTGTCCAAATCACATTGAGAAAATTATGAAAAGTTATCAATAAAATTAACACAAGGATGCAACTTAGAAGATTGACACATTTTACACAGCAGAATATACACAAATTCATATAGAAATCATTAACATGGATGTCTTATTTCAATTTAAATAAATAAAAGAAAAAGGTGACATAACTGTGACAGTAACAATAACACATCAGAAGGATCTACTGGTTGTCTTACTAGTAAAGGCTTTGTACAGGATGAGAGCTAATGTAACTGTAACCTTAAGTACAGGATGGTCAAATGTAGATATTACAAATGGACTAATGTCTTAATTGAAAGTCATGGTTGCTGAATGTTTGTCCGTCGTTCTCCTCCTCACCTCCTGGCTCCCTGTAACAAAACAAGAACAGAATTAGCAAAATACTCAAATTCAGTGTATTCGTGTAATTAATCTCAACGAATGTAACATTACAGACTTAAAGTGATATTGCAGGTTGATAACCTGTGCTCACGTTGGTCCGTTTATGGACATAATATGAAGTATAAAATCATCTGTAAAATTGTCACAATCTCAGTAAGATATCAGTGAACCTCTGAGGTTTGAAAGTGAAGTTATTAAAAGTTACTTTTCGAACTACGGTCGGATGCAGGCAGACAAGCTGGTAATAGACGGCACCTGGTAAGTGGTTGAGTGTGAGAGGCTGAAAGGGCTCGAAATGGTATAAATAGGAATGGGACAGCACTTTGCTGCAACATATCACGTTACCATGAAAACGACAAAAAATAAGATGTATAATTGTGTTTATTTATTTTATACTTTGTACTCCCTGATTTGAACGTTTTCCAGGCTCCCTTCCTCACAAGATGAGGTAATTTCATATAATCTATTTACTCATTTTTGTCAAAACATCTTCGATGACAAAATCAAATATCTGATGGATAAAGAAATAAATATCCTCTGATTTCATCAATCAATTTTTTATTCCATCTTTAAGTGTCTTGACACATCGACATGTATACTTGCGGAGCCTGGGATCGAACCACCAACCCTCTGATTGAAGGACGACCCTGCTCTACCGCTGAGCCTCACTGAAACTCATTTTGGCTTCTTGATTTCTGATCTCATTATTTTGGTCAATACAGAACTGATGACTATAGGTGATGGCTGATATGTAAATCAACTGGCAAATTGAGAGCTTTGCCTTCAGACTTCCGTAAAATGCCTGCATCACTGTGGAGGCCACCAAATTAATCTCAAAGAACATTTTAAGAATCCAGCATGTTCATCCACCTTGAATCTGCCTGCAGGCCACACTCTATCTTACCCTTGAGTGAACCAAATCCTTCACTTGGCACAGGCACTTGCTCCCTACAACTAAAATGACAGTGGCCAAGAGAGATCAGTGTACTGCAAGTTCAGGAAAAACATGCAAATATACAAGAGCATGAAGAAAACTACTTCCCAACTTTGACTTTACATGCACAGCACACAGAAAACACAAGCAAATGCATGAATGAATTAAGAAATTTAAGTTTAAAAAAATTGGATTTTCACCTTGTGATGTTACAATTGAAATTCAAAAAATTATATTGAATAGCTAATACTACAGAGTATGTGCAAAAGGTTTCATTCATAAACCAATTTCCTTACTGCTGTAATGAAATTTGAAATCGTTTGAATGGACCTAAACTTTTGATACAATTTATACAGATGATTGAACACAAAACAAAATACAAATTCTTTGCCCGCAAATTCTGCACCATTATTTGTATTATTATTATTTTCCACTTGTTCAATATATGACCAAATCCCTGGAATACTACTAATATTTCCTTCAGCCTCAGCTGTGTTTTTAGTGCTAATATTAGTATGCTTTAAGCCGCACCGTGTTAAGTACAGCTTCACAGTGTTATTTTATATTTTCTTATTTTGGGGTTTTTATTCCCATTGGAATAAACCCCTATTTGAAGTTTTGTTTGTATTGTTGATTGTTAATAAATAAAAACAATTATAGCAGCACAGCTAGATGCCTGATAATATTAACCTTTTGAAAACCGATATTAATTGTATCGTTGTGTTACTTTTAGTCTAATTTACTCAGGTTAAAATTATTTACAGTCTTTTCCCAGAGGAAGTGAATGCAGCATCTCCGGCTGCATCTCTCACTGACGTCACGAGAGAGTGAAGGGGTGAGGTGGTGAAAGAGGGAGGGGCTACACCGTGAACCGCCGTCGGTGCGCGTGTCTGAGTACACAGTGCCGTGCTTCTCGAGACAGCTCTACAAGCAGCAGTGTGCTGACAGGATTTGATGTGAGCAGCTGTGTGTTGAGCTCCGTTCAACGCTCTCTGGACTAATTGTGGACAGACAGCACTTTATCAAGCACTGCTGCGGACACTGGCGCTTTACGTTGTGCCCTAGCAGCGGCAGTCGGTTTGAACCTGCCTATACAGCTGCCGTCTATGTGTGAGTACGACTCTGACACACTGATTCATGTATGACATGTTCAACTTTGATTTCAGAGCTTGAGTTTTAATTGACTGACATGACAGAGGTGTAGCCCCACGAGCTTCAAAAACACAGCAACTGTTCACTGCATTATTATTTCGCAGTTGAGTCAGACAGTTAGTTTGAATAGAATATTGCTACACTGTAACTTGCTCATCATTTTCCATCTTTTCATACTTCCATCATGCTCTTGAGCGGATTTTCATTCATGTTCACATCACACATTGGCTAGCAGAGTATCCCGTGCCTTTGAGCAATTGCTGGTAGGCATTATTCTGCACTTGCACGTGCGCTATCATGAACCGCGCGCGCTCGAACTCCGATGCGCTGTCACGCACGCGGCAGTTAGTATGTCAGTGCGTGTATGTCATGGTGTGACTTCAAAGCTCCACAGTACAGTAGGTGTTGCTGTTCCTCACGGTGATGCAGTGTGCTCCGTCTCTCCAGCCTGTCGTCAGCACACAGCCTGGAGGTCTGCAGCTGATGGCTCTGATGCAGCGAAGCAATGCCTGCCAAGGTAGCATTTGGTCAGTGTGGCAGAATACAACCAGTCAGCCACAGTGTGACATCCAGGGAAGCCTAGTGATTCACTGTTAGAAATCAACACCGATGGTTCCTTTAGAAGGCAGTTTACTATTCACCGATTATTTCGTTAATCAACAGATATTCCTCTTCTACTGACAGTGTGGTTTACCCATTCCCCAGTCTGAACATTATATGTTTAGGGTTATGTTTTTTGGATGGATTGTCAAATTTCTCAGATAGATGATGGTATTCATTATGCTTATTCAGCATGTCGTTTTAGTCAGAAAAGAAACCAAAATGTGTTCAAAATAAGATGGATATTAAGAAAACGTTATTGTTCATTAAACAATGGAAATGTGCCCTCTGCATTCTGGCAACAGTAAAAAACAGTGAAAGGCAGCAAAAAAAAAATTAATACAGTTTACACAGTGGTAGTGCTTTGGTGGGGGGGGTTACCTCATTTGGAACTCGTCTTCGTAGTAATGTCTTATGTTGTGTCTCCAGCAGCATTCACTGAATAAAGCGATAGCCCCTCAGGCTTACGTCACTGAGCCTTTAATACTATCAGAGTGTACAACCTTGCTCATTCAACTTAACGCCGGGAAGCAGGCCCCTTACCGACACCGAGCTAGCTGACAGATTCGTCCAGAGTTGCTAGCTAGCCATGGAAGAGTTTAAGCAGTGTTTGGACTGCGGTTCCCACATGACCAGAAGGGACACCCACACCCTCCGTGTCTGGACCAGGGACGCTCTGAGGTGGTGCTGTCGGACCGCTCTTCTGCATAGATTAAAGAAAACTCCCGCTCAGAGTAAGCCCACAACGGGCAGACTTATTTGACGTGGTTCCCAGGCCTTCTGGTGCTGCTGTGAAGCCAACAAGTGGTCGGGACATTACAGGAGAGGAGTAGTACCTACGATTCCATGCCCGATCTCACAGGACACCGTCAAGGCCAGAACAATAAATAGGAGCCTTGAACCTCAAATGAGGCAAGGACTTTTTCTGGCATTTCCCCAAACAACTGTCTCTCACGCGGCGATCTTTACTGACTGCATCTGTGATTTCTATAAACATGGCGCTATGCTTTTCCACATATGCCAGCCATTAGAAGAGAGCGTGCGGTTATGTCTTGCAGTTCAATTGGCCTCCACCAGGGTACGCTGGTGTCACAGAAACGATAGTTTCTGACCGTGCAGTGCCACTCCTAAAGCAGAAGACCCCTTCTCTGCTGAAAAAAGTCGCCATTTGCCAGGTGGCAGGTGGGGAGATGAATTGTGGGTTTTATTCCAGGTACCTCATTGTTCCATAGAAAGACAGCTGTTCTCTATGTCCAATATTGGATCTGGGTACAGTAAAAAAAACATCGCGGAAACTTCCACTCCAATTGTTAACATTAACACACTGTAGCCTGTTCAGGTCTATAGGAAATGGGGGCTGGTTCACCCCAGTGGATTCGAAAGATGCTTACTTTCACATTCCCCTTGTGTAGAGACACAGGACATATCTGAGGCTTGTCTTTCAGAAGAAGACTTGTGAGTGTTGTGTTGGGATGGATGGGAAGCCACCAGGCGGCCGTGTTCTGGCCTTGTGGTTTATGAAGGGTGTCTGTCAGTTACCTACTGTCCGTCTTGGGACTTGGTTACAGTCCTGCATGCATACAAGGGGCCCATTTGAGCCTCTCTAAGACATGGGACTAAGATATTTCTGGGCAAGTGGCGACAGTTTAGGACAAATGGGTGGGACATTTTTACTGAGTAGAGCTTGAAAGCACACTGCAAGTCAATACAACCTCCGCTCACGTTTTCACCCGACAGCTCACTAGTGCTGTCGGGTTTATTCTGCCATAACTGCTGATTTATAACGTCACGATTTCATAACTAAGAATTTAAGAAGCTCCGATATATCTATGGTGTCCTGATTCCTCGCAAGACAAGTTATTTGTGTGCATCAAAATCTGCGTGTGTGTGTGTGTGTGTGTGTGTGTGTGTGTGTGTGTGTGTGTGTGTGTGTGTGTGTGTGTGTGTGTGTGTGTGTGTGTGTGTGTGTGTGTGTGTGTGTGTGTGCGTGCTGTAAAATTGCCAGAGCAAACTGAAATTCTATCCTTGTATCCATAGTGCCTTAAATTGGCAGTGAGAGCATTTTGGAGATAGACAATGACCATGGGGTCTTGTGACCCGCACATTAATTACACAGTTTAACCATCCTAGTGTGAAAAAAAAGTTCCTGCCAATAGTCGGTAATTTGGAGATTAGCATTAATGCTTTCTAGTTGTTGATCCCTGCTAATGCTGCATTGTAAACAACACATCTTTGTTGAAATTGTAGGTATAAGTGAGTGTGTGTCTATAGAAATGGTTGAATTTTTAGTAGAGGTGTGGAAGTTTCTTGATTGTAAGATGCATTGCGACGCTGACGTGTACGATTCTGCATCAGTGACATAACCGCCTTTGGTTTCATTTGGTTTCAAGTCTTTACTGTGTTTTTTTTTTCTTTTACTGTCTGTCCCACTCGTTTCACTCCTCTGATTTCTGTGTTTCACTGAGGACGGAGCTTACGCACTCAACAATCCGCTAACTTGTTGCTCTCGCTACCAATACTAGCTGCCTTCTTTCAACCATGTTCAGTTGTAAAAAAAAAAAAAGTGCATGCATGCTGAGATTCAACCATGGTGGTGTTCTGTCGGTAGATGTAGTGACTTACAACAAGTCGGAGCTGAAGAGCTATGAGTAAGGAAAAATCTGCTAGCCGCGAGGCTAATTCATGCAGTGTAAAATGACATCGGCATTAAGAGCTATTTTTGTAGATTTCAGCCCACTTGTGCGCTGTAGCACTATGTACTGAGGTGGGTCACACAGATTTTGGAAAGATGCAGCTTTTTATTTGAGACTGTTGTTGTCAGATTTTTGACAGCACTTTCTAAATAAAAAGGGATTTCAGATTTATCTCACTATTAACTGATGAAAAAGTAGCCGTTTGCATCAGTATAGAAAATTGAGGACAGGGTTTATGGAGCTGTGTCTGGATGCATCGAGAATTGGAATTGTTGACGGGTGAATCGCAATTGAATCCCGAGGCCATTGAAATTCACACCTCTAATTTTGAGTTTGCATTTATTGGCCTCTCATTTCCATTTCCTGTGGAGACATTTGGCTGCTGCTGTCACAGACAGAGACTCTTGAGAAGGCAGGTAGGGGGGGGTCAATGTGTTGCCCAAGGACACACGGCTCTCTCTAGGATCAAACCTAAAGCTGTGTGGGGATGGGAGGACCTCCAGAAAAGTCTCTGCAATAGAAATTAAACCCCATTATAGCCCTCATCCACCATACCAGCAAGCGGCCTCCACTAAAGAGCACATTCAGTGTGTGCCGGTTAGTAGATTGAGTCTGTGTATGGATTTTGGATCAGACCCCTGGCTGAATTTAAGTTGCTGAAGTCGCAACTGCAGGTCCGTCTAAGAGTGGTTTTCTCAAACTAAACGTAAATGAACTTTTACCATCAACGTGATCGACGAGCTGTCCGGGCAGTTCTTCGCCCTCTCATGGACTGAAGACCGACCGGACACTAAAGTGACTCGCTATTTTTGACCGCTATATTCACTGAATGAAAATGTGATACTGGTGCATCCTTAGTGCACACAGTATTCCTTCACAATGAGGGATTGTCACTGACATTTCCGTTGCATGTTCACTTTGCCATCCAAATGAAGTGGTTTTGATCAGGGGTTGTTTGGACTGGTCTAGTGAATCAGGTGGGATACGTTTCCATACCACAGCTGCATGTCAGCAAATGTATGAACTCAAACCTATATTTTCATCCACTACTTTATCTTTGATTGAGACAAGACAACATGGGGTTTGTCAGGCATTAAAATACATAGAAATAGCCAATCTTTGCGCCGATGGTCTCATCAGATTGCGACCAAAATGGTCGCAGATGCAATAATTTTTTGTGAGTGTACGAGTTAAAATATTATGTCGACATCCGCCTCTGTCTATTTCGAAGTCACACAGGTCAACTTGATGAGCGAGCAAGTGTTGAGCAGTGAACGCGAAGGGAGGGAGGATCTCGGGCTCATCACAGCGCGGATGCTCTTCCGCTCGCTCTGTGCGCTCGTATCACGTGCATGTGCCTGGTTTTAGTGTGTCACAAACCGGGCCGAACGGCCGTGGCAAAAAAGGGAGACGCATTCAATGAAGCAGTTTAACACTTATTTATTAGATTTAAAGTAACATAGAAGGCAAACATAAACTAACAGTGACATGTGAAGTCGGTCATTTCAGCAGTGTAAATGAGTGGGTGTGTGGAAAGTGTATATGCAGTGTTGTATAATGTAGAAACTAACCGCAACCGAAACCAAAATGGGTGTCTCAGAGGGTTATAAACGTTATAAAGGGTGCACTGGCCTCAGGTGTTTCCACTCTGCCTGACCATCCTCTGCCACACCCACCTCCACACCTGCAAGGAAAGCAGGCAGACAGGCTCATCACACTGGTAGCTAATTAAACGCTGTGTGTGTGTGTGTGTGTGTGTGTGTGTGTGTGTGTGTGTGTGTGTGTGTGTGTGTGAGATGCTCCTGGACGTAGCAGAGGAAAAGTTACAGAAACAATCCATTTAGCTGTTAATGTGTTCCAAAAAAGAATTCTTTCAAAGAGCAAAATGAGGAGAGAGAATAAGAGGTAGAAAACGAGACAATGCGACTCACTGATGATGAAAGTACTGAGCTAGTGTCATTGATTAAAACCAGTGCTGGAAGAAGCATTACGATATTTTACTTAAGCTAAAGTACTTGTAAAAATCAATTTGTTACAAGTAAAAGTTCTGCGTTCAAAATCTTAGTTTAAAAAAAAGTATGTAAGTACTGTATAATCAAGTACATAGTTAAGTACAATATATCAAATATAAAAGTAAAAGTACTCTCTATGCAGCCAAATGGGCTCTTTAGGAGCTACGTTATGTATTTCAATATTTCCCACTGAAATGTGATGGAATAGAAAAAAAGCATCAAAGTTGTATTTAAGTACAGTACTTGAGTAAATGTACTTAGTTATGTTCCACCACTGATTAATACTGTGCTGTACCACAAAAAAAGATGCTTCCAACATTCTCAGTTGGTGCTACCAGTGGAGAAGTTTGTCTCATTTACTCATGCAGGTCATATAGAGGCATCGGTATTACATTGAGACCAGCTGAAGGTTCCTCACGGCAACTTTAACTTTATGAAGACACTCTGTAACGTAAGGAAATGGATATCAAAGATAGTAGAGCCTCTTTGTTCACAACTAGTATGGAATGATCAATATCCAATTCATCAGGAGGGTGGTGTTAACATCCACTCATTTCCATTTTGGGACCAACGCAGGAGAGAAAGCAGCTGCACAGAGATGCGTGCTCAGAAAGAGTCATTGAGAAACATGAAATCCTGTCATTAATCAGCAGGCATCTGCCTGACTTGATAGACAGCTAGACTCTGTTTCAGGTGTGTGTTTGTCTATCTGTGTTAGCCTAGCTTAGCATCACTGGACAAATGAGAGCATGTTTATGGAAAAAGAACAAGTCATTGCTTCATTAATTCACCTTCATCTTGATGTGAGTAGTTTATCAGTGGTTGTAACCGCTGCAGGTAGATCTAGCTAATAAGTGCTGTGATTAGAAGGCAGGGCTTTTTTTCCCTCCACTGTCCCAAACTTTAGTATTTATTTTAAACTGTCCCAAAGTAAATGCTGGCCGTCTCAATCATCAACTGATGGAGAGACAGACAGACTTTGAACCTTGTAACTTGTAATTTGTAAATACTCTTGAATAGCGTAATACAGCCCAAGCCTAACATTGTGTTTGGATAAAATAGGATAGAGCTTTTACTCCTGGACCAGGGGTGCCCGAAATAACTCCTCCCGCTCTGCATCTCCAGTTCTCTGCTTTACTTGCAACACCTTGATTTGCTTACATTTGTATTCTCCATTAGCAGCCAAAGAAACAGAGGGACTCTGGGTACTACACATGTACAGGGATCAGTTTCCTGCATGCTTCACTGGAACAGAAAGAGCGGTGTGTTTGCCGATGGCTGGATTTTCTTCCCAAACGCATTCTGCCATTTTAATAGAAGATAAGTTGTATCAGGATATTGAATAGGGAACTTTAACATTTACCCCAGCATGGTTTCCTTTGTTGCTTCACGGTCACGGTGTGTTGCCTTGACAACAAAACAGCCCACGTAACCCCATACTACCAGTCCATCCATTCCATACCCCATTATTTCTGAATTATTTATTTATTTCATAGCAGCCAAAAGCACTGACCTCTGAATTGCTTTTAGCAGCATCACAACCTGTGCAGAGCAGATTGCTTTGGGAGCACAGTTTAAAATAGGGGTTGTATCAGACCCCATTATGGCTCTCAAAATTCAATTCATAGTTTGTATTCATCTATACTGTGAAGTGTATTTGCATGTAATTGTCAAAAATGTTTAATCCTTGTCAAAATCACATAGTAGAATACACTGTATTCATAACTATTAACAGCTCTTTACTGTAATTAACACGCTCATAACCTTTAGGAAACCGGTGATTTGTCCGTTGTTTTGTTTTTTACACTCAGATGGATGAAATCCATTATTTATTGCCAGCTGCAGTGTATGAGCAAAACAGGCAACTGAGTCCCCAATTCATCCAAATTGGATCCGTTCAATTGATTTGTTCCAGACCAAATATGATACTGGGCAAATATCTGCGCTAACCAATGTGGACATTGATGAGGTTGTGTTATTCAGAGGTTCACACTTCCCGGATCAATAACTCCTAAGCAAATAGGTGTTGAAAACGACGCGCCTCTTTGCTACCTTTGCTAAGGTCACCAATAGGTTTAGGCACCGAAAAAGGCGGCAAAACTACTTTGTTAGATTATGGCAAGAAAAGTACTTTGTTAGGTTTAGGAACACGTCGTGGTTGCGCTCAAATAAGTATGTGAATCCTGGAAGTTATTCTATTTTCATTTCAGTGACACATTTTGTCAATTTAGTTGAAGGAAACAGGAGAAAGGTGACTCTAGACTCTTAATTGAGGGACAGTACAGAGAGGTTACAGACGTAGTAGTAGTCGTAGTAGTAGTAGTAATGGAACTCAAAGACACTTTATTTGTTAATACTTTGAACTCATCCTTGATGTGTTTGTTCTTGATCATACACTATGTATTTTTTTTAGATTGTGCTATGTTTCCTAGGTAATCTGCAAATCAAGATCATTTGTGTGAATGTATATTTTTTCAGTTATTACTGTATGATCAGACCTGAGATGCAGGGGTTGGGAATGAGGGGTGGGCCGGAGTGCTATCTGGACTGAGTGAAAAGGAAGAAACCCAAACACATATTAACAGGACGAACAAATGCCGGAGGTAAGATAAGGTAAGAGGGTCGAATGAAAGGGTGAAAAACCCACGACAACTGCCGATTTGTGACTCAGTGGTAGAGCAAGGTCGTCCTTCAATCAAAGGATTGGTGGTTTGATCCCCGGCTCTGCTAGTCCATGTGTCCATGAGCAAGACACTTAACCCCAAACCCGCAGGCTGTTCCTGTAGTATGAATGTTAGTTAGTCTGAGGTGGCACCTTGCATGGTAGCCCTGTCATCAGTGTATGAATGGGTGAATGTTGACATGTAGCGTTAAAGGGCTTTGAGTGGTTTGAGCGCTATACAAGTACAGTCCATTTACCATTCTCATTTATCTCCTCTGTCAGTACAGAGGTTATACTCTTTTAATAGCTAATATTTCACAAATGAGTTCGTCGTGTGAAGGTGATGTGTAAAACATGTACCTCAGGTCAATCTTTGCTTAGATAAATAAAAGAATAACTTGACAAGTTGTCGTTACTTGTGTATGTGTGTGTATATATATATATATATATATATATATATATATATATATATATATATATATATATATATATATATATATATATATATATATATATATACACACACACACACACACACACACACACACACACACACACACACACACACACACACACACACCACAAATCTGGACTGAAAAGCTCCTGGAACACCACATGGACACAGACATTACACAGCTTCACACAGTATGACCCACGTCATACAGAAATGCGTATGATCATGCCACCAAGGAGGAGGCAAAACAATGTTATGTAACCCTTTAGATCAGCCTATTTACCCTGGGAGTCATCTACAAGGTCCTCATCTTCATGGAACCTCCGCTCACCCTCCTCACTTGTTAAAGCATTGCTGAGGGCATAGTTCCTTGAAATATATTTCCGTCAACAAACGACCCCAACAGCTGCATAGCACCTCTAAACACCCTGTAATAACCACAGCTTGAGGTTGGAGTATAGCTACTACAGATGTGTGGTAAGTTTAATAAGCGTCAGTGTTTCCGTAGACATCTGTAGTAGCATACACAAGCTAAAAATCCTGGGTTCCCACTGCTGATGGTAATTGTTACTCTGGTCATTCACACTTGTTGCTTTCCTCTCCTTTATTTTGCTTCTCTCCTTTTTCTCTCTATTGATTCTCTCTCTCTCTCTTTCACACTTATTTACACACACACACACACACACACACACACACACACACACACACACACACACACACACACACACAGATAGTGTCCCCATCTTTTCCCTATTTCGGTCTTTCTCTCTCACTCCTATGTTCTCTCTCTCCATCTGAAATGGTGTCACTGCTCATCGCAGAGCAGAAAAACAAAATTCCATTCATGTTCGATCTATTTTTACTATTCATAGAGAGTCTCCTATTTGAGCAGCTTGTGTGGCTGTTAGTAATTCACAATGGAAATGCTTCGTTTTTAATGTGAATGGAGCTGCCTGTGCAGTGCCGATCGTGTTGGAGAAACCATTTCTAGCGGTGGAACCTTTCTAGTGTAAAGCGAAGGTCTAAGGAGACTGGAGGACTGGAAGGAGAAATTGCCTCTTCCAGCAGTGACGAAGAACAAAATAGCACTTTTGTGTAAATAGATTGGTTTCTGTTGCCAGGTTTAATTGAACTCGATGGGACTATATCTGGCTTGGCAGATTAGACTAAATCAAACTTCATCTCCGAGCTGTGTCCCTCAACAGAAAGAGCTGTTTTCTCATTTCTCTCTGGCTGTAAGCCTCAGATTCCTGCAGGTATTTCAGGAGATAAACTTTGGCCTTGGCTCTGACCTCTGTCCTCCTCCCCTCCTCCATCAGCTTTGGAGCGTAAAGCGCCGGGATCAGTTTTTATCACACCGGTGTGTTTCTGCTCACAGCAGTGGTCGGCTGTGTTTTCTTTTTTTTTTTTGTTTTGCTGCGCTGCCACAGGATGCATGTTCACAATGGCTACAGCCCTCCTGGCAGTGGCAATGGTCATTCCTTCTGACTTCTGGTCCCACGGTAGCAGAGGAGTGATGATTTATTGTAAACTATGTTGGTTCGTTTATTGTCTGGCCCTCAAGAATGACAAAACATATATTTTTGCCATTTTTCCCTAATCTTTGGGGCATGGGCCCCACATTTTAAAATCCCAGGGTTAAGGGTAAAACAAAATAAAATACCCCCCACTGAACATGATGTCATGCTGAATCAGTGAACTAAAACAAATTAGTGTTTCAGTCTTGTTTTCAGACCAATGCTGATCTGGCCTTACAATTCTAGGTTGGTTCTGTCATGCAGAAACTCTGTCAACAGCAATCTGTTACTTAACATGTAGTACATAATGTGCCATAGCTGCATATATTGTGCCATTTCAGCTGGTAAAATATTCAGAACCAAATCAAACATGTGCCTAACACTTCATCAGTGCCTCCATCAAGCTTAGTATGCTGCTGAAGTTGACAGATGGCGGACAGCAGAGGCTGTAAAGTTTAGTGACATAATTATGGAGAAAAATGTCTTCATAGCTGTTGTAGCTTAGTAAATAAGTGCCAAGGGCCACAGAACCAGGCTGTGTTCCAATTAGCCCAATGACACCCTTTCTCTTCAGTTACCAATCACGTATGTGTGCATAGACGTGTGTCTTCCTACTGTTTTCCTCACATCTTTCGAGGCTCTCTCATGAAAAACAACAGTTGCAAATGTATTTCTGTGAGCAAGTGTATTTCTAGTTGTACGTGTCCTCCTCCAAAGAAGGTGAAGAGCATGTTGAGCTCAGATCAGAGAGACCAAGTTTCCTGTAAATTGTCCTTCATGTACCGAATGCTGCTGATGACATGCAGCCAGAGCTGGAGCTCTCCATCAGTTCAAACACATGGTCCTCCTCCTTCCACTCCCACTAGGCCAGCTCAGCTCCTCCCTCGTGACTTTCACAGGTCGGAGAGGATTGAGTTTCATTCCGACACACTATAGGCATATAGGTATGTCATAACACAAGTGCTTCTCAACAGTCAGTGGATTTACACAATAACCCCAGTGAGTCCTCTGTGCTTAAAGGGACAGTTCACCCCAAAATCAAACACATTTGGCCTCTTACCTGTCGTGCCATTTCAGGTAAGAAATGGTTCGATCCCCGGCTCCTCTAGTCCACGTCGATGTGTCCTTGGGGAAGACAGTTAACCCCAAGTTGCTCCTGTAGCTGTGCCTAAGGTGGCGGACTGTGCATTTTATACCTGGGCCTTCTGTGCTGTCCTACTAGACTTGAGCCATGTCCTAATAACCTCATTATGACGCCACAGCTATGGTTATTTGTTTCTAGGGGTGTAATAATACACGTATTCGTATTAAACCGTTCGGTACGAGGCTTAAGAACCAAACAATACGTTTGAATAATACTAGTGCTTTTGGAAAATGCAGAAGCTTAAATTGTGGTAAATATAATGTTTTCGGTGGACTGTGCTCATGCAACAGACAACAGGCTTTGTGACCTCTGAACCCGGAACAATAACAAAAAACAGCTGAGGCTGCGGCACCGCGCGTGTCTTCAGGTGTCTGTTTGACAAAAGTCACGCTGGCCCACTGACCAATCACGGCGCACCTTAATGCTGACGTACTTAGCAGGCTACCTGGGTAGCTCTGGCATGTCAAAGAATACGCCCAACATGTCAAACTAAAGATCTGATTGGTTGAAGACGATGACAATCAACAATATCGTTTTTACCCATTTACTTTTATCTGCAAGGTCTACCAAGAGGACCTTGGGCCCCTCTCCTTATCTCCTTACATAGAGAAATAGAGGCTGAATCTGATTGGATAAGAGCTCTCCTTAAACAAGCTGCACTGGAAGCAGCGCTGCAGGCTGGAAGCAGAGCCGCTGAGGAAGACAGGAGCTGTGCAATGAGAAAATAAGCTAATGGGGAAAAAAATGCTAATGCTTGTAGTGTATTTGTGAAAAATTATTAAATTATAAAATAGCTATAATTTTGTGATTCTGTTTAGGCCAGCAGAGAAGGCTTAGCTGGCCCTGACGGCCCACCACTGACCTGAAACTGCTGTTTCATTGTATTATTTTGGCGCTTTGAGCACCGCAAGCCGTGTGCCATATTGTCCAATTATATTGGAGAAAAGGAAGATTTGTCCAACAATGTAGATTGATAAAAAGCACTCAAGGTTATTGGGCAAATATGTATTTTTAATTTTGGGGTGGTCCCTTTCAAATTTGCATAACTAACAACCATTTTCATTTCATGCAAATGGTGCTGTAATTATGAAATGTTTTTTTCCTACCTTCCATTGCTGTCAGTCCAATTTAATACGCTATCAAAATAAGAGATGTAAAAATTGGATATGTGTGGATATTTAGCACACCAACTTAAGTGCCAATCTGCTGCCCAACAAATCCCACAAATAAAGAAAGAAAAAGGTGAATTGACTATTAACCCAGGAGAAATTAATGAAACATTTACCTCATTTTACTCAAACCTGTATACGTCAGAAATGGCAAATGAAAGAACTGACAAGGAACATTTTTTTAACAACCTTCGGGCTCCTTCCATAAATATGATACATAAGACAAAGAACTCTCATTACAACATTCTGAAATTATTAAAGCGATAATGGCAATGAAGAGTGGTAAGGCGCCTGGCCCAGACGGCTACCCAATAGAATTTTTTTTAAACTTTCTCCAAGAAATTATCCCCAATTCTACTAGATATGTTTTTAGATTCTTTGTCCCGTGGCTCGCTGCCACAAACACTGACTGAGGCATCAATTCTTCTCCTTCTTAAGCCAGCTACAGATAACACAGAATGTGGCTCGTATCGACCCATCTCCCTCCTAAACAGTGATGTTAAGATCCTGGCCGAAGCTCTTGCCCTACGCCTAGAAACCACAATGAGTGAAGTGATCTCTGTTGACCAAACCGGTTTCATTTTGGGGCGACACTCATTTAGTGCCTTTAGCAGGCATGTTCTAAAAATATCACTAGTCACCATGGAGCTCCGTCTAAAAATTTGAGTTGCTGTTCATATTGAATCAAAAACGCTTGCATTAATGTAGATTTTAAAAGGACAATATGTCTTGTCAGAAGAGATTTGGGTACCCGGAGGCGCACGGCAGACAGCCAGGACGAGGCCGCCGCACCACACTAGATTTTCAGGTTGCGAATGGCGGGCGCTTCCCGTTGGCGCCGGACACGTGCCGCGAGCGCACCCCGTCGTCAGGTCCGTCAGTCCTCGGAACAGGGCAACAACTCGTGGGTGGCGGGGGTAGAGGCGAGGCAACGCAATCCGACCAAAAAGGCCCAGACTAGAGGTTTGAACGCGGGCGCCCATAGACGCTCGTGTGCCTCGGAGGGTTGGATCCCCCCCTCGGCTATAGACGAGACGTTTTACTAGTTTCTTCGTGAAGAAAAAGGTACCATTAGAAAAGCTGGTGTCGGTGACAACAGACGGGCCGCCATGACGGACCGGCATGCAGGCTTCATTGCGTAATGCAAAGGTGACCCAGACTTCCCAAAACTGAAATCATTCACCAGCAGGCGGTATGTGCAAAAGTAACCGGCTTTGATCACGTGATGACTCCTGTCGTGAAGATCATAAATGGCATCCGCTCCAAAGCCAAACAACACAGGATATTCATAACTGATCATTTGTATAAACATGGGACAGAGTTGTTGATTTGTTCAAAAATGTTACAAAAGTGGTTATTACAAACGAGACACGATTTGAAGATATGACAGTTAATGATAATTATTCACTTATAATAGTGATAATTTGTACAAAAATATAAGTGTGATTTTGAACCAAATGCTACAAATGTGCTTATTCATACAAAACTGTCAAAGATATTTACAAAAATATCAGAGGTGTGTCAACATACAAATGTACGGTGTATGATTGTGTTTATGAACATATATATATATATAATGACGTCTGGCACGGCGAAATGAGGTGACCTTTTTACTTATTTACTTTTCTGTTCTAGGTGGGTGTACCAGTGGGTGGGACAGGTTTGTTGTTTGTTTGCAACAAAACACTGAAAAACAATGGAAATATTAGTCAATGTACATGTTTACTGTATTCTGTGTCTGCCAATATTTCCAAATTAAATAAATAAATAAATAAATAAATAAATAAATATATATATATATATATATATATATATATATTGCTCGTGAAATAAAATGGCATGTCTAATTATGGCCAGCCTCAACAGCAGCAAATTAAAATGGGAGTGGATCAGAAAAGAGAGAGACATTTAACTTGAATATTTATATGAAGATGTACTTAAGATAATATTAGGCGCTGCCTCTTTTTGTATCAAACTAAAGCTTAGTTCTCTGCAGTTACCATTACGAACTTGCTCTACTCTTCTTTTATAATGCACCTCCTTCTGCTGCTGCACATTTCCAACAATAACATGTAATCTAATCTTTTATTCTGATGAAGTGACAGGCCTGTGCTCGGCTGTCACTGGTTTGTCTACATGGTAACTAGCCGAGCCTCGTGCTTCCATTTCCAAAGTCCTTCAATGGGGCGGATTGCTTTGCAACAGTGTTTGCAGTGAATTGTAAAAGGCTGCTGTCTTTGTGTAGTGGAGGGCTCTTTGTAGCACTTTTTCAATGAATACATGGTTTTCTGCTTATTTTTCTACCTTGTTCCAGCTGCGATATACAGCCACCAGAGATGTTGGACTCAAGTCAATCACAATGAATGAATGAGTCTCTTATCTCCCCCCCCCCCCCCCCCCCCAGCCCACACGCATTTTCTACATCCACTGCTTCAAATCCCACCCCAGACCCCCAGAGAGTCACGAGTGTAAACACCATCTAAACCTATGAAGCCCTCTTAAGCAGGGCTCTCTCTTCAGAGGGCACACGGTGAGCCATTTCTTCCTGCTCCTAAAGAAGCTGCTGCATCCGTCCAGTGAGGATCACGGTTGTGTCCAGCGACACACACACACACACACACACACACACACACACAGAGTGGTGCTTCTGCTCTCTGAGGGTGCTTATCGCTGCTCCTTGTTCTGTGTATCGGAGCGGCGCTGGCTTTGCTGCCACCCAGTCTTCTCTGGCTCAGGGAGCTGTGGAGACCGCGTTGGCTTTAAAGTCTATAGTCCTGCCTCAGGCCAGCACTGAGCAGCCAACAGGGCTCTGGTGACAACACATGACGGTACTCGAGTGATTCCACAAAAAATGGAATATGTGCAAACCAGTGTAATTATGAAAACATAAAAAATGTTGATATGATGCTTAATAATATGACAGCCACAATCTGTACAACACAACAGGACTGAAGACGTTCAGACAGGTGTTTCCATTTCTTCTTTTTTTGGTCATAAAAAGTATGTGTGTGTCCTTTTGAAAGGGATATTACACTAAATTCAGAGCACAGCAGTAGTAGGGTGTTATTTTCTGCTACTAATAGGACTAATCTGTATAGTGACTAGTGATTAAACACCATCGCTTCAGAGGGAATCATCAAAATGCTCATCGCATTTTGCCAACCTGTTATCTTGCTAATCAAGGAAGTGAGGAAAAAAACATGTTGACAACATGTTTGGCTTTTTACAGTTATGCCTTAATATGGTCACTTCATGAATGCGCACTTTGTTCTTGGACAGGATACACGATCAGCTGATCTATGTGTATTTCATTGTTTTGAGGTTGAAATGATAATATTAATCTGGTGGGTGCGTCTGTCTGGTTCACTCATTCAGTACAAGCTGTTGACATCTCTTCACAGCTCATCCTTCAAATATAGAGAGCTGCTGGTATATTCTTTAAACCTCCACACACCTTTTGCTATGGTTGTTATCTTTTTTTTGAAGATATTGGGGGATGGTATTGCATTTTTTTTTTTTTTCAGTCAAAGGGAGAGAACAAAGAAAATATGAATACGACTCTGGCTGGATTATGTCTCTCTCTCTCCCCTCTGCCGCTGACTGTTCTGACAAAATGTCCTGCATGTTGGCCTACTGCAGAAAGAGGCAGGTGCCGGCAGCTCTGATCAGTGTTTTCATGGTGTTTATCAGTAATGATTCATTAGCATCACAATAGGTTTCCATCCCACCGGCTGTATCCTGTTCTCTCCTCCGGTCCGTGTAAAACAGCATCTATTTCCTCCTGCTCTTTATCTTTGCATTTCCCAACATCCTCTCCTTGTATGGAGCCCTCTGTCTCTTTGCCATCTCTGATTAGATGGCAGCAGCCTGAGCGTGAGATCTCCCACTTTCAGTCATAATTGACTAACCTCCACCAAACCGCAACCTGCAGTCCTCGTCTTTTCTTCTGTGCAGTGGTACAAGCGCTCATTTATTTCCCATACCGCTCAGTGTTATTACTCTGTCTCCATCATTTCCTATCTCTACTACTCTCTGTCTCTCAGCCCTCTCCTCTCTCTTTCACTTGCTCTCATTTGCATAACATTGTTGCAGAAGATGTCTTTCATCTTTTCAGTATCGGATTGGAGAGGGGGGGAATTACATTACCTTTCCTGTCGTATTACGAAGTGCTCCGTCTTGGAGATCAGCGGATCAGGAGCGCCGGGCCCTTAAACGGTAGAGTCGGGATTTGGAAACCATTCAAAAGACTGGAAGTGAATTGTCGAAAAATCAAGGGTCAAAATAAACAATTTTGTCACATTTATTAGCTGTAATGCAAATTTGGATGAGTGGGAGCATATATTTTGGCCTGTCTTTGGTTCAGAATGCAGTGTGTGCTTCGGTGTGGGTGGACAGTGGGAGCTGAATCTGTGTGAACACATTATCGTCTGGCTAATGTGCGGAGTCTTATTGGATTCACGTTTCCCCTGCGTGGCCTCATGTCTAGTCACGTCCTGGAGGCGCTCCTCGCCTCAGAACTCACACATTCCTGGTGATTTTGGCAGAATGAGAATTGGCATTTCGGATTTTTCCTCAGAATCCGGAGAAAAAGGATGGAAGCCGTTTCAACAGGGATCCAGAATAAAGCTGTGTTAATAAGGAGGACGAGGTGTTGCCTAGCTCTGAATATTTAAAGCTGCTGTCCAGGGCTCTGTGTGCACGGTAGCCCTCCATGTGGCTGCTTATTGAGAGGGAGTCAACACAGAACTCCTGTCACGGGTCAATTCCTTTTTGTTTGTTATGTCTATGTATTCTAATAGAGATAATAGATTTGGGAGAGACACCGTAGATTCTCAAATAAAAGCTGGTCTTCAAAATCACAGCAAAATAAAGGGTTGAATAACGGCTCACATTGTGAAGTCAGATGTACATATCTACAGCACTAAATCCATGTCATCAACAGTCTTTGTTATAAAGATATTAAATAAATAAATATTATTGTCATTAACTAAGCTGCTCTCAGTGAAAGCCTTTGAACATTTAAAACCAGCAACCCGGGAGATCATATCCGTTGATTGTATTTTAATATTGATTAAAGAAACTGCAAAGTAGAAGCAAACAGAAACTAAGTTTAGGTATGAAAAATATTATATTATGTTACTCAGAACTCATCGTTCCCCTAAATACAAAAAGCCCCAAAGCACTTAAAAAATATGCAACTCAGCTGTACACGACTTACTGTGTACTTCTACTTCAGGGGAAAACATTGTAGTACTACATTTCACTGACAGAGAAATGTTACTGATGACATTGCAGATTCATATTTCACTCACAAAATATAACGATTAAAGTGAAACCTTATTATTCATTAAACTATCCAGCGTTAATAGTTTTAGAAAAGAAAGAAAAGAATCAGAAAGGTTTGAGTGCTGTTAATGAAAGCGGTTATTATGTCACTTTATTAAGTTTTAATATGTTTTCATGAGAGAAAGCGACTGTTTAGATTCCCAGTTTATTCAATAAAGGCCTGTTCAGAAATGTGCTGTGATTGTGACTTTGCATACCTCAGAAGGTTTGAAGGGTCTGCTGGTAAAATCATACTTATTCATTTTTAATTGAATAAGCAGTAGGCACATACTGATTGAGTATGTATTATGCACTAGGCCTACCTCTGTGTTGTCCCCAATTAATCTCACATTCGGCTGCAGCCTTCATAATGTTTTGGTTGTCCAGTTATGGCTGCATGCTCAGTTACCTGTCCTGGTTTATTTTTGTGTTTTGGCACGACTGTATGAAGTGTGTTATAAGATGACTTTGTGTCCGCTGCTTGTTTAATGTTTTACGTCACCACTTTGTTTTTGAGCATAACTGGAGTTTGTTTGGCGACGGTCGTAGTCATTCAGTCAAACATTACAGTGGTCGTTGCCGACACGCCTGGTGGAGATTTTCCCTCTACTGTGCCTCAAGCACCACCTATTTTGTAAAGACGTGACAATGAATTCTGCCACTTTCTGGTCCGATCGGGGTATGTTGATTTTTCAGTTTGTTGTAGGTTCAGACTGCGCTCGTAGTGCTTGTAGGTGGTGCTGAGAAAACATAAGCAACAACCAGGTTGTGTAAAGCAAAGCTATCCAAGAACAGGGAAAGGGAAACGATAGAATGGACAGTATAAAGTGTTGTGACGTGCCTCTGTGTAAACATGAATCGGCCATTAAATGCCATATTCATCTGTTTTGATGTCACGTAATTCTCCTTCGGTTTAATTCGCCAACTGCTGAAAAGCTTTTCTGTATTCTATAAGAGGGATGTGATGCCATTCAGAAAGGACTTCTATGGCCAAGCACTGTAAAATCCTTTTAGCGGAGCTTGTCATGGTCTATGCTTACTGAAATGACCTGTTTACAGCTTGAACTTAAAATGTAAGGCCACGAGTGACATCTGTTTTTCTTTGCATATCAAACTAAAATCTCACACATAAAACAGAGGAACTGACCATTTCTACCATATCTGCCCTCTTTAATAGCTCAGCTGTCTTACCAACAAGACCCTTGTCTTTGGTTCTTATCAAAGAACCAAAGACAAGGGTTCTTTCTTTTTTTTCTTTTCTTTTTTTTCTCTCTTTTCTTTCTTCTTATCACTTCCTAATATCATATTAATGTTTTCACATAGTGGGGCAAGGAAGTCAGTTAGTGATTCAAGCAGAGCTTTAGATAAAAAAAACCCTGTGGGAAGCCATAGGACGTGACAAAACATTAAAGGAAACCATTATAGATGATGCAGACTTGTATGTAACCAAATACAAATACATTATTAAGTGTGATTTCTTGCCCAGAACACAATCAGAATACACTTTTTTTCTTTATGCTTTCCTGACAGACACCATGTCTTCCATGTACTTTAGGCTACATTCACTCTAATCGTTTCAAAACAAAAAACAACCTCCGTCCACACGGGCATTTCAGCACCGTTTCAGATCTCCGTCTATACCAACACGCCTGAAAGCGAATATCACGTGATTATTCACGCTGGGCATGCGGGTGCCGGTATAAACAAGAAATCGATTGGTTGCTAAGTTACAGAATAATAAAAGGTTGTTCTTGATACTTAAGATGTTTTCCAAAGACACACTCAAACAGACACATTTATTGGACAAAAGACATTTAGTCAGCACACGTCTCTCACTCGTTTCCTGTTTCATTGATGTCTGTTCTGTCACTCGTAGCTCTGCTGGTGGCTGAAGTCTTTGCAGCACTGGAGAGCCTTTATGCTTTTGTTCGTTTACAGTTTTTCTGTGAACTTAACAATAGTTGTGCTCAACAAAATAAGCAATAATAAGAAAAGGAAAGTCCTGCATTTTGTGTCCATTGTCCTCCTCAAAGCCACAAACAATGACTTCAAACGTCCGCTCCGTAGGGCTGATAACGCCGCTGGACACGCCGCTCGCGAAGCGCTCCAAAAACAGCTGCTTCCTCCGCATGTCGGCAGTGGTCGAAATATAAAACGCAGAATTTAACTGCACAACAGCTGCTAGTATAGACAGCAAGGTCAGCAACGCCTGTAATCAGTTATCCATGTTGAATTAACCTGGTAGTCGATCGGTAATCAAGGCTGATGTTTGTTTTCTTCGGCAGCGTGACGAATCAGAGAAGGACACGTCGTGACTGCTAAGAACCAATCAAGTAGCCAATTTGAGTACATCTGCATCATCGTTTTTAAAGGGCACCGTTTCTGCCGAAACTCGACATCAGGGGAATATTGTCCATCAACTTGTTTGAGCACCAAGCATCATCGATGTGAACACACAGTCCGCCTCCCCTCTTCTTACCGGAGTCTTGCGTTCTGTCGGCGCATTTACAGTCCGCCCTTCAAATGCAATAGCTTGATCTGGGATGTTATGATGAAGCCATGATCTCTGATTTCCCGTTGCTGGATTAGTCTTATTTCATCCATCTTATTATCCAGCGCCCGGGCATTAGCTAGAAGCAGGCTGGTTAGTGGAATAATATTAGGTCCAAGCTGTTTAGTCCTCATCCTGGCTCTCTTCCCCCTCTTCCTGGTTGGTTCACACTGCTTTCTATGATGTTTTGTTTGGCCGGTCCGGCCGAGTGGTCAGGAGATTTTGTGGGCGGCGGTCGTCTCATAATTCTGTCCTTGTACTTTCTTTCTTCCGATGTTGATGCAGCTGCCACAGATTTCGCCTTATTTCGTCTTAAATGTAGCGAAATCTGTGGGAACTACCGGCCGCTGCACCGTTGCCATAGCATCCCTATGACTCATATATGTAAATAAATTTGGAAATATATAATATATGTTTAGTGTTGCTTCAGTGAAGTGAAAGCTCTTTCATCAGTTCCTTCTTGTACTCTTGTACCATGGGAAGTTTTGGAAATGTCTGTGTCCACTTCAGTGTGTGGTGCTCTCTCCTGTTTGTTGTTGGTAATTGCGATACTGGCAGTTTAAGTATAATTTTTTTTTTTACAATTATCAACTACTGTCAACTGTATTTTTCTGTTTCATGAAAATCTGTCCAATAGATGAGGAGTTATTTGGCCACAGTAAATAAAAAACCTACCCACACACAGACAATTTTAAGACAGTTCAACTGAATGGAAATTGTTATTTCCTCTCCAATATGTTGAAAAATGAAAAACAGTTTTCTTTAAAAAAAAACAAAAAAACATTGTGTGTGTGTGTGTGCGTGTGTGTGCGCGCACTGTTCCCTCTAATATTCAGTTCATGTGATATCAAACAAGAGAGGAAGTGGTGTCTGGTGTTTTCTGCCTGTCAGTGCAGGGACACGATGCTGTGATGGTAACCAGAGGAGACGAACCATCATCAGTGGTTAAATGTGGAGAGGCATCCACACACAGGAGAAAGTGTGTTAATGGTTGCCAGGCAACACAATTAGCCACCATCTAGCTTCCTTTTACAGTCAGAGGAGGAGATTGCCTTCTGTTGTCTGTCACCTGTCAGAGATTGTGTGTGTGTGTGTGTGTGTGTGTGTGTGTGTGTGTGTGTGTGTGTGTGTGTGTGTGTGTGTGTGTGTGCGCGCACCACTTTTTACAGAAAAAGTTTTGGAATAATCTTAATAAATTGTCTCTAAAAATTCTTAGAATTAGGATTGTTTTAGATTTAATTTAATAAATCATAACTGGTGTGATTCCAGTTGTTTGGCCCATCTTCTGTTTACCTCACAATCCTTGGACAAAAGGTAAAATAATTATGTGAACTTTCCAGTGTTTTAAAATTCAATATTGTTAAACGCTGTGCGGTGTTACAGTGTTTTGTCTGATGAACCCTGAAGCTCATGCATATATAACTGAAACTGGACTTTCTGGATTGTATTTCACCTGACTTTTTTTTTCTACCTGAAGAAGCAGTGAAATGCATGCTGGGATACTTATCTACCCTGGTCAACTTCCAAAGCATCCTGGTTAGAATTGGTGGAGCAAGGACACTTCTGTTCATTTGGACAGTACTTAGACTGATGACTTTTCACATGTCGACAGGAACACAAGCACAGTTTAATAGTTGCCTGTGTGTGATGTAGCCAACTTAACTACTAGCTTTGACCTGAATATGGATATGATTTATAGCACAGGCATCCAGAACACTATGATTGGCATCTATGAACATCATTTTAAGAAACATATAGAATCATTGTAGCAATAACAGGAGCAGTCTATAATTGAATGAAGTTGGGTGAGAGTATATATAGAGGGGGACCTGTGAGTTCCACCTAAAGCCCAACACGTTTTAACCCCTCTATTCTTCTCAAAAATGATGTTTCCAGAACATCTGGTAGCCTACTGAGTGAAAACCAAGATCAGTTTCACTGGTTCAACTTCTCCTTCGTAACTGCACATACAGCATGGATGACAGCTCATTCCTGTTAACGTAGCAACATGCTGAGTAGATAACAGACTAGTTGTAAAAAAAAATAACAATTGCATGATTGGCAAATGTAGTGAAGTTAAAGTAGATTACTGGCCCCTCCAAAAAAGTACAGTAAAAGTAAAGTTTAAAAAAGGAACTTGAAAAGTTATCATTCCTAAGAAAAAAAGAATGGAATCACTTAACAATACAGCCCGCAATTTATAGTGTACCTACCCGACATTTACCATGTAAGGGGTGTATATATATATATGGGTATATATCTATATAGCATATACAAATAACAACATTGTTCCCCCAAACATTGTTGAATGAGGTTGTACTTATGCACCGCACTGATCACAACAGTCCTGCAACAGGAACCCTTGTTCTCCGACAGCTATTTCACTCTTCCCCTCTGGGCAGGCAACTATAAACGCAGTTGCACACACTGGTCACACATCTATTGTTTCAGATGACAATAAACTGAAATTCATTCTTAATTGTTTCTAATTCATTCCATTTTCCATTAAGTTCAGAGTAACAGGGAGCATAAAGCAGGTACATGTATGGATGACGGAAAGGCAGTAGTTTGCAAGTATTTCTACCGTATTAAAAGCAGTGTGAGTGTTGGGATTATTTACATGCAGTTTCTGGAGTCAGTTATCACATTAGTCAATTTGTACCGCTGCTGCTGCTGCTGCTGTGTCTCGGCTCTGTGCCTTTCCAACATTTGTGTTTTTTTCATACCAGATGGAGAGAAAAGAAACAGCAATGTGTCAGCACTCTTCTTTATTCCCTACTGAGCCCCGCTTTTAATCAAGCCACCACAGTTGGGTTAGAATAAATGACCAGTAGCTTCGATTGTGCTGCAGTTTGTAGGTCAATGGCTTTCCGAGATACTGACATATTGATTCAGTGGGAAAGCCAATTCAAAGCCTCACAGTAAAATGTCGGTTCCTCAAAGGTTCTTTGGAGTGGGTTGAGGTGCTTCATGGTACCGCTGCCACACAGAGTCCTTGTATGTTCATTAGATGTTCTCTACTGGTTCATCAGCTCAGTTCAGTTTAGTGTAGTTAACTGAGGAAAGAATAAAAACACTAGATCAATATTGCCTACAAACAGTGTATAACTCTTTAGCAACTTTTGTGTCTATTATTCAATCAAACAGAATAGGTCTGAGAGCAAAACATTCTCCAATGTAATAAAAAAATGTATTTAAGAGTGTAACAACACTGCAATAAACATCAATTTTTAATCGATGTTACTTGCAAAACCTACAAAACAATGCTATTTTTGGTCATTACTAATAGAACATTCAGTACAATGTTAAACATCGTACTGATTGAACGTTCCCTTGCAAATGTGCAAATGTGATGTTAGAAAGTGCATATCAGCTACATTGCTATCTTCATTGTGTCCCAGCTGCTGGGCAAACTTAATTAAGCCATCTTTTCTACTTTATTTTGTTGTCGAGGTAGTTGTTGCTGTGTTTCTCATACAATATTGGGTGTTGAGAAATAAAAAATGGAAAAGCTGTCCACCCATTTTGGTAGCAAGATCTGACATCAGTTGGAGCAAAGGATTTGATTGGTCAAACATGTATTTCGCAGGTGGAAATTCGCTGAAATCGATGTCTGTCCAAAATTTTCCTCGAGCACAAATGTTCAGCAGGGGTGTGCAAATGTATGTCTGTCTTACTTTGGTGTAAAGCCTGTTATCTTTTTAAAGTGCTATCTAAATTAAATAAACTTGAAAATTAAATAAACTTAATTGAAAAATTTAGATATAGCATGCACTTAAACTAAACGATTTTATTGGGTTAGCCTTACTTTCAGGTGTCTAAAAATGTTTTAATGTCACTCCCATCGACAGCAGTACATTGCTTGGCTACCATGCTGGTAGTCCTGTTTGCTTCTCCAAAATGGGCTACGAGGCTTACGAACCGAACAATACGTTTGAATAATTCTAGTGCATTTGGAAAATGCAGAAGCTTAAATTGTGGGAAATATAATGTTTTCGGTGGAGCCACTGCGCTCAAACTGGCAACCCACATGACGTAACAGACAGCTGCCTGACACTCCGACCTCGGAAGAAAAACATTCTACACGCGATGTGACGCTAGACTAGCTTAGCGGGAAAACAACAACAACAGCAGCACACAAGCTACAAACTCTCCCCGCAGCGATTAGCTGTTCCCTACTGATTCAAACAGGGCTAAAGCAATCGCCACACAATCCCCATTTCTCCAGACCATAATTCCTGCTTTGTAAAAGAAAACAAAAGCCCAAACAGAGAATCAAATGTCTGGACCTAACCCCTATATACCATCCCTATATGCATGACGGGATGCCTATAGTCAAAATCAATGGGATTAACACAATGACAAGAACAAACGCACAAGAACCAGTCACATATATTTATATGACAACAAAGCATGACAAAGCATGACAAATCAATCCAGCAACACAGCGGCGCTAAAACACGTATTCATCCACACACTGAAGAGCACCATTCAAATATTATTCATATCAGAGGGAACAATATTAACCATATCATCAAAACGACACAATAGACAAATGAACACAGTAGTAACGCTACTGCAGATGTAAAAACAAAAGCAGTTCACTTACCAAAGCTGCTGTTCACTTAAAGACAACAAAGAGTTTAATGATGCGGTTGTACAGAACATCCGTTCGGTTCAGTTCCAGCCAGAGGTCCTCCTGTGAACGTGTTCGTTGAGTTGTGGATCCACTCGGGTCTCAGCAAAAGTTTTCAAAAGCACCGTAGCTTGTAAGTGTCCTGCCGTGCTATGGTGTCGTGTTGCTGCCTTGGTTAGCCAACTCAGGTTAGCAAATCCAGTTTAGCTCCAAACAACAAGACACTCAGTCGCAAATGAAACACATTCTTAGCCATAAAATGTGCAACGCTTCTCTGACGCTGTTGGGAACGAAAAGAAGCGTGTTTGAGTTATCAGCATTTAAGAAAACTAAATTATTGGCATCAATAGAATGTGCGGTGCTGTGATAAAACTCTCTGTGCGTCAGAGAGTTTCTTCGGCTCGGTAAGGGAATTTCCGTCCTTACGGCTGGAACAAAGTCGACTTGGGTGGAGAGCAGAAATGTGGTTCTCTCTCTCTGAAGAAGTCCGTTTCTTCACTTCTGCAGGAAAATGGTTCGCTTCCTCGTCCAGGATGCGAACATAAACAAAACAAACAAACAGTAGATTCCTCCAGCGAATATGAAACTGTTTAAAAACCCAGGATTTTCTTTTAAAGCAGCAACGTTGCATTCGTGCTTCCTTGTCCGACCAGGGGTCAGAGGAATAAGCAAAGAGCAGAGAGAAACTGTTTTATGGAAACAAGGCAGAACTGCAGGGGTCCTGAGGTGTCTGTAATCTAATGGGAAAACAAATTATAATACGCAGTGTACTTGTGAAAAGTTATTAAATTATAAAATAGCTATAACTTTGTGATTCTGTTTAGGCCAGGAGAGAAGGCTTTGCTGGCCCTGATGGCCCACCACTGGTGAATGGGTGAATGATGACATGTAGTGTTAAAGCGCTTTGAGTGGTCGGAAGACTAGAAATGCGCTGTACAAATACAGTCCATTTACTCAGTCCTCTTGCCTGTGCCTCTTTTAGTTCTAAAAATAAAATAAAGTCTATTAGATGTTCCTCAAAGCTGCAGCTACAATTCCATCAATCAGAGGCTAAGGTAGTAAAATCTATGTAGCCTGAGAGGTGAAAGCCAAGACAAACAAAAAAAAGTCAGCAAATCACTCACTACTGTGTGTAAAGCTTAATAACTGTGAACTCATTATAATTCGTGAAAGCATCAACATGATATTTTAACGAAACACATGGAGGAACCTAGCATCAAAGCCTCACAAGGTTATTTAAAGTTTAGGTTATGGTAAACTCCAGGTCATAGGTTGTCAAGTTACTACATAATCTTCATAAGAATATGTCAGCGTATCAACGCAGAATCTGTAGGCACAGGACAAGATTTGTTTGTTCTGCTTCTTTTATCTTTTCTTTTTATTTGAGTAGTAGTGAATCTAGTTTTAGCAGGCTTTGGCTGCTTGCAGGTAAACTGTGTGGAGATCAAAATATGCAAATCGGATTTGCTGAAATATAATCTCGGAACCCACTGGCTAACATCTAACAATGATTTAGCTTGGCTAATGGCTAGACAGACAGACCGATACCTCTCAACTCAAGCTGTAAACAATGATCGGCTGATCCGCTGGCTACACCTGATCTCCGGAAACATTGACTGAGAGGCTAAATCTTCGTCTCGAGTTTTGATATTTAGACCTTGTTTTCACTTTAGGTGACAGCGTGACGATCCGCCTGCTGTGACGATGCCGCCTAAATGTAACAAGACAGACGTCCTCACCAGAAACCAACAGCATTGGTCACCCGGTCAAACATTTCTATCCCTCCTATTCTTGAACACCAAAAAATGCACTGAATAAAGGATCGATCTACACATTAAATTGGCGCGATACATATCAATCCTGACAAACCAAAAAAACATATTGTGCAGCCCTTTTGAAACCTTGATGGAATGTAACATGGGATGCAACATCATGTCATTAACATGTAGCCAGTTGTTAAAACAAAACATTACATAGGGAAAGGTATATGCTGTATTCAAGGTACATCAACGACAGTGTTTTAGGGTGGATTCTTCCTTTGCTCTTTTCCTAAAACAGATGTGTCTCTCTCCCTGTCAGCCTCATCTTTTAAAATGAATTCTTCTCTCTGTTTTGTTTTTCAGGTAGAGGGATGGCACTGTCCTTTCTTCTCTTCTTCTCTGCCGTGTTGCCCTTACTCAGAGTGTCTGCCTATAATGCATCTGCCGGTAATGACTGCGCTGTCTTACACACACTTTTTTTTTTGTCTCTGACACAATGTATCCAGTTGTCTGTACAAAATGATTGTGGCTGCGACAGCACAATGGTACAACTTTGTGTGCTGGCCTGATGTATGTTTGTCTTTTGATGTGTGGTGTGCACACATGTTGATATGTGGAGGGTTAAAATATATCCTGTTGTTTATTCATCAGTTATCCTCTTGATCCTATTTTGAGTATTCAACATGTAGGAGGCCGAGCTGTATACTCGTCACTGTATAGGAGCACATCTAAACTTCATATGCAACGACACTTGAGAATTGTCCTGATTCTACCTCTGAACCAAACAAAGGTCCTACATCCATGAGACATCTGAAACACCGTAAGAGACTCCAGGCAGACACTGGCCTCTCGCCAACTCTTTGTCAACAAAGGTTGGGAACCACTGTTTTGCACTGAATTTTATGATTATTAATGCAAAAACGTGAACGTAAACGTAAACAGCTATTCCAGATACATTAGTTATACATCCAGGGTTCACAGAATTGTGCAGGTAACCGCAAGGAACCACTAAGTGGATTTTTTTTCTGGATAGGTGCTGCTGGATCTGCATGCCTTTTGTATGCATTCAGTTCTTCAGTCATGCCTCTGTCCCTTTTCCCTCTGTCATATCAGTCAGTCTCTGAGCATGAAATTGCTGCCACAGCTCGCACTGGACGAGCACCATTTCCACCTCTAACAGCCCAGCTTGGCAGGCGGGCCCAGCCCCACATTTAAAAACCAATCTGCAACCAATAGGCACTGAATCCACTAATGAATATTTGCTGTAAACTTCTAGTGCTTATTATGGTGCTTTTATATCTTAGCTCATGCTTTGACACTAATGCTCAGAGGCAGATGTCAGATCTCTGTAATACAGACGTAAACCTGCCGTCAGATTAGTAAACTGTCATTTCCTCTTTTCGCTGAGCGGTGGGGATGGTGGTGCGGGGGTGGATGGGGATGTTTGCTATGGGAGTCACGTCTAGTGGTCTTTCCTGGCCTCTATTGAGAAATGTGGTGACTGTTTAGTAATTAGGGTTTTACACCGTGGGTGAACCTGTGTGGAATGGCAGGCTCCAGATGTATTACCCCCAGGGAAGGCAAGGCAGTAAGCGATGGAGAGGATAATTAGATAGCACAGAAAATACTCCTGGTGTTGTGTCAGTGAAACCGAGCTTTGCAGTAAACTGGCAGGAAATAAAGAACGCAGCACACAGAGGAGGCTCCGAGGAGCTGGTTTCTTACCAGGACTGATTGATTTCATGTGCTTTAATGGATTACTGGAGGCCATATTGTGAAGTAAGGCATTGGGTGGTGTCTATCAAGGTCACTTCCCATCTACATCAAAGTTAGGCTGCCATCTCCATCAAAGAGTCTATCACCATTCTTCTGGCTTATTTCTCCTCCTCTGTGTGTCGACTTGTCTGCCACTCCAACCTGTTTTTATCAAAAGGCTGGTCAGGTGGAGAATGCTGAGGGGCCGATACCTCCTATGAGGTGTTAGCAGTGTAGGTCTAATCTGTCTGTATCCGTTCATTAGATTGGTCTTTTAGTATGTACTCTTTTAGGGAGTCACTTTAGATGATACGATAATAGTGTGGTGGCTAGCGCTGTGCTCACAGCAAGAGGGGCTGGACGACCCTTCTGTGTGGAGTTTGCGTGTTCTTCCGTGTCAGCATGCAGTGTTTCCCCCCAGGTCAGCGGTGTCAAACTCATTTTCACTCTGGGCCACATCAGCATCATGGTGGCCCTCAAAGGGCCGGTTGCAACTGTAAGACTGTAAAACTGTAACTACTCCCTAACATATTGTTGAATAACGGTCTCAGCATTTGATTATTGTTTATTCAAGTGTAAACATATTGTACATGCAGTTATATAAATGTAAAATTATATTTCAGCACATTTCTGTTGTTATAACATCAATCCTCTTAATTTAGGGTTAAGAAACCCACATTACTCTATCAAAGATCAAACTTTTAAAGAAAATAACAAAGACAAATATCATCAAACACAAGTTATTACATTCACTTTGTTCAAAGCTATTTTTGTCCTCTCTCTGCATCACTAATGTTCCTCCCCGTCGTCGTCCCATTCATGCAGCTACATCCAAGAGCTCCTCACTGACGGTCAGGTCTGCCTTCAGCCTCTTATAAACACTGATAGATGTATGATGCATCCGTGTTGTCTGTACTTTCATCAACAGCTAATGAAAAAGACAAGTCCTGCTCGTCTCTTCAGCTAGCTGTGTTGTTAGATTTCCCGATGGTGTTTCTTCACAATCTGACATTTTAAAAGTCTGTATCTGGTCGGAGCTCACCTGCTCACATACCTTTTAGCATGCACTGCTTCAAAAATGCACCCATTTACCCATAGACTTCATCTGTTGTGAAGCCACGTTTAAAGTAGTCTTCAATGTACTCACAATCCATGTAGGGTAACATAAGAAGAGCTGCTTCTATGACTGTGGTGTTTAATTATCTCATCATTTAGACTCTCGATCTCATAATTTAGACCATGGGGATATTTTTATTATCAAATCTAACTTTTCATATTTTTTTTGTAATTACATTTTTATTTATTTTTTTTAAATCCTGGCGGATTCGCGAACCACATAAAATGATTCGGCCCGCGACATCATTTTATGTGGCCCGCGAATATGTATGTGTATGTACATGTACATGTATATGTTTGTATGTATGTATGTACCTACCAACCAACCAACCAACCAACCAACCAAGATCAGTCTTGTACAGCCAGGGGGGAGTGTTTCCCCTTTGACAGCCCAGCTGGGTCAAACCCTGCATCCGGCGGTGACTGGACTTTAGCTGCTTGTGGGGCAGGGCGTGCAGCACTTGGGCTCGTTTCTGTACTTGGACCCGGAGCAGGAGAGCTACTCCGGCTGCTACTCGCAGGAGAGCGAGTGTTGCCATTTTTGCCGTCGAGTAAATAAGATAAATAACATGAAGCTATTTAGTTTGTTTAATAAAATAACAAGGCGTAGACCTGTTCTACAGGAAAGGGAACCTTAAATGACTTCTGTTGTGATCTGGCGCTATATAGAAAATACAATTAAACAAAATTAACTTGACCTTCAAGGGGGGGGGGGTGTCCCCTTATTATTTTGTTAGGGGAAACATTGGCATGGGTTCTCCGGCTTCCTCCTACATTTCAAAGAAAAAGTTGCCCGTAGGTGTGAATGGTTGTCTCCGTTTGTCAGCTATTCTGGCAACCTGTCGGCTTCAGCCCCCCTGTACCCTGTACAGGATAAGCGGTTAGCAATATTAGATGGAAGCATAATAATAATGTATTAGTATATTTAATAATACGTTTGACATCTTGTGCACAGTTGGAATTTGGTACCTAGGTAAATAATCCTTTTTCAGCCATCCCAGAAAACTGCTCCGGGAAAAAAAACACTCAAAATCTTCCAATCAAGGATAACAATAATACAAATTGAGTTAAAAATATTAAAACCATTACCCATATGTGCAGCATGCACATTTACATCAGTGCATAGCTAGTAATAGCTAGTTAAAGGTTAAAATAAAGAGATGTTATTAGCTTTCTTTTAAATATATTTAGCAACTGGCTTTCCTATACCTACACATTGTGTGTTCTATGGTTCGTACAGTGATTGACAAAGACTATCCCAGATTTTCTTTCAGCAGTTGTTTGGAACCTCTAATAAACCAGCTTCAGATGATCGCAGTGTTCTTAAAGCCAAATAGTTAACAGAGGGTTAGCGATATAGGCTGGTCCTAGCCCAGTTAGGGCTTTGTATATAAGAAAGAGGACATTCAAATCAATTGTAAATGTTACAGGAAGCCAGTGCAGGGCAGCTAAAACTGGAGTAATGTTTTCCTCTTACCTCTTGGTTTTGGGTTATATGCGAGCTGCAGAATTTTGAATGAGCTGTCATTATTTTTTCTTTTCAAAAGACCATTAAAAAGTGCATTAGAGTAATTGAGTTGCCTTGAAATAAAGTTATTAATAAGTTTTTCAGCATCTTTTGACTTAAACTGTAGGTCTAATTTAGCTATGTTTCTAAGATGGAAAAATGATGTATTATGTGTGACTTGTAACCTCAATAATTAAATAATTATCCAGGAAGTTAATTTCCCCATATCTTTAAACAGCATTCCTCTTTTTGTTTTAGGGCTAGTAGGATTTCGGTTTTGTCCTCATTTAACATAAAAAAAATATTGCTCATCCATTTATTTATTACCAAAAGACAGGTAGTAATGGAGTTTATAGCTGCATTGTCATTTGGTTCAGTAGAGATGTACAATTGCGTGTCATCCGCATGATTATGGAAACATACATTGTTGTTTCTAAAAATGCCACCATGTGGCGGCATGCATAGTGAGAATAATAATGGCCCAAAGCCGCTCCTTTGTGCAACCCCAAAACAGTGGCCATGTTTCTCAGACACATGATCTCCAAGACTGTTGTAACACTTTCTCCTTTTGATGTTTTGAACCAGTTTAACACCGTCAGAAAGATCAACTAACCAACCAAGATTGATCAAGATATCATAGTCAACTGTATCAACACTGCACCTAGGTCTAAGAGGACAATAATGGAGGCCTTATGACCGTCTGATTAGTCTGAGGTGGCTGATTATTTTACTAAAAGCAGTTTCAGTGCTGTTCTGAAGCCTGACTGAAATTCCTCCGGGATATTATCTTCTTTTTAAAAGGAGTACATTTGCACTGAAACTGTCTTTACAAGTATCTTACTAATGAATGGAAGGTTAGATATGGGTATATATACAGTAGCTGGTCAGTGAATTTTCATCTAGGCTGGGTTTCGTTAGTAAGTGTTTTACATCAGCTGTTTTCAAAAAACGGAAAGATGGAGCCCAGTTTATTGCTCTGCCATCTCAGATTGACTTTCTGGACCATAGCGTCAGCCAAATGAATAATCTGATTTTGGGAGTTGAAACAGGCTGTGTGATGTTTCTAGCCACTGTGAGCTCTCACCATGTGTGGCTGGGACTCAAATCACTCCTGTGGAACGACCGAGATGACCTCTTTGTCACAGATTGGGCTATTGGGATCAATGTCATCTGTCACTTGGTGCTTTGAAACGTCTGGAGGAGAAGCTGCCTTGCCACTTGCTTACCCTCAAAGGAAAAAGAGGAGAGTGCAACAATGTGACGATGAGAAGGAGAGAACATCGGCGGGATGGGGCAACCATGCAAACCAAGTTTGCCTCCACTTCACCAAGTATTGCAGATTCAGCTGAGATCGCTTGTCCATGTCGATGTGTTCTTGGGCAAGACACTTAACCCCAAATTGCTCCCGCAGGCTGTTCTTGCAGTTTATGAATCTATATGAATGTTAGTGATGAGCAGGTGGCACCTTGCATGGTAGCCCCTGTCATCAGTGTATGAATGGGGGTGAATGATGACATGTAGTGTTAAAGAGCTTTGAGAAGACTAGAAAAGCGCTGTACAAGTACAGTCCATTCACCATTTGAAGTGGAGCGACAGAAATGCATTACATTACATTACAGTCATTATCCAAAGTGACTTACAATTCAGATTCTATCACACAATTTTTTGGGGGTTAAGTGTCTTGCTCAAGGACACATCGACATGCGACTAGCGGAACCGAAGATCGAACTGCCGATCGTCTGATTGACGGACGGCCCTGTTTTCCACTTAGCCACAGTCGCCCTCTGAAGTGACTGTCTATCACCAATGGCACCCCCCACAGTGGGGAGTGCCATTGGTGCTCGAGGCTTTGGTGAAGGGTCCCTTTGTGCCTCTGGAACACTCTTCTCCAACAGCTTAGCTGCTTGCACTGACCTCAGCTAAGAGAGTGTATGAATAACCGCCCTGTGGGTGTACCAGTTGGTTGCTCCTTCGAGTCTACCCATTCATACAGCCTAAGTTAAGTGTCTTGCTCTGCCTGTGCAGTCCATGGACATGGACTAGCGGAGCCCGGGATCAAACTTCTGATCCGCTGTTTGAGGGACGCTCTATCACTGAGCCACAGTCTCCTAGGCGGGGAAAGCCCCTCCAACTAGGTCAGTGAATATTCTACTCGCAGCATCTCTTGGAGATGTCAGTCTCCCTTCAGGGTGTGTTCACTGGAATGATACAGGACTGGTGAAAAGGGTATGTGTGTATCGGTCTGTCTTTTTGACTCCTGCAGGGTTAGGCAATAGCAGTGAATATCAGAAATTGCAATTAGAAGATGCTACCTTGTGCTTTAGATAATTGTGATAGTCATTTTTCAATATTTTTTACATTCTGTAGACCAGACATTAGGTTGGGGTTGTTTTGTTGACTAAAGCTTGTAGCTAGGGTCAGGTTCAGATATTATTTCATAATATAACTTTGTTAAAACTTTGGCATCTCTGAATGTCTTTTGAACCAAAAATTCCCTTTTGTTGAGATTAGGCTGGCATCAAAGAACACTGTGACAAATAGGTGACTCGGATACTGAGATATTATTAATGTTTAACCCTGTTATTACTATGTCTAGAATGTATACCATGCTGATGAGTGGCTTCATTTACATTATATTTTAATAAAGTAATTGTTATTTTTGAATATTTGTCACTTGTTGTGTCCATACGTGTCTGATCTGCTTGCAAACAGTGTAGCCAATGTGCTGCATTTGATTGACAGGAAAACAACCAAAATGGATGAAATAGAGCAATTTTACAGAGAGAGCCTTTCCTTTGTTAAAACATTATGACCTTTTTGAGGCAACTGATAAAAACTCCACTTGCTACACGGCGACTGAGGCTCAGCTGAGGCTTGCATGGTAGCCCCTGTCATCAGTGTATGAATGGGTGTGAATGGGTAAATGATAACATGTAGTGTTAAAGAGCTTTGAGTGCTTGGAAGACTAGAAAAGAGAGAAACAAGTACAGTCCATTTACCAGATTATAGGTCTATGCACAGATCTGTTCTGGATACTGATAATGATAACTTCATATGGAAAGACGTTCTGAGTCGACACAGACTGAATCCGTGACAATGGCTGTGAGGGCGAGAGACCTTATAAAGTAATGAAAACACTGAACCTTAAAAATGCTAATAAGACTAGACATCTAAAGTTCACTTAGCAGTCACAATGGGCTTGGGGCATCAGATTCTGATATTATGTTTATTATTATTGTGTAGATATTACATTTCCCCATAGTAATGGTACAACAGTATCAGTAAGCTCATGGGTCACCCAAATCATGAGGAATCAATCTCTGAAGACCATGAATTTTCACACAAAATATCATTAAAACCTGCGACGAGTTAACATTTTGCGTGTCAAATTAATAATTTGACCAGAGTGTGGAACTAAAATCAGCAAATCGTTAAAGCCATAAATTCCAGACTGGAGCAATTGAAAAGATATCGCTCAGAATTATTATTAGAAAAGGAATTATCTGGGAATGCTGTTAAGTCCTGCATTAACACAGCTAGGAACACAGAGAGGGAGTTTTGCTTTTGGCCATCATTAATCACTGAATATCATCTGATATAACTGCTTTGAAAAACACAAAGCATGTAAAAATACAATACTTTGATGTAGAAATAATTGGGCTTGGAGAATCTTAATTCAGTCCCTTTCACCTTCCAAATCTCTGCTTTTTACTGTAGCCTAAACCTTTAGGTACATCAGTCTGAACATGCATATCGGTCTCCTCCCATGATAGTCAAGCTCCAGCTGGCCCTATTAACTGTGTCCCCATCCTAATGAAGCACCATTTATTCATATGAAACCATTGCTCAGTTGACAAATAAGCTCTGCTGGCAGCAACAAGCACAAACCTCATAAGGATTCTGTCTTACTGGAGAAAAATGACTGATGTGGATAACGAGTGAGCCTTCTGCTGGAAACCAGGCTGCTGGTGCTGTAGAGTGTTAATACTGAAAACATGACATAGGTTGCCACCTAGTGGTAGAAATGTTGGCATGAAACAGTCAGAAAAGCCTTTTCTTTTATTTATAAAAGGCTTTTCTGACTGTTTCAAACCTGCAAAACACTGTGAACATGTTGTGTCTGTTTATTTCTACTCATTGTTTTTTCATGTCCAGCTTTTTGTTTGACTCATTTTGTACTCATCTATACATATTGTCATAACATTCATCCTGTCACAAAGAATTATTTGGATAATTTAAGGGTTAGGGTTTACTTTTTGCTTCTTAAATTCATTGTAAATTCAGCTATATGTCTACTGGTGGTTGAGGAGGGACAGATGGCTTATTTTCTTAGTTTCAATTATCCATTTGTTATCATATCAAATATATTACTTATTACGTTATACCAGTGGTGGGCCGTCAGGGCCAGCAAAGGCTCTGCTGGCCTAAACAGAATCACAGTTATAGCTATTTTATCATTTAATATTTTTTCAGAAATACACTACATGTATTCTAATGTTTTTTTGCCATTAGCTTATTATCTCATTGTACAGCTACTGTCTTCCTCATTTGCTCTGCTTCCAGCCTGCAGCTTGTTTTAAGTAGAGCTTTTATCCAATCACATTTCACCTCTATGTCTCTAGCTAAGAAGAGAGGCCTGAGGCCCGCTAGGTAGACTTTTGCAGTTTAAGTAAATGGGGACGATATTTTTGATTGTCATAGTCTTCAACCAATCAGATCTTTAGTTTGACATGTTGGGCGTATTCTTTGACATGTCAGAGCTTCTAAGGTGGCCTACAAGTACGTCAGCAATAACGTGCGGTGTGATTGGTCAGTGGGCTAGCGTCACTGTTGTGAAGCTGAAGCTGGCTAGCAGAAGATAGTATTAGTAGTAAGAGTTCAAGTTGAAAGATATGTAAGAAGTTATGACATTGACATGACATTTTTAGCATTTTGCCTGGTGTAGCTTTGTTTTTTTAACACTCAATGGCTGAAGGAGGAGGAGAAACGGATTTCTCAAGAAGGACATTTCCAGAAAAACTGGACATCGTATCAAAGTGTCGGCCAACCCCACAGCTAGCAGCCCTGACCCAGCATGGAAAAGGATTTGTACAAACGTTATTCCTGGCTGACAGCGTCAGAGAAGCGTTGCACATTTTATGGCTAAGAATACGTTTTATTTGCGACTGAGCGTCTTGGTGTTTGGAGCTAAGCTGGATTTGCTAACCTGAGTTGGCTAACCAAGGCAGCAACACGACACCATAGCATGACAGGACACTTACAAGCTACGGTGCTTTTGAAAACTTTTGCTGAGACCCGAGTGGATCCACAACTCAACGAACACGTTCACAGGAGGACCTCTGGCTGGAACTGAACCGCACCGATGTTCCGTACAACCGCGTCATTAAACTTTTTGTTAACAAAGAAAGGAGGATGGACTTTGTCTTTAAGTGAACAGCATCTTTGGTAGTGAACTGCTTTTGTTTTTACATCTGCAGTAGCGTTACTACTGTGTTCATTTGTCTATGGTGTCGTTTTTATGATATGGTTAATATTGTTCCCTCTGATGTGAATAATATTTGAATGGTGCTCTTCAGTGTGTGGATGAATGCGTGTTTTAGCGCCGCAGAGTTGCTGGAATGATTTGTCATGCTTTGTTGTCATATGAATATATGTGACTGGTTCTTATGAGTTTGTTCTTGTAATTGTGTTAATTACATTGATTTTGATTATATGCATTGTCCGTTAATGAATACGCATTCATGTATCTGTTTTCTTTTACAAAGCAAGAATTATGGTCTGGAGAAATGGGGATTGTGTGGCGATTGCTTTAGCCCTGTTTGAATCAGCGTGTGTGCTGCTGTTGGTTTTCCTGCTAAGCTAATTTAGCATAGTCTCTCAGAACACACGTGTCGTGTACAATGTTGTTCTTCCGTGGTGGGCGTGTCAGACAGCACGTTGTCTGTGACGTTGGGTGGGTTGCCAGGTTGTGCGCAGTGGCTCCACCGAAAGAACATTATATTTCCCACAATTTAAGCTTCTGCATTTTCCAAATGCACTAGTATTATTCAAACGTATTGTTCAGTTCGTAATGCGTATGGAACTGTGAGCCTCGTACCGAACGGTTTAATATGACTAATTGTATTGTTACACCCCTAGAAACAAATAATAACCTGTAGCTGTGGCGTCATAATGAGGTCATTAGGAGGAGGTTCAACTGTAGTAGGACAGCACTGAAGGCCCAGGTCTAAAATGCACGGCCCACAACACGACATAATATGTCATACAAGATCATTTTCCCTAATCACCCCTAATTTAAAGGTGCCATAAACAGGATTGGGAGCATATCTGCTGCCTGTCAACGGCTCTCAACATGGCGACGAATAAGCCTGGGGCTCGCAGCTGACAGGACGGCGTTATTAGCTGTAACAGCCATATGACAGCAGTGCAGATCAGCAGCAGTGAGCGAGCTAGTGGGTCACTCTCACATGCATGAACATGCACTAAACAGCATGTGAGGCTGGCCTGGCTATGCCAACAAAGAACGGAGAAACTTGGATAACAGCGAACACAGAGGGAGAGTGAGCTCATTCTATGCTCGGGTAGACATTACTCCTCCATATAGCAAATAGTTGCTGCTTTATTAGTGCTTTGAATCTCGTATATTGCACCTTTAATTAAGCTGCCTTCCTGAAGATGTAAATCTGTTAAAACATCTAAAAATGGCACAAAGGAAGAAGAGATCTCAGGCTTTGATACACACACAGCTCTTGTCAGAAGATCTTTGATAGATATTTGATGGTCAAAAGAAAAGTGGGTTTAAAACTTGCATTGAGCTTTAGTTTGAAATCTGTGTGGTGTGGCTGTCAGGATCCAGCATCAGTGTTGAACAGCAGAGCTGTCTGCCCTGCAGCTGATTAACAGCCAGCTGATTGAGACAGATCAGAGCTGGAGGACTGCAGGACTCTTTCTTCTCCACCTGACGGTTTTGTCTCTCTTTCAGGTTGTGCTATCATCCGTCCTCCCAGAGATGGAGGGATAAGGTACAGAGGTCTGACACAAGAGCAGGTAGGAATGGCTACCGTCACTCGGTTTTTACTGCCGCACAGAGTTCAACCCAAAGTTAGACTTGGATGAAGTGTTCTGTTTGTATTTACAGCTAATTCAAATGGGAGCAGATCAGAAAGCAATGAGAGATGTTATTGAAATATGTCAAAATGTACTTAAAAACCAGTAAAAAGTCTCTCTCTCCAGTTGAAATAAAAAAATATATACTTGGGAATATACTGTAACCAGCCATCAAAATCCATCCAAAATAACCAAATCTATGTAGTGGTATATTTTTACTGGTGTACTGATTTTAATTCTCTCTCTCTGTGTGTGTGTGTGTGTGTGTGTGTGTGTGTGTGTGTGTGTGTGTGTAGATCCGCAGTGTGCAGATGCTCCCAGTAGACTATGAGATAGAGTACATCTGCAGGGGCAACAGAGTGATTGTGGGACCCAAGGTCAGGAAGTGTTTGCCCAACGGCACTTGGACCGATCTAAGCCAGCGCAGCAGATGCTGTGAGTTTAACCTCAGCTGACTCTCCATCACACCTTCATTCATCTCCCACATGAAACATTGTTCCAGACATATATATACCCCAGTCTTTGATCGTCCTCTCAGGAGAAATAAATATCCTGTTTTCATCATGTGGAGGAGAGATCGTCTGAATTCCTTCTGTTCTCATTGGCCAACATCTTGTGCACGATGAAATTTGAGCCTTTCAGTAAAAAGAAACCTGAGCAACCTATATTTCACATTTAAGACACAGGACGCTAGTTCTTTTTTAACTAACTATGTGTTAAAGGTGTTGTTGGACCAGTTGCCATCATTAATTGCTGTTAATTGCTCCTGTGTTTGTTTGTTGAGGTTGTAAGCCCCTTTGGCTGTGTTTCATTACAGGGAAACACAGCTCCACCTGGGCGTCTCCCTTCAAGTGTGATTGACAGTCATTAGTCTGGTTTGAGTGACTCCCACTGGTGTGAGGTGGGTGGGGTCTCAGTTGGAGGCATGTTATGCACCAATCAGAGTTCTGCATTTTACATAAACAATGTAATCAAATTTGATGATTTTGTTGTGGGTTTCTTTTGATCAATCACATGTGATAACACTAGTCCCAAACATTTCTGATCAATCAGATTATGAGAGTTTGAGTGATTAACTCTTCCTCCTCCTCCTTTTCCCTGCATGCGTATGTTTTGCGAGTGGTGTTGTAGAAGGCAGTTAAAGCTCTAGAAAAAGCTAGTAAGTGGACTTACAACTTGTTTGAAATTGATAGATATATCTCATATATCACTCTTCAACGTTTGAGTGAAGATGAATCCAGAAAGTGGTCGAGATATTTGGGTTGTTAGCTAATGCTAATTAGCAGCTAAGCTAAAACTAAGTAGCAGCAAGATGCCTCCCTTCTCCACAGACGACTACCACAAACTCCTGCAGAAGATTGCAGTCTTGGAAACAAAAATCCACCGACTAGAAGTAAACGTGGAGGTAAATGGACTGTGTGGGAATGATACCACTTTACCCATTACATTACATTACAGTCATTTAGCAGACGCTTTTATCCAAAGTGACTTACAATTCAGTATCGATCTATACACCGTAGGCACAGCTACGGGAGCAATTTTTGGTGTTAAGTGTCTTGCTCAAGGACACATCGACTTGCGACTAGCGGAGCCAGAGCCGGGGATCGAATCACCGATCCTCTGATTGAAGGACAGCTCTGCTCTCCACTTATCCACAGTCGCCCACAGACTCAAAACATTGGACAAACACAAGCTAAGACTGAGCTAACTAGCACCACCAGGCCTACCAAGAAACAGGAGGAGAGAACAGATAATGAATCTTCAAATGGTAGTCCTCCCTGGAACTCTCTCGGTGCGAGAAAGAGGAAATCATACCCTCATGATGTGGGAGGACGACTAACAGGCAGAGCCCAGCGTCCTGAGATTTGTGATGTGACTGGCTGGCCTGCACTAGCACACAGGAAGAACTCCTCCTCAACCCCTGCACTCAGCCGGACAAAGCCAAGGACAGCGGAGAAAAGTAAAACCAGCAAACTACCTCCACAACAACCAAGCCTACAATTTCAAAACAGATTTGCTCCATTGTTGCAGGATCCTAAATCTCCATCTGATGACCTGGATAAGCAGATATCTTCTCAAAGCAGGGTAAGAACAGAGTAAATGTGAGCGTAAAAGGCCGCAGGGAAAGCTAATGACTGGGCCTGAGACTCTGATTGTTGGTGACTATGCTGTAAAAGATGTCAGAACATTGTGCAGCAAGAATACCAAAATACTCTGCTTTCCGAAAGATACGGTCTCTAACATGAGAGACAAAATCCTGGACATCTTGGCTGACCATCCCACGGTGAAAAACATCATCGTGCATACAGGAAGCTGTGATGTTGTGAAACAACAGTCTGACGTTCTGAAGCGAGACTTTATTGATTTGTTAAACACAGGCAGCTCTGTCAAGGCTGAGGTGTTTATCAGTGGCCCTCTTCCACCAGTCAGAGGAGGAGACGAAGGATTCAGCAGGCTGTTTGCGCTGAACAAATGGCTGTCAACTGCATGTACTGACCATTCAGTACATTTTATCAACAATTCCTACATTTTCTGTGAGCGCAGACATCTTTTTAAGGCACATGGAGTTTACCTGAACAAGTCAGGGGTAAAAATGTTTACCTCTAACCTATTTTTCTTCCTGCATCACCCGTCTATTCCCACTGCCAAGGACAAGAGACAAGAGGAGTCTAAACAAGAAATAACCACACAGCATCGCCATAGAGACCTTATAGGAAGGACGCCCCCGCCTAGGAGATCCAAGAGGAGGAGTCTCCAACCTCGTCATCAGGGACCGCCTCTGATCTCCCACTTTCTCCCCCCCTCTAAGGGAAGGAGTCTTTACCTCCCTCACCAGCACCTACTTCCACCCCCCAGACTCCATCCTGGTCCCTCTCCTCTCTACTCACACTCCCCCCCCCCCCCCAGGCTACAAGGCTAATGACACCAATGATTCTCTCCAGGAAAAGTCGGGGCCCTGTATGCAGCTAGCCTTCTCAATTCCTGTCCTGATAGTTCATAGAAAAAGAAAGGTGAGGCTAGAAGAAACAATAGTAAATCTGCAAACGTATCAAACTTAACATTCGTTTCTCGTCAGCCTGTTCAGATAAATTGGGCAAATACAGCTTTGAACACATTAAACTTAGCTTTATTAAATGTCAGGTCTCTGTGAGGAAAAACATTTTTAATCAATGATTTTATTGTTAGGCACAAACTGGACTTTTGATATCCATGTTGGTAGTCCCCAGGACAGAGGGTCTATAGAACTATGTGGTGTCCTTGATAACTATGATCTGACTCAGCATGAGACAGGACCCACCCACAACAGGGGGCACACTCTGGACCTGATCATCACCAAAGGTGTAAACATTTCCAAGGTTGCTGTGACTGATGTTGCACTCTCTGATCATTTCTGTGTTTTCTTTGAGAGTCTCCTTGCACACAAATGCCCAAACCGAGGTTGTGACAAAGCGTTACATCTCTGAAAACACCAGTGAACTATTTATTCAGAAGTACTCCTCCACACCAGCCCTCTCTTGCATCTCAGTCAATGAACTTGTAGATAGCTTCAATTCTAAAGTTAAAAATGTTATTGATGCCGTTGCACCCACTAAATATATGTGGGTTTTATACTAAATATAAAATGATACTACGCTGGTCAGAATAGAGAAAAGAGAGTGTCGGAAAGCTGAGCGCAGGTGGCGAAAAACAAATCTCCAGGTTCACTGTGACATCTATAAAGAGAGACTTGGCAATTATAATTTGGAACTTAGAAATGCAAGGCAGTCCTTCTTCTCTGACATCATAACCAAAAACAATAACAATACACGCGCATTATTTGCTACCGTCGACAGGCTAACACACCCTTTCAGTGTCAGTAGCTGCTGAGCTCCAGTCCACCTGGGCATGCAATCAATTTGCCTCCTTTTTTACTGACAAAATTCAGAGAATTAGACAAGCAGTCAGTGCCTCCACACCTACCACAGGATATGTGTTGTCCCCATCTCTGAATAACATCCTAGAAGACATTATTCAACATCTGAAGTCATCCTCCTGCTGCTTGGATATTCTACCAACATACTTTTTCAAAGATATTTCAAACTGCATGACCACTGATCTTTTACAAATTGTAAACGCATCCCTTCTCTCAGGTGTCTTCCCACAAGCCCTAAAAACTGCAGTTATTAAACCACTCCTAAAGAAGGCTAATTTAGACTCCGCAACAATGACAAATTATAGGCCAATATCAAACCTTCCATTTTTAAGTAAAATAACTGAAAAGGCGTTTTTTTCAACAGCTGAACAACTTCTTGGCCGTAAATAACTGTTTGGATGTCTTCCAGTCAGGCTTTCGACAGCACCACAGTACTGAAACTGCTCTTGTTAAGGTTTTCAGCGACATCCACTTAAACACAGACAATGGCAGAATTTCAGTCTCAGTATTACTGGATCTCAGTGCTGCATTCAACACGGTCGACCATGACATACCACTAGAAAGACTAAAAATCTGGGTGGGACTCTCTGGCACAGCACTTAACTGGTTTGAATCCTACTTGAAGGACAGAGAATACTTTGTGTCTGTAGCTAATTACACATCAGAACTGACGAAAATGACATGTGGTGTCAGATTATGGAAAACAACAAAGTGTGTTATCATAATTATACAGACGACACACAAATCTACATAACTATATCACCAGGGGACTATAATCCCATACAGGGGCTGGGTAAATGCATTGAACAAATCAACAACTGGATGTGCCAGAATTTTCTTCAATTAAACAAAGATAAAACAGAAGTAATTGTTTTTGGTACCAAGGATGAACGATTGAAAGTCAGCTCTCAGCTTCAATCACTGATGTTAAAAACCACAAACCAAGCCAGAAACCTAGGTGTAGTTATGGATTCAGACCTCAACCTGAACAGCCATATCAAGACAATTACAAAATCAGCCTACTATCACCTGAAGAACATATCAAGGATTAGAGGACTTATGTCTCAACAGGATTTGGAAAAACTTGTCCATCATTTATTTTCAGTAGACTGGACTACTGTAACGGTGTGTTCACAGGTCTCTGTAAAAAGTCAATCAGAAAGCAGCAGCTGATTCAGAACGCTGCAGCTCGAGTCCTCACTAAGACCAAGAAAGTGGATCACATCACTCCAGTTCTGAGGTCTTTGCACTGGCTTCCTGTTCAACAAAGAATTGACTTTAAAACCCTGCTGTTGGTTTATAAAGCACTGAATGGTTTAGGGCCAAAATACATCTCTGATCTGCTGCTACCTTATGAACCATCCCGACCCGTTAGGTCGTCTGGGACTGGTCTACTTTCTGTTCCCAGAGTCAGAACTAAACATGGAGAAGCAGCGTTCGGTTCTTCTGCTCCACATATCTGGAACAAAGTCCCAGAAAGCTGCAGGTCTGCAGAGACCCTCAGCTTTAAATCAAGACTGAAGACTTTTCTGTTTGCTGCTGCCTTTAATTGAACCACATTCAAGGATATTAATCAATTTCCTGCATTTCTGCATTTTACTACTGTATCTTATTTCTTACACTGCTTTTTAGTGTTTTAATGAATGTTCTTAATTGTTTTTAAATCTCCTTTTCTTTTGCCTTATGTTTTGATGTTTTAATGGTTTTATTTGAAGCACTTTGAATTGTCTTGTTGTTGAAATGTGCTATACAAATAGAGTTTATGGCTGAGATTCCTATGTTGCCTTCATTCTGTGTGATATGTTTTTGTATTGGCAAAGGAAACTACACCACATGACTGTTTTAACTCACACAGGCTCCACCCTCTACTGGTCTCTATCGGTAATACTCTCCTTCAATCAGCATGCATTTGCCCACTGAAAATTAGAATGAAAATGAATATGTGCGGAACCCACATAAAATAAGGCAGCACACATCTCTGTCTGCTATCTTTTTTTCTCATCAGTGAACAGTGATTTTCCCACTGACTTCTTACTTTTGCATACAAAGTCTTGAGGAACCAGAGAGGGGTGTTCAGCTGCCACCAGCCCACAAGTTCTGCCTAGCGCTACCCAAGATTCAACGCCAGCAGCAGTGGGATCCTGATGCTTCGCTGTAATGAATTTCCCAAGCCTATAGGCAGGCGTGACAAGACCCTCCTACTGTGGTCCACACACATTCTACATGCAGCGTGGCAAAGTTGGCGGTTCAGTGTCGAGGACATATTTACAGCGGCAGCTTGGTCGACGCCCTGTCCATTCATATGGTTTTATCTCTTGGACAGTGATTGACTGTCTATGTTACTGACATTTCAGCGAACTCGTGCTAGAGAGTGGAGGAGAGGATTACCGATAAAGTCCATAAGAGGGCTCCGCCTGTGCTTATAGAAGTAGGGTTACAAAATTGTAACCTTTGTTATTAAATGGGGGTTTGAGATGTTTTTTTTATTATTACACACGGATTCTGGTGAAATCAGAAACTCCTTCACCTCAGACTCTAGTGGGGCCTCCATCAGAGACCAGTCTACCGCAGACACCACGCTGCTGGAGGCCCAGGCCGTATTGATGGGCCTGCTGGAGGGAAGGGAGGCGGAGGAGAACCAGAACCAGGTCAAAGCGGGGAAGACTGTCAGACCTTGTTGCAGTAAAATGTAAAATGTTTTTTAAAGGGATTCTGGTGTTTGGAAACACGAACGCTTTTGTCCACAGGAACCACCAAAATCAACACAAAGTTCCTCATAATGGCTTTAACACACAGACATGAAATTTATATCCATTTGACTCTCACTCTTTTGTTTATCCTCTGAAACAATCATGAGCTGCTGTTATGCTACGCTACAATTCCCTCACTTCCCTCACACACTTTTAATGTATTTAAAGCCACTATGTGTGCACCAAGATGTTGGAGATGTTCTACCAGTCTGTTGTGGCCAGCAGTGCACTTTACTTCTCCATAGTCTGCTGGGGGAGCAGCATTGGAGCCGGAGACGCCAGCAGACTTAACAACCTGGTTGAGAAGGCCGGCTCCATCATCGGCTGCAAACTGGACACTCTGGAACAGGTGGTGGAGAGGAGGACACTGAAGAAACTATTATCCATATTGGATAACCCGGACCACCCTCTCCACCACCTACTGCAGAGACAGCGGAGCACTTTCTCCAACAGACTGATCCAGCTCTGCTGTTACAAGGACAGATACAGGAGAACATTCATGCCCACTGCTATAAGACTTTACAATAAATCACCTCAGGCCAAATCAATTACTCTGTTGTTTGTTTGGTTAAGTCTTTGCACTACTGTTTATTTAGTTAATTTAATTTATATTTTATTGTATATATTGTGCATTTTTATATTTTATATTTTTTCATATTTTTACTCTGCTATTTTTATTGCTTATCTGTATGTATAAATGCTGCTGTAGCAGAACAAATTTCCCCTTTTGGGATTAATAAAGTAACTATGTATCTATTATATTATATTATTATATTATATATATATTTGCAGGGTTTAAGAATGTTTGCAGTGGCTGTATCAAAGAAAGCGACTGTGATAAATAGCAGTTCTCTGCTGCTGTTCTATCACACTATTAAGTATGAGATCTCTCTTCAGAACATCTGTCTTTCTGTTCCAGTGTTGTTGTGTCCTCGGGTGTGGACATCATTGGAAAATGGCCGGGTGTCTTCTTGGCCCCTGGGGCCCCCGGTGGAGGGCACAGAGCTACATTACAGCTGTCTGCCTGGCTTCATCCTCATGGGCCGAAACTCAACACAGTGCAATAAGATGGGCAAGTGGGACACCCCAAAACCTGTGTGTCACTGTGAGTCACTCTCCTCCGTTTATTCTCTGCTGCATGGCTCAACATTTTGGGTTCAAATGGAAAAAAAAGGGAAAAAAAGGAAAAAAAAAGGTTTTTAGCAGTTGAAGAAAATGTACACTATTTCAAAGGCACCAGAGTAAAAGACGTTCATGTTTACACGGTGAAGCAGCATTGTTTAGATGTGCTCTCCCTCCCCCTGCCTTATGCTGGGACTTTGCTGTTATGACGCATTACCACCACCAACTGTTGATAAGTGGAATAGTGTGGAATTGTGGGATGTCATGTAGTCCAGCTCCTTTTATTTGGTACATGAGCCGGTTTCATTTACCGTCACATTGACTGATTTCACATGCTGACACATTCTTAACGGACTAACGTCATTCTATCAGCAGACGCCTCTCTGTTCCTCTACCCTCGTGTTGAGATGGACATTCAGTACATTTATGCTAATTAAAGGGCAGTGTGAAATGCTGACTAAGCAGTGTACGTTTGCCTCTTGTGTATTTTTGCAGTGAACAAATCATGGAACAAATGAAATATGTTTGTGGCCAAATTCAAATGAGTCGTAAAACCAAACTCTGTTTTGTCTCCTCTTTTCTGATCCCAAAGATGATCGGCACTACAAAGGTAGGAACATTGTCTCTCTTCTCCCTCTTCTCTTTTCATTTTATTACTTTTCAACTCCACATCTTCTCTGGCAGTGACAGTGCTCCCTCTGTGGACTGAGTGGCAGATATCATTGAGAATGTGTAATAGTGTGTAGTTAATATAAAGTGTTACCTGGTAACACTTTATATTAACTACACACTATGAAGTATTAGCTAAGTATGAGTAAACACTTAATTCATCATTTATAAAGCATTGTTCACTCATTAACACTCATTAGTATGCAATTTATAACAGTTATAAATGTTTTATTCTTGATTAATAAGCTTGTCTATTATGTGTTTGGTGATTATGTTTCCATACTTTATAAATGATGGATTCCCCATTTGTAAATTAAGTATTATATATATTACTAAACAATTATTAAGGAGTTGTAGATGATTAATAACATCCTTTATAAAGTGCTAGTAAATGATTAAGAACGTATTTATACTAATGGTTAGAAACTATGTTAATATATGCTTTATAAATGTGTATTAATACTGCAATTCATGATTAATTCAGGTAGTTACTAGTCATTAAGTATTTTGTGTGACCTCATCTAAAGTGTGGACTATCTATGCTTTACAAAGCATTTATAAATGACATTGAAAGGCTATCAGTGCCTCAAAACCCACAAAAGTCAGAAAAGACAAATAGACAAAACACAAAGTGATAAAGAACATATCAATATTTATTACAAGATGCAAACAATGTACTCTTAAATACAAACCTTTCAGCCATTCATTCTTGTAAAAAAATACTCTAGTTAGTGACTTGCTAGCAGCAAGGCTAGCTACATACTCAACCTCCATAATGTGTAATGTTACGTGACTGTCATTCTTTCTAGTCCGTGTCCGCGCGTCCTTTCAACTTAAGTCTGAGATTCCATAGCGTAAGAGCTCAGTTCCTGAGCGAAACGTTTGTCCCAAGTTGATGACGTATGAAGCGGGCTTTTCCTTTGTCCCACGTCGATGACATATTGAAGGCAGGATTTCTCATTTCGCGGTTGTAAACAATGAGCAGATTCGCCGCCTGCCATCGGGACATGCAACTGAAGAAAAGTGTGAACAGTGGAGATCAATATGCTTGGTTAAAATGAATAATTAAATAAGTAAATGTAAACTAATATGCAAAGCTCCTGGCTAGCTCCAGTTGTACATTTACAAATGTTTTATATCAGCCATGTTCTCCTGAAGAAGAATCTGTTTGTTTCGTTTTTTTTACATGAATGAATGGCTGAGAGGTTTGTTTTTACAGTACATTGTTTGCATCTTGTAATAAATATTGATATGTTCTTGATCACTTTGTGTTTTGTCTTTTTGTCTTTTCTGTTGAGAAGATAACTGACTTTTGTGGGTTTTGAGGCACTGATAGCCTTTCAATGTCATTTATAAATACTTTGTAAGTCATAGATAGTCCTCACTTTAGATGAGGTCACACAGCATACTTAATAAATGACTAGTAACTACCTGAATTAATCATGAATTGTACTATTAATACGCATTTATAAAGCCTATATTACCATAGTCCCTAACCATTAGTGCATATCTAAATCATTATATATATAAATGCATGAATAATGTACATCTAAATAAGTTCTTAATCATTTACTAGCACTTTATAAAGGATGTTATTAATCATCTACAACTCCTTAATAATTGGTTTGTAATATATATAATACTTCATTTACAAATGGGGAATCCATCATTTATAAAGTATGAAAACACAATCACCAAACACATAATAGACAAGCTTATTAATCAAGAATACAACAATTATAACTGTTGTTATGAATTGTATACTAATGAGTGTTAATGTAGGAACAATGCTTTATAAATGATGAATTAAGTGTTTACTCATACTTAACTAATGCTTCTTAGTGTGTAGTTATTATGACTAAAAATGACACAAAAATCAAAATGGCCGACTTCCGGTACGGTTTACAGCATGGTTCTTTATTTTAAGTCTTTATGGGATACATGAGCCTACCAAGTTTCATGCATGTAACTGAAATGTAGCGCTGGGGCACTAGGGGGCACTATGGAGGCAATTTAAAACGGCCAAGCCAGAAACCCATATAAAATATGTATTTCCATGATCTATGACACATGCACAAAGTTCCATGAGTTTTTGAGCGTCCCAAGCCACTGAACCATCAGCTTCTTTTTCATGGCAAATGATGCGTTGCCACGGCAACAGCGTTCAACAAAAACTCACAATATTCATGATGAAGCGTCTTCAATGTCATAAGGCTTTTCTTAGTAGATTTGAGACTGATCTGGTCAACTGGCTAGGAGGAGTAAATAAAAGTATAAAATGTGACATTTCCTTTTGCCAGTAGGTGGCTCTATGAGTTATTGAACATTGTGGCATTGATATATGCTCAGACCTGAATTAGCATCATGCATATGTAATTTTTTGCAGATTGAATAATGTACCTTGGAGTTATAACAACTTTATTGTTCATCCAGAATGAGGCAAAATGGCCGCCACACCACTTCAAGGTTCTTCCATGAAAACTCACCAATTTGACAACTTTTCATCAAAGGCCTGAAGAGCATCCTGACCAAATTTGAGGTTGATCCCATGAATTCTGTAGGAGGAGTTTGTTAAAGTACAAAGGCTGAAAACTGCGAAAAGTGACAAAAAAGCACAATATGGCACGTTTACTGTAGTGCCCCCTTGTGGTTGAATGAAATAAAAATGTCAGGGTATGTTACAGTATGCGATGTGCACATATGCTGCAAATATGGTGATTTTAGGACAAATGTTTGAGAAGTTATGTGTATTGATATATAAGCCACACCCCTAAGAAGTTTATTGGTCCATATCTTGTAAACGCAAAGAGATATCAAAAGGCTTTTGATAACTTTTGATGATGTAGATCCAATAATGAATCTTGGTATCAATCAAATTCAGCGTGTAGGAGAAGTTCGCAAAAATGTGTTTTTCACAAAATTCAAAATGGCGGAAAATCTAAGTAGGCGGAGTTTAAGGATCTGAGAGGCTTTTTGTAGATATAGCGGAGGTGGACATGTGTGTTGAATTTCAAGTAAATTGGACATACTGGCCGAGGGGCATCGCCGGTCCAAATTCTAGGGGGTGCTAGAGAGCCATTTATTTACACACAAATATGCAACTTATATCCTATGGCTATATTCACCAGGCCAGACAAGTGTGCAAAATTTGGTGAGTTTTTGGGTATGGCAAGTCCCCCAAATATGCGGCCGAATTACTATGTGTATTCAAATTTCAATAGGGCCTTCGCGGCCTGACATTGTCGGTTGCTCGGGCTCTAATTAAAAAAACTTGCCTGAACAGGGCTGGTAGGTGAGTCATCCTCCAGTGACAGTACTCTCATTCAGTGACAGTACTCTCATTCAGTGACAGTACTCTCATCTTTTCTCAGGGTGGCGATATTGTGCTGCTGCTGTTTCCATCCCAGATGAGCAGTGGGTGGTGTTAAGCCTGTTAAACCTCACAATTCTTTGTTCCGAGTAGAGGTCTTTAAGAGCTTTGTGCAGTTGGTAATATCCTGTGAATAACCAAGCAGCAAACAGCTACTGTGGTTCATGTTTTTTTGGCAGGTATGTTCTAAAATGAAGAGTTCCTTTGCCTCACTAGCGGCAATACTGATTGAGTCTGTTGGGCTGTGGAAACACAAATAGGATTTTATAACCTGGATGACCGTAAAACCATCACTTCAGATCATTATTCATCTTTACTTTTAGCCTTCTAGTTTTCATATTTGTTCTGGTTTAAGATAATCATATTAACCTCATGATATTTTACAATCAGTGTAAAACATCAGGTCAGTTAATTATTGAATTAGTGAATTAACTTAAAAGATTCAGTTCCTCCTGTATTCTCATTCTATACAGTACATGGCATCTTCATGTGACTGAATTGCAACAGGAAGTGTTTACCATTTGACCCCTTTTCCCATTTCCATAAGGACAAGACAAGAAAAACCATACACAACCAAAATACCACAAAAACCAGAAAGATATTTTTAGAGCTGGGATAGTTCCTGAGGTCATGAGTCTGTCTGTGTAGCTGTGGTGTGACCTCCAGGTTGAGGTGACATCTGATTTGCTCAAACAAGATTGGATTGATTGAGTCATTAAAAGCCCACACACACACACATTCCTCTGTGTCCTCAATGGTACATACAGGGCTTACATAAGTATTGGTCCTCTCTTGGTAGGTTTGGTGTGATGTCATATTCTTTCCATTTTGTAATAATGGATTTAATGGTGCTCCGTTAAATCATGTGACAGAACATGTAACACTTAAATTGCACACAAATTGTACTTTGTTTAAAGATTTAGTGGCATCTCGTGGTAAATACTCCTCTGCTCAACCCTCCCTTTCCAAGCGTGTCAGAGAACTGCGGTGGCCTTCTGGTAGAAGAGAGTTATCTTTAGGATTTTAGTACAACTAGGAGCTGAACTATCAATACTCTGCTTTTCTACATAACTAAACAATTGCTTTTAAAAACATACATCATTTTAAAAAACAAATAAATTCAGAACAGGATTAGAATTTATATTGAAGCTATATCTAAATATTGATTCTAAAGCAGAAACTGTTCTTTTAAAAACAGCAAAGTCAATAACATCTCACTGATGAATGTAACCTTCACTGCTCCATAATTTGGGTTTTAGATTACCTTATTTCCAGACCCAGTTTGTCTGATTTAAAGCTTCTGACACTTTTAAACCAAGAGCCCTCCAGGGAACAGTTCTGCAGTTTTATTTACTCTTACACAGCCAGGCTTCGGGGAAATCTCTCTGCTGACTCGGCACCTTTTAGGCCTCATATTTGAATAGTGAGCCTGTAGAGACGATGTGGAGAGATTTGTCAGCTGGTGTTGTGTTAATTACCTCAACCTTTCTATTAGGAAGAACTAAGAAGCAAGCTATTGACCTTTGATAAAGGAAAGAGGGAGCTTCACTAATTCTTATCCAAATTCAGCAGATTCATTTGTGTCACCTTACAGATATCTTTGGGGTTCTTATTGATTTGAAATTAAACTGGTCAGAAAATGTTAACGATGTTTAAGAACGGACAGTGTAGAACAAGTTGATATACCTCAGGAAAGTAAAGTCTTCCGAGGTCAGTAGGAAGCTTTTAAATGTTCGCAACCACATTTTGGAGCACCCGGTTCATTAGAAAGGGTTTTAGAGAAAAGAACCAAGAGGAGAGTTGAAGGTGAAATGTTGTTTGCTGTAGCTAGTTTAAACCATGTGTGACCAGTTAAAGATGTCCAGGTGCTCCTCACACCTCAACATTTAGAGGCTCTTTTGTGCTGTGAAATGTTGAAATGACATGTGATATTTGCGGTTTTCTATGATGAAGGATGTATTTATTACATAATTATCTTGTATAATTGCATTTATGTCATTTTGTTTTTAGTGTCTTACACATTTTCACATTATAACATATCAGTTTTCCTTCTCTTGCCAGAAAAATGTATCAGCTCTGAATCAATGATATATTCAAATAAGCCAAACACATCAGTTGAGTTAATTTATTTTTAAAAAATGCAAAAATAAGCACAACATACATACAGAACAAAATAGAAAAATAGAAAGAATAACCAATGATTATGTTTGGCAACAATAAAAGAAGCATGAGATACGGGTCAGGTGCTGCTGACAGTCATGGCGTACAACTGCCCAAAAAGATACAAGGAGAAAGAAGGCAACAGTAAACCGAATTTAAGCATTACATTTTCAGCATATATTATTCTTTGCACTGTTGTTTAGTTAGTTAATTTTAATATTATTCTATTTCATTGTATATATATTTTAATGCATTTTTATATTTAATATTTTGTTATTTTTATTGAATATATTGTGCATTTTTATATTTGCATTTTTTTGCGTTCAAAGTCTCAGATCTGTCGTCATTGCGCTAATGTCTCCACTTAGATGTCTCTCTGCCGACATTGTCCTACTGTGCCGTGTGCAGTGATAAATGTCTGTCAGTGCCACAATCTGAGATTTCCAGGTTTGCATGTAGATGATGATTATAGGAAGGATGGTGAGGATGGGGAGACACAGAGGAGGGAGGAAAGGAGGGATGGTGAGGCTGGGGAGACACGGAGGAGGGAGGAAAGGAGGGGTGGGGAGACATGGAGGAGGGAGGGGAGGAGGGATGGGGAGACATGGGGGAGAGGAGGGATGGTGAGGCTGGGGAGACACGGAGGAGGGAGGAAAGGAGGGATGGGGAGACATGGGGGAGGGAGGAGAGAAGGGATGGGGAGACATGGAGGAGGGAAGAGAGGAGGGATGGTGAGACACGCAGGAGGGAGGAGAGGAGGGATGGTGAGACTGGGGAGACACGGAGGAGGGAGGAGAGGAGGGATGGGGAGACATGGGGGAGAGGAGGGATGGTGAGGCTGGGGAGACACGGAGGAGGGAGGAAAGGAGGGATGGGGAGACATGGAGAAGGGAGGAGAGGAGTGATGGTGAGGCTGGGGAGACATGGAGGAGGGAGGGGAGGAGTGATGGTGAGACTGGGGAGACATGGAGGAGGGAGGAGAGGAGGGATGGGGAGACATGGAGGGTGGAGGAGAGGAGGGATGGTGAGGCTGGGGAGACATGGAGGAGGGATGGTGGTTGTACCAGCGTGAAGTAACGAAGAAGCAGAGCAGGGTGAGAGTGGGGACTGAAAGAGAAGCAGAGGACAGGAGATTTATGTCTCTTGTCTATTTCACCAATGCTAGTGTGTGGATGAATGAAGCAGGAGAAAGCTCTCTGCTCTTCCATTACAGTCCAACTGACTCCCTGGCTTCGGGGACACACTGTCCTCCTGTCTCCACCCTAATGAACAGCCAGCATCTCTTTTATTGTTAGACGACAGAAAGAGGCAGGTTAGTAGTGAGAGAAAGTACCCAGGGCCCCAACATATGCCTGGAGTTTGTTGTTATCTGCAGTTTTGTTATTAGCATTATAAGAAAACGACTAATAAATAGTTTGACAGACTATTCCTTGTATCTAAAACTCTGCCCCTCTTTGAAAGAAGCATATCTTTAAGTCCACTCCCACTGTAGGGTTGGCAAAAATAGTAAATCTCCAAATGTGTATTATGCTGACGATGACTTCAGACAAAAATATATAGGTAACAAAATACCTCATAAATATGTGAGGACATGTGTGTGCCGACTAAAACCTTCTGCACATATAACAACAATAAACCCTGGTCTACTGAAAAACTCAGGCAGCTTCATCGGGCTAAGGAGGAGGCCTACAGAAGTGGGGACAGGATTCTGTACAACCAGGCCAGAAACACACTTGACGAGGGAGATCAAGGTAGCAAAGAGGAGCTACACTGAAAAGTTGGAAAACAGGTTGTCAGCCAACGACCCCTCGTCAGTATGGGGAGACCTGGAAGTACTCACCAATTACAGGAGAACACCCCCCCCTCACCGGCACTGAGGATCTGTGAAGAGGATGTGAGTCGGCTCTTCCACAGACAGAAGATCAGGAAGGCACCGGGCCCAGGTGTGTCACCCTCCTGCCTGAAAGTCTGTGCCGACCAGGTGGCCCCCATCGCAGATCTTTAACCGATCACTGGAGCTGTGTGAAGTCCCCTCATGCTTCAAATGCTCCACAATCATCCCGGTCCCCAAGAAATCCTCCATCACAGGATTAAATGACCACAGGCCCGTCGCCCTGTGGTCATGAAATCCTTTGAGAGCCCGGTGTTGACCCATCTGAAGGACATCACAGGGCCCCTGCTGGACCCCCTGCAGTTTGCCTACCGAACAAACCAGTCGAGAATGATGCAGTCAACATGGGACTGCACTACATGCTGCAACACCTCGACTCCCCAGGGTCATATGCAAGGGTTCTGTTTGTGGACTTCAGCTCAGCGTTCAACACCATCATCCCGGAAATACTTCAACCGAAACTCTCCCAGCTCACTGTGCCAACCTTTACCTGTCAGTGGATCACAAACTTCCTGACAGACAGTGTGAGGAATTGTATGTATATTGAGTGTATGTGAGGGGGGTTTTGAGGAAGGAGAGAGGTAGAATCCTAACAACAGGACGCAGCAGGTGAGGCTGGGAAAAATCACATCCATTGCATCACATTAGCACTGGCGCCCCCCAGGGATGTGTGTGCTCTCCCCACTGCTCTTCTCCCTCTATACCAACGACTGCACCTCAGAGGACCCGACTGTTAAACTCCTGAAGTTCGCAGACGACACAACGGTCATCGGCCTCATCAGGGACGGTGATGAGTCTGCGTACAGACGGGAGGTTGAACAGCTCTGCTGTGGTCAGAACAACCTGGAGCTGAACAAGCTCAAAACTGTGGAGATGACAGTGGACTTCAGGAAGAGCCCCCCAACACTGCCCCCCCCCCCCCTCACCATACTCAACAACACTGTATCTGCTGTGGAGACTTACAGGTTTCTGGGATCCACAATCTCCCAGCACCTGAAGTGGGCCTCCAACATCAACACCATCAGGAAAAAGGCCCAGCAGAGGTTGTACTTCCTGCTCCAGCTCAGGAAGTACAACCTGCTTCAGGAGCTGCTGATCCTGTTTTACTCCACCATCATCCAGTCTGTTCTCTGTTCTTCCATCACTGTGTGGTTTGGATCGGCCACCAAACAGGACAGAATCAGACTACAACGGATTGTCAGGTATGCAGAGAGGATCATTGGTTCCAGCCTGCCCTCCATCCTGGACTTGTACACCTCCAGAGTCAGGAAACGGGCTGGAAAGATCACTGCAGACCCATCACACCCTGGACACAAGCTGTTCCATCTCCTCCCCTCTGGTAGGCGCTACAGAGCTCTGTACGCCAAAACCACCAGACACAGGAACAGCTTCTTTCCACTGGCCGTCACTGATGAACACTTAATCAGACATACTGCACCTCCATTTGCACTACTATCCCAAATCCATTGTCATTGTTGTTGTTCTTTATGTTCATATATATTCTTCGATATGTATTTATATTTATATTGTACATTGTAGTTAAATGTTAAAAGTTTATGCCTAGTTTCTCTGTTCTACTTTCTTGTCTTTAATGTCCTTATATTATTATATATATTTCTATATTATATTATATTTCTCTTGTTTATTTGTATATTCCATGTATGTACGTTGAGAGCAATGTGAAAACCGGAGTCAAATTCCATGTATGCGTATGCATGCATGGCTAATAAAGCTGATTCTGAAATGAAGCAGCGTTGCCTTCAGTTTGAGAAACAGACACAGAGTTTACACTGACAGGACATTTGTACCACTCACATCAAGGAGTCTGTTTTGCATCGTATATTCTATTACGCAATATGAATTAATGTAATTATTATTGAACTCTGTAAATCCTCCGAGGTGATTGTTGGACTGTTGGTGGCTTCTCTCACAAGTCCTCTTCCTGCTTGGTCCTGGTCTGGAGTCCAGTCTTGTCTCAACCAAGGTCACTTTAAACTAGTTAATTTAACATTCAGTCAAATATGACACAGAAATAAATAACAGTGTAGCTACCGCTGCAGATGCATGTGTCTGTATTTTAATTGAGGTATTTGTACAGGAGTGACAATGTCTTAAAAGCGGAAGGGGGTCCACTGAGGCTGCGGGGGCTCAGATTGTTGTGCTACACCGCTGGAGAAAGCAGTGACTATGCTACATTCACATGATGGGAGGGAAGCTGTCTGACAAACGTTCAAAGAAACTACTTGGAAGTTGTTTGTTGCTGTCAAACATCTGTTTTTTCTGACTTTGGCTGCTCATTATAAAAATTCTCTGCCTTATCAGACTTTGCACGTCCACTTAGTGAAACATCTGACTTCATTTTTAGCACTAAATCTACCATATGTCTACTGTTATCGAAATTACAGCCCCTGTGTGTGTGTGTGCTGCTGTAGCATTTTCCTGCACAAACTGTAACCATAAGACGACTGATGGATGAAGATCCCATGCACAAATGATTGAGGGGTGGGGCATGTGATAGCAACCCTGCCTCCTAGAAAATTATCTTCATAAACAACTAATGTGCAACAGCAAATACGTTTTGAAGGAAACATAATGCCATCCAGATTATGTTTCCTATTAACATAATGAAGAAATGTTGTTAATTAGTATTAGTATGTGGCAAGTTACATAGCTGTTGATGCAGATCAATACATTTTTAATTGACAACAATTGTCAATTGGCGGATTTTTAATCCGCCAAAATAGAAATATGTTTAATATGTTTAACTTCCTATACTTTAGGCACTCACAACACTTGGTAAAGAGTAGGGAAATAACATGCTGGCTTTATACAGAAATAGTCTGCGGTGACTTGAATCACAAAACAAAACATGATGATGAACAATCTTTCCCCATGTCAGGACAGCTGCCTCTGTTCCTCTGTCCCTGCCTCCAGACACGTACCTCTTTCCTCATGCACCTCTGAGGAACCTCAGACCTGTCCACCAGACTTTCTCAACATTACACTTTTTCACAGCAGACATTTTGACTTACAGCAGGAAGAGCTCTGGTAAAATTGCTGACATGAACGATGGCTTAATAAATCTAGTGAGAAGTAGGGTCATTCTCTCATTGAGTTCAATACAATCAGACTTCTTTTTGCAACCACAGGAGTCGCCCCCTGATGGACATTAGAGAGAATGCAGGTTTAAGGAACTTCTGCATTGGCCTCACTTTCCAGAACCAGAGGTTGCTGCCTGACAATGACATGGCAAAATGTTGTGTAAAAAAAGCTCTTTATCTGCAGACTGTATTAACCAATAGCATATGAGCAATAATCAAAATATTAACCAATGCATATGAAAAGCTAGGAAACTAGCATTACCATGACATTACCTTAACCGTAACAGTCAAGCTAACGTTAGCTTGACTGTTATGTCAGTAATACAGATCAAGCAAATCCCATTTCACTGCACATAATCATAACCGCACAATAACTTGTTCCTGTTCTAGCTAGGCTAAGAGCTTTATGTTGCAGAGCAATATAGCATAATCTACCTTTCAACGCGATGTCACAGAAATAAGTGAAATGACAACACGTTCTCACTCCACAGCTTGATAAGTGGCCCCAATGATCTATGATCTGAAGTACCTTAGTAGCATGAGTTTTGCATATGTCAAGTTCATGCACACACTGTCTTTACAGGAAACAACTTTGTTAGGTTGTGGATTTTGGGTTTAAATCACTACGTTTGTAATTAAGTTACGTAAAGTTATGTAACTTAAAATAAGTCAACGCTGACTTTTGGTTTCACATGGGACACAAACTCCCAGTCTGCTTGGTTAAAGTCCTGTGTTTGTTTGACCCATCCATCGCTCCCAACTACCACTAACAAAGCGGAATGTATTGATCTTTATACTACAGAACCTCTCTTCCTCCTTGACTCCCACCATAACTACGGCGACGTGGAGCGTCATAGTTTGACGTGCAGGTCCACTGACCAAGCTGCTGTCTTTGAAGAGATGGGTGTGAGAACAGGCTGGACTTTACATTGGTGGTGTTTCTGTTACGTTACATTATTGCCACCACATAATGTTAAGGAGGTAAAGGTTACTTTACGTATTTCTGTACTCTAACTTTTAGTTCAGTTTCCAGGAGGAGTCACCAAATTAAAAAAAGTAAATACAGATAATAAAAAACCCTACCAAAACAAAAGCTTAAGGAAACAGTTACCTTATGAATTGACCTTCCTAAGAGTCGTTTACACCACCTGCAGACACACCTGCCTCCCATCATCTCAGCAGGCCTTCAGTGTATACAGCCAGCTTATCAACCCTCTAACTTTGCCAGTTTCTCATGTTGTGCACTTGTGTTCCAGCAGTTTCATAATTGTCGCTGTTATCTGATATTCGCTAACTGACCTGCTGCCTGTTTACGTCCTGCCTGCCTTGCTCCTCTGGATTTCTCCGCTTGTTTCCTTCTCAAACCTGCCTGTTAATTTGAACATTGTCAAATGTTCTGCCTCAGTGTCTGCATTACATTTAAATACATTTGGCAGCACAATATAACATTACATTACATTACAGTCATTTAGCAGACGTTTTTATCCAAAGCGACTTACAATAAGTGCATTCAACATTGGTAATCAAAAGAACTACTAGTCACCAGAAGTCATAAGTACATTTCCTTTTCCAAACAAGCATCTAAGAGCATGAAGCAGAGCATAACTCAGAGCCAAAGTACAGTGCAGAAACAAGAAAAACAGTTAGTGCTATAAGTAATACGAATACAATAAGTGCAACAAGCTAGTATGAAAACAATAAGTGCTAAGTGGAAGGCTCAGGGTAGCACTTCCTGAAGAGGTGGGTTTTCAGCCTGATGAAAGATGGGCAGCGACTCCGCTGTCCTGACGTCAGTGGGAAGTTCATTCCACCACTGTGGGGCCAGGACAGAAAACAGCCGTGACCGGGTCGATCGGCCGCCGGGACCTCTGAGCGACGGGGCGACCGATCGCCCCGAGGCAGCAGAGCGAAGTGGTCGGCCGGGGGTGTAGGGCTTGACCATGGCCTGGAGATAGGAAGGAGCTGTTCCTTTCACTGACCTGTAGGCTAGCACCAGAGTCTTAAACTGGATGAGCTCTTACAGGTAGCCAGTGTAGATAACGGAGAAAGGAAGTTGTGTGGGAGAACTTGGGGCGATTGAACTCCAGGTGAGCCGCGGCTTTCTGGACAAGCTCCAGAGGTCTGATGGCCGACGCCGGGGCTCCGGCGAGTAGAGAGTTGCAGTAGTCCAGGCGGGAGATGACAAGAGCCTGGATAAGAACCTGCGCCGTCTCGTCAGTCAGGAAGGGACGAATCCTCCTGATGTTGTAGAGCAGGAATCTGCAGGAGCATGTAACGGATGAAGTGTTTGCCGAGAATGACAGTTGGTCATCCAGGGTCACACCCAGGTTCCTCGCAGTCCGAGTTGGCGTCACCACGGTATCATCAATGGTGATGGACAGGTCCCGGTGCAGGCAACCCTTCCCCGGGAGGAACAGTAGCTCGGTTTTGTCTAGGTTGAGCTTGAGGTGGTGTGTCGTCATCCACTTCGAGATGTCAGCCAAACACGCAGCGATGCGCGTCTCCACTTGGGTGTCACCGGGGGGAAATGACAAGACCAGCTGGGTGTCATCGGCATAACAATGGTAGGAGAAGTCATGCGAGCGAATAACAGAACCCAGAGATGTTGTGTAGAGCGAGAAGAGAAGGGGGCCCAGGACTGACCCTTGCGGAACCCCCGTAGTCAGCATGCGTGGTTCCGACACGGAATGTGCACAATGTAAATATAAATGTGCACAATGTAAATGGGAAAACACTAATGTATGTGTAACAACTGGGGACAAGGTTGGTAATGGACATAGATATTTTGATTTTCTTTTACTTTCTGGGACCGTTTTTTATTGTCATGAATAATAACTAAGCCTATTACATGAAGAGCACATTATAAAACGTCTATATGCACAGCAATAAAATTGGTCTAAAATATAAATAAAAATGCACTTTAATGTGTGTTTCAGAATTAGAACAAGGATATGTTTCTCGTTTTTATCTCACTGGGCGGTGTGTACTGCAGCAACAAGCTTGCAATAATTATCCTCTGGTCCTCTTGGCTAATGAAGGTATATCGACATGCTTTTGTTACACAGAGTGAGTAGACTGAGGTCTCTATTCTGCAGATAATGAAGAAACACCTCCGTGAACACATTCGGTTTTCTTTCCAATAGGCCACACAGGTCAATTTGTTGATCAGTCCTGAGCTGTCAGCTCCTTGGTAAACAACAAATAGAATGTTTTATTGACAAGGCCACCGGCCTGTTATTGCTCCCTGTGTGGCTGTGCAGGAAATCAGGCTTTGACAACAGTATAATCGCAGTCTGCCAGAGCTCTTTGAACCATTGCTTCCCTTTATGGATTACAAATGGTTTTATTTAACGCTGTTGGTTATCAGTGTGAGGTCTGTGCATCAGTCACGTTTGCAGGGAGGAAAGAGAGAGGCAGCATAATGCGAGGTCGACTGTGGCTAAGTGGAGAGCAGGGTCGTCCTTCAATCCGAGGAGCGGCTCCGCTAGTTGATGTGTCCTTGAGCAAGACACAAAATTGCTCCTGTAGCACCTACGGGGTATGAATGAGTTAGTCTGATATAGGCAGGGGTGTGAATGGGTAAATGATGACATGTAGTGCAAAAGCACTTTGTGTGGTCGGAAAGACTAGAATACAAGTACAGTCCATTTACCGTTTAGCATAATGTTGGAGCAGTGACTGTGTCCTGTGGGGATTTGAATAGTGTTGTTGTTGTTGCATTGCGTTTTTTAGGTTGTAAAATTGGAAACAGCAAATATCAGTGATTTGATGTTGAGGCCTGGAGCTGCAGGCAGCAGGTAGAGGCATGCATCAGCATCTTTAAATTAAGACTGCACTCCCAGTATCTCTTTCCCAGTACGCCTCCACCTCATAGGGTGACCAACCCAGCGAGGGGGAGGTCAGCTTTGTGTGTGTGGGTAAAAGAGAGAGGAAGAGACATTTGTTTTTTCTGCTCAGTCGTCCACAGTTCCTTTGAAAAGCAGAAACATCAACTTCACCAAGACCTATACAAATATTTAAATGTTTTATGTACATGTAAGAGGACTCATTTTTACATTTAGTGACAGATTATAAAAAGATTGTAAATTGTATATGCGCTTGCTGATTACAGTAAAGGAAAATGAAAATGTTGCATGACTTCAGCAATACTAGAGGTAAATTGGCCTGGTTGAGATATCAGCTGAATATATCAGTATCAGTCGTAATTTCCACTGAAATGTTTCACCTTTGTAGCTTCAGGTTCTCACTAAAGTCTCTCTAGACATTGTCATCTTACTGTCCAGCCACCAGGTAAAAGGAGAGTTGACAAAAATGTGGATATACTTGTCTTAAGTGGCCTTCATTTGTTACGGTACACTCACAGCATCAGGCTGCAGCGAGTGGTGCAGCGAGTACTTTGGTGATCTTTCTGTCATTTTCAACGTTAAAAGGCTTAAGACAAACTGTCTTTGCCTCCGCAATGGATCAAACTCCCCCTCTGTATCAGATCAGCTGAGTCAGTGCAACATTACAAAAAGCTTTTAGAGACTCTTTTGCATGGTCAGGCATTTTTACCCTTTTTATATTTTCTACTTCAATGGTTTGATATTGTTCTATAGGGATTTTTTGGGGGAGTTTTGCCTGTACCGAGGCCTGTGTATATACTGTACACATTTTTTAAACATTTGGTTTTATTTCTCTCAGTTTGACACCTTGGTAATATTGTATCTTGTTGTATTCTATGGTACTTTATTTTTTCTCCACTTGTGAGGCTCTGCCCGCCTATAGGTAATAAGAAATCTTGGTATACAAATGGCATAACTATGTCACCATGAAATAATTTGTCCACTGAGACTGAGAGTTTAAAGTGTCCCGCTTTGTTTCTTTGGGTCTATATTAGACCCGGAGCAGAGCACTGCGCACCACAACATCATTGTTAGCTTCAAACAAAGCAGACGTCATCTTCACGCCCTGCGCCCACTTTGTTTAAGTAGCAAATGTTGGTCTTAAGATGACGGGCATTGTTGGAGCATTGCTATCTTGAGACACATTATTCAGATAGTGAGATGTTACTGGCCGGTTAACAACGCAAATAAACTCTACATGTTACGCACACAGGGACGTGCAGCAGAGCTTTCCTCCGGCTCCTATGCAGTCAACTGGAGTTCTTGATGGGACCGAGGAATGGGAGACGGCGAAGGCAGACGGTCCATCGACCGGGGAAACTGTGGCTCAGTGGTAGAGCAGGGTCGTACCACAATCACTTAACCCCAAATTGGGGTATGGGTATGAATGGTTAGCTAGAGTCCTGATGGGCAGGTGGTACCTTGCATGGTAGCGCCTGTCATCAGTGTATGAATGGGTGAATGATGACATGTAGTGTTAAAGAGCTTTGAGTGCTCGGAAGACGAGTAAAGCGCTATACAGGTACAGACCATTTACCATCGACTATGGACCTTCCCCGTCAATAGAAAGTGACAAAGGTGGGTCCTAATCAGTAACCTGAATATGAAATTCATGAATGTAAAACAATGCTAGGTCTGTACCGAACAGTGGGAAGCTTCAAAGCTTTATTTTTTACTTGTTTATTCATTCCAACAAGATCAGTTGAGTGTGGTTTTACAACAAAAAAAAAGAGCAAACGAAGAAGCAAAATGTACATGTACTGCATTCTACCGATTCCCATTCTCATTTGCTGTGTGATTTTTACATAATGCATGTGTCACAACTCCAGCCAGCTCCTAACATTCATTGTGTTGCTGGCTCTGTTTACTCTGCCATATACTAGCTCTCCCAGTCATCTCAGATCCAGACACTCCCTCCTGCCGGCACTCACCATTTTCCCGCCTTTTCCATCGCTTGACCTTCTCTGCACACTTCCTCCCCTGCTTCCCATTTCCCTCATCCACCTATCAGTATATATCCACCTATTCCCTGTCAGATTGTCTAGTGTTTATCTGCCCTAACCTGCCTGACAGTGTGCCCGATACACAGATTGATGAGTGGTCGCCTGCCCCCTGTCTGGTGCCGTTTGCCTGATTTGACGGATTACCTGGTTTTGACCCTGCCTGTTTTTTGGACCTGGGACTGTCTTTGTGTTGTGCTTTCAAACTTGTTGTGTTTCTGGACAGACTGTTTGACTCGGTGGGTTGTTGTCTGCGCTTCAAAGCTCCCACGGGAGGGTGAATGGGAAAAGACTCTTTCAAGATTAAAACACCATATGTTGTGTCACCCTCAGTAATGAGGACGATTAAATAAATGAGTGTTTCAGAGAACAAGATAAGAGGAGTGAAGGGAATGATCAGCGGGCTAAGTGTAGCAGCATAGTTAACGTGCCGTGGCCTCCTGATTTAAGATGCTTATGAATTATTTATGTGGCTGTGACTGAAGTGCTAATGACAGGGGAGGGGGTCAAAGGACACGGCAGGATTCAACAGTACGCTGGTTTCCCCTGTATTCATTTCAGCCCGAGCATTTTGGCTCACACTGTTACCCAGAACCATGGAAATAACCTCCATCACTCGATTGTAGAGACACTCCTCTCAGGGCTGTTTCCTCCAACACATCTGCTACTACACTCAATTAGCAGTCACGTCTCATGATGATGACCTCACTGCCCATCTGGTGCATGTAGCCAAGAAACTAATATGAAACACTGTTATAACAATGCTGTAACCTTGACATAGATCTCTGTGTTTGCTTATCACCTTCAATGGACACAGCAAAGCGAAGCTTGTGTCCTTATAAAGAGAATTATTAACATTTGTTAATAATCTTATTGATATTAATAATTGGATTAATGTCAAAAATGACGAGAGCACATATTGAGGAGGATATTTAGGAAATAAAATGCCACATGCCCTTGCATATCTGTCTTATCATGCTCATTTTCAGGTTCATATTTGTATGTTGTGTTTCTACTTGAAAATGTTTACATGCTTTAATGTTAAAAAAAACACTTTATTTTTCTAATACAGTCGGTCTGAAACACTCTGTTTTAGCGCCTGTCTCTTTAAGCCCCTACCGAAAAAGCCCAGTCGGCTCTGGTTGGTCAGTGTCTTCCAGTCTTCCACATCTACGCTGTCAGCTCCGTCACAGCGTCGCTGCAGCCGGGGACTCAAGTGTTAACCAGCAGCACTTCTACCGTGACATCACAGCCTTTAGGAAGTCTTGATGGCTCATTTTAAAGGCACCGTCTCTGATTGAGCGTTTTGATACTTTCACAGTGTAGATATAGCACCTAGACCTGCTTTAAATTCAAAAAGACATGGGAATCTCACTTTCTACAATATGGGAGCTTTAACTTTTAACAGAGTAAAGTGCTCACATCCTGTCATAAGCACGAGGACGACAGAGTTCCATCATTCTGAATGACCTCAGCAGCTTGTCAAATGCATGTGTAATACAACTTTGTGTTGGCTTGTTGTCCCACACTGATGCTGTTATTAATGCTATGATTTATTGGCCTGTCAGATGTCCTCTCTCCTCATCTAGCTGAGGCTTGAGAGGGTCAGCACAGGTTAAGTGCCTCTCCTGAAGGCAGGAGAGCTGTGATCTGTGCTGCATTCTAATGTCCAGGGCCTGCCCGGCTTCCGGCAGGATGTACAGAATGCAGGTCGACTTTGCCCTGAGGAAGAAGTAACACATGCTGGTGTTAAATGGGATCAAGAGTGAGTGCTGTGTGGTAGCAGGGCCAAATGAAGAGGCATTCACTGTAGTGCCCATGCAGATTTAGAAACAGGCTACTTTTTTTTATTGCAGTGCTGTTTAGGTGCTTTCAGATTAAACACAAAGCAACTTGTCATTTGATATGGACAAATTTGACTGCATCATTAATCATGCAAGCTGCGTTTCTTTGTTACAAACAGCTATTGTAATAAATAAAACAGGTATAGACATTTTCTGTACATACCAACTAGGAGTTTGCCTGTTTTTAGTGTGATCACATTAAGCCAAGAACAGCTCAGACAGTTCACATCAGCCAGTGTAAAGAAAAAAATCACCTAGACATGCTAGCTCACCTAGATCACCTACTGTGGTACATTCTTTCTCATCAAAAACAAAAGTGAAATTTCTAAGCAAAAAAGAAAGAAAGAAAAGAACCAATTCATTTTATGCTGCTGGAGCCTTTTTTCTAAAATGGTCGGGTTTAACCACTTTCCATATATGTTGGCTGAAAGTATCGTCCTTTCTGTGTTCTCAAGCAGTGAGGTATAGACAAAGGTTCTAAGGGAAAAGCAAAGACAGGCCTAATATGTTTCTAAACAGACTCGAAGATGGGGTCTGCTTTACTGATCTTTGAATATTAGCTTCTACCGTACATTGGTTTCTATGTTGACAGCGGTTTCATGTGGGAATTACATTTCTACATTTATTAGTTTGTGACCAATATTCAATATTCTAACATTAGGAGGGTGAATGCTAATAATTTGTATTTAGCTAAGATCATACTAAGTCAATGTTGAAGTAATTCAATGAATCTTTAGTGTCCCCTGAGAGCGATTCTGGTGCAGCAAGAGAGATGGGAGAAACGTACAGTACTTACATCAAAAACACTAACAACAAGTAACCAGATCCGTCCAGTCGGCCGAAGGGGGAACTTCTGGTGCAAGGCAAGGCAAGGCAAGTTTATTTGTATAGGACATTTCAACAACAAGGCAATTCAAAGTGCTTCACATAAAACCATTAAAAGCATCGAAACATAAGGCAAAAGAAAAAGGAGATTTAAAAACAATTAAGAACATTCATTGAAACATTAAAAAGAGTCATTAAAACACTAAAAAGCTAAAAACAGAATAACAGTTGCAGTGCAGTGTAAGAAATAAGATACAGTAGTAAAATGCAGAAATGCAGAAATTGATTAATATCCTTGAATGTGGTTCAATTAAAGGCAGCAGCAAACAGAAAAGTCTTCAGTCTTGATTTAAAGGAGCTGAGGGTCTCAGCAGACCTGCAGCTTTCTGGGACTTTGTTCCAGATATGTGGAGCAGAAGAACCGAATGCTGCTTCTCCATGTTTAGTTCTGACTATGGGAACAGAAAGTAGACAGGTCCCAGACCACCTAAGGGGTCGGGATGGTTCATAAGGTAGCAGCAGATCAGAGATGTATTTTGGTCCCAAACCATTCAGGGCTTTATAAACCAACAGCAGGGTTTTAAAGTCAATTCTTTGTTGGACAGGAAGCCAGTGCAAAGACCTCAGAACTGGAGTGATGTGATCCACTTTCTTGGTCTTAGTGAGGAACTGGAGTTGCAGCGTTCTGAATCAGCTGCAGCTTTCTGATTGACTTTTTACAGAGACCTGTGAACACACAAGGGGCGGAATGGGTCGAACACGATGGAGGTAGTCTTTCTGATCAGGTGCACAGAGCGGAGAGACTGAACTGGGACATCCATGTAGACGAAAAGCAGGTGCTTTCTTACTCCTCACCTTATTATTAAGATAAGACCTACGTTTAAAATGATTCAATAATAGATCAATAAGACTATATAACCATTTTGTCCACATTAAAGTTTTAAGAGTTTAGCCTCTTCAGTAGAAGTCTTTGTTGTGCTCTGGAGTGGATTACGTTTGTGTTGTCCTCCTATTGCAGTTTGTCGTCGATGGTTGTGCCCAAGTACTTACAGGTACTAACTATGTCAACTGTGTTATCTGGTATGAGATGGAGTGGGTGTTTTTTTTCTAAAATCAATCAGCGATGTAGTACTTTGTTTTACTTGTATTCATCTTTAGGTGAGAAGCTTTACGCTGGCCAATAAAATAATCTAGAACCTTCCTGTGTGCTGACTGGCAACAAAGGAATCATCAGCGTTTATAATATGCCTATTCCCAAACTGGCTAGTGGGCCGACAGTATGTACAGTAAGAGGGACAGATAGCCCTGAGGAGCACCACTGGACTCAGTTCCTTGACAAGAAGCCCACCAAACACGCCCCCCTAGGAAATCCAAAGTGTCTGGTTTGCTCGAGACACTCACCTCACCTCTCTGCTGGCTGATTATGTAACCCGCTATACTAATATATACTTTTTATATACTATACCACACCATTTGATACCATAGTGTATTTGATATTCTATTCAAGTCTATGTTATGTTGCTGTACTCTACTTACACCATATATTACGTTGTATTATAGTGTACTATCCTGTATATTATGGTACACTACACAAATATATTACTACACTACTACACCTTATACTATGTCTCATCTCCATAATATATCATTTTGCAACGTATTAGACTATACTATATTAATATGTTACATTGATTCTTGCACTTTATTCCATTATATTAATACAAACAAACACAAAGTACCATTACTTAATTATATCATATGTTAGGCTGGTGTACACTGTTTACTTATATATGTTGACTCTGCTGCTTTCAATCACACCACTGTCACTTCACCATCTAATTTGTCTACAAATGCTCTCGTATTGTTTTTATTTTTATTCTATTCATATTTTAGCTTATGTACCCCCGAATTTGTTTTCAATTATATTGTTATTCATTTTCATCATAAGAAGGAATGCTGTGCATTTAAGGGGATATTTTGGGAGAAATTAATTATGATATCAATAAGTATGTTTTCTGTACTAAATCATTGTGTTATTTTTACCTTAAAATGAGCCATTTCTATCTGCATACGGTCCTGGTCCTCTTCACGGAGGCCATGTTTCTACTAGCATTGTACATTATTTTATACCTCCATTCTACCCTAAGTCTTCCTCCTCCTCTGAACTTTCACCTAGACAAGTTACACTGTGTACCTCGGAGAAGTCATAGGGTTTTTTGATCAACCACAGTCTCCTTCCCCACTCGTCTTCTCCTGATTCCACCTCAGGCCGCCTGTCACAGCGACCGCCTCCCGTTCTTCCCGTGTTAGAAATCTTGCCCTACTTGTTTATCTACGTCATCCCCCCTCGTTAAGATAATCGTGTAGCCTGATATCTTTCCAAATTTGTTAATGATACCAAGTATATCTGGAATTGCTCTCTCTAGGTTGGTTAGGTATAAGATAATGTCATCAGCATACAATGACATTTTATTGTTTATTCTCCCACTGGCAATTCTGGGCATCTCTCTATTTATCTGCATGATCTCTGCTCGGGGTTTAATCACTAAATTAAATGAGAATAGGATAATGGACACTCCTACAGACAGCCCTTATGTAAGCCAAACTTTCAACTTTCTAAACTAATTCACATTCACGCACACACTCACGCACCGATGGCACAGCCTTTATGAGCAATTTGGGGTTCAGGATACTTTGACATGAGAACTGGAGGAGCCAGGGACTGTATAGCTGATCTTCCCATTAGAAGACAACCCACTCTACCTGTGAGCCACAGCCGCCGTAATGCTCGACTTTGTGGATGCTGTTCATAGGCTTGATCCACCCAATACATCCATCACCAAGTTTTTCGAGACAGAAAATAAATCTGACTATCAAACGCTTTTTCTGCGTCAAGTGATAGCACTAATGTTGGTCATTGTGAAGGGGCGAGTGTAGCCTTCGAAGGTTATCAGAAGCATATCATGCCTTTACAAAGCCAGAATGATTGGGATTGATAAGCTTGTGCATCAAGTGTTCCAGTGAGTATACAAATTGAAGAATGAAGACTTTATTGATTGGACATCAATAAAGAAAAAAAAAGAAAAATTCTAAAAATAACTAATTTAAAAAAATAACTCTATTTTGAGCTACATACTAGTGAATTCTCTGAATGACAATAAGTTTAGAATGTGTCCGTTCAACATCTGGGCGTTTTTATTCTAAAGGATGAAGGGGGAGGGGTGAATCGGTGATGCACTCTTGTTAACAAGGTTGGGGCAGTAAAGCTGTTGCCGTCTTGGTGCAGACTATGGAGGCTCAGTGTTTACTTTCATAAAGTATAGGCGGTAAAACAATGCGGTTTATGTATTCTAACTGTTTGCCACACATCTTAAAATTTGCAGAATTCTTGCCCCCCCCCCCCCTCAAATAATCCTGCTGCCAGGTCTGGTAAGAGTTATTTTGGTAAGTTGACTAACAACATACAGCTGCATCCATTTCGCCCAAGCTTCTTTCTTTTTTTGTGGACCACTCTGTCACTATTTTTCATTGATGTAGTTAGGTAGCTATGTACTGTAGGGTGATGCTTCCCCATTCTATACCCCCCCTACGCTTTCATTGGTTTGGTGTTTCTCCAACCAGCAGAAACAGCCGTCAGTGAGCTCAACACCAGACTGTGTGTAAATTTAGCTTTGTGTTGAATATGAATTCATCCAGTGTTGTGTAAGTTCACGCTTCACAAGTGCTAGCTCAAAGTTCAGTTCACGCACATTAAAATAAACTAGTTCACGTTCACAGTTTTGAATTTGAAACTAGTCCCCAAAAACAAACTAGTTCATGTTCATTTCTTCTGTCTGAAGAACGGGTCGTTCATTTAGTCTCAACACCTGCGCACATACAGACCAGGCTCATGCCGGTGACGCGAGTGCACAGAACCATATCCTCGAGAGGACAAGCATCTTTCTCTGCGTGCACAAATGCAATCCTGCAAGGTCTGGGCTGTGATGAATACATTTAGTTCAGCGTTCAATGTGAACGTGCTCTTTTAGCCTGTTACATGCTACATACATCACTGATCACACTCTTGGTGTATAGAAGGATTGCATTTGCAGTTGATGTTCCTTATTTACACATCATTAAAATGAAGCCAGGTACTGAAATGTAAATGTATTCTTCCGTCTAAAAAACAATTCAATATAAGGTAAGCACATGGCTCTACGTAGCAACTGTGGCATTCACACTGATGCATACAGTTACAGCTACAGCAAAGAAATAAGCTGTTCAGTGATAACACAGTCACTTTAACCATGAGAAATAGAGAAGCCAGAAATAGCCCAACAGGTTCAGCCGCATGCCCACAGACAGCCAGGGAGATTAGAGTGTGTTTTATGGATGCACTGCAGATCACATTAACGTTATTGAATTCAATGGGAATGAGCCGAGAGAACGATAGAGGAGAGAGACGAGCTGGAAGGGAGGGAATGGAGATGGAAATGGGTGAGTGGGCAAACGAGACAGCTGATGGATAGGCAACGTGGAGGAGTGAAATAGAGCAGAATGAGCAACAAACAAGTGTGAAAGAAATAAGGGTAAACTCATTGCGATGAAGGTAAAATGTGTAAGTGAGAATGTGAGATGTTGATAAGAAAAAAGTGGGATATTAAGAGGAAGGAGAGGATGACGCAGTGCCTTTGCAGATGGCTCCAAATGAACTGGAGACCAACTGCAGACGGCTGAGTCTGCAGAGAGGGTGGCCATCATACAGAGCAATCAGATGGTGGTCAGCTACTGCTGCCCCCAAAGCTGACAATGAACCGCATGGATGAACTCTTGACTATTATTACATTCAACTAGCCACAGTGCCAAAGCAGTGGGGGGGGGGGGGGGGGGTGAGGGGTCAGAGGTTCATCGCTGTGGATTGTTTGGAGTTAAAGCCAGAGAGGAGGGTGACATGGACTTAATGCAGGGTTTTTATGGGCACTTACAGAGTGTAAAAAAGGGCAAAATTTAACATAGCCCAGTAATTCTGTTGGACCTCTTTTTAGCCATGTATCTGCATTCTGAGATCTAAGCAGGGACTTGCAATGTATTTGAAACCGATGGGTCCAAGCTAGCTGTGCTGCATTACATGATATGAAGGTTCCAGTGTTTTTATTCTAGTTGGAGTTTGCCTCGTCCTAGAGAATTTAAAAATAATAAATAAATTAAAATTTTTTAATTTTGACCATTATCTATTTTAAATCTTTTCCCATGCAAGTTCTCCAACTGTATGGCGTTGCAATGCTAAATTGTCATTGTATCCCTTCAACACCGATCCTTAAAGTGGCTATAAGTCATATTTTTAACAATGTATTGTGACATTGTGAAAACATGTGACAGTGTGAAAGGGGTTACTCATAGTAATGAACCTACAGAGAATTATCACCTGCAGCTCCCATCAGGGTTACAGACCTTTAATGTGAGTTTCAGCTCATTGCTAAGAAATCCGGCCACAGCGTCACTCTCACGGCTCTCATAGCGTTGTTTTAGGCCACAGCAGGAATTTTAGAGAAGAAGCACTAAAAACCTGCTGTCCACTAGGATTCTCAACCGATATTGAACATTTAAAAACAAAATATATAAATTGTAAAAAAAAGACATTTGACGATCAAAATGTATTACAATTTAAATATATATGATTGTGAAAAAAAGCAGCACTACTGCAGCAGCTGTGAAAACTCAGCTGCAGAGAGAGAGAGAGGGAGAGAGAGAGAGGGGGGGAGAGAGAGAGAGAGAGAGGGGGAGAGAGAGCGAGAGAGACATGTAGTGTTGCGTGACTTCATGGAAACCAACCACGTACATATCAGCTGTGTGCTCCAGATCAGACTGGAGATGGAACCACTTTTCAAATATATTACCTGATAATTTACTTTCAAGTCTTGTTTGAGTGTTGAGTTAAAGGCTGGATTGGCCTGCTCTTTGGTTTTGAAAAAATATGAAATCTGACTTGAATCAAATCCCGAGGGGGGGGGGGAGAGATGTTGAAATGTCTTAAATTTGACTATGTTAGCTGATTATAGGAGAGCAGGGGGAGGTGTTGGCTGTGTGTATGAGGAAGACAGGAGGAAGGTGAGGATAGGCGACAAAGAGGGAATAGGAGGCATCAGAGGGTTTGGAGGAGCTGATCAGGATTTGGAGGGACAGACGGGTTAAACAGCAGGTGTGTTAGAAAGCAGCGGCTGGTAATATTTCACACTCCAGTTCAACGAGGCGGGGGGGGGTTATTGTAAAATCTGCAACAAGAACACAGCTCTAATCTGTGTCAGGGGAATCAGCTGACTGATTGCATCATGGACTGCCATTGTGCGTTGTCTCAGGCTTTCTCTTCGCCTCCCACCGCAGTGACTGCTGTTAAATGTGTTGTGCTCACCACTGGGAGAGTTGGAAATGGCTGATGATGTAATTTGTGTTTTGAAATATGTGAACAAATGCAATTTGGTCTCACATTGAGCAAACGTGTCTGGAGACAGCACTCCATGGTGGAGTGATAAAAGGATTACTGCACTGATGAAATGAGAGGGCTGCGTTCAGCTAAGTAATGATGAGGGAGGTAGGTACAGGTTTCATGTGGAACAAGGCTTTTTGCTTGCAACGTGTGCTGCTGTTAGCACAACAAGATGATTGACATGTGAGTCAGTCGCACTACAGCGAGCTCGAATGAAAAGCTGGAAGACTTGCTGTGAGTTCCCGGTCAGCAACAACAGCGACCACAATGTGTAAGAGACCAGGATAGTGTGTGGGTGTAGGCTAAATGAATGACACACATTCAACGACGTCATCCAGATGTGCCAATCACCTGGACGCGGAAAAAGCAACCCCTAAAGACCATCCAGCATCGTGTCCCCTTTAACGGGAAGGAACTGTGCTGTCTCATAAGAGGAAGAGGAAAATGCTGAAAAGATAAGAAACCAACCGCATTAATAGCTGAGGCTTTCACACTGATGCATGCTAAACGGATGTACTTGTATAGTTCTTTTCTAGTCTTCTGACCACTCAAAGCTCTTCAACACTACATGTCATCATTCACCCATTCACACACTGATGACAGGGGCTACCATGCAAGGAGCCACCTGCCCGTCAGGACTAACTAACATTCACACACCGTAGGCACAGCTACAGGAGCACTTGTGGGGTTATGTGTCTTGCCCAAGCACACACGGACATGGACTAGCGAACCGCAGATCCTTGGATTAAAGGATGACCCTGCTCTACCACTGAGCCACAGTCGCCCCCAGATTTGAGGCACATCTGTGAATATTAGTATAGTAAATTGATGAATGACATTTACTACTGATGAATAGCTAAACTTAGCTTGAGTGGGAGACTACGGCTGTACAGTCATACAGTGTAGCAGCATCTGACTGTCATCTCCAACTAAATCTCAGCCTAAAGATTAAATAGTTGGCTGTATCAAATACGTTTGGATGTCCGGATAAGTGATATGTGGCCACTGTGTTGGGTCATAGATCCACTTGGAGTAAGATTGAAGGTGTAAACAACCTTCATTTATTAATGAACGTCTAGTTACAGACAAGGTCGCAAAATAATTACAAATATTTGTTCAATATGTGAGGAATGCATACACAATTGTCATAATTATTATCAAAGTACATGTCAAAATGCATTGGCATCGATAGGATCTAATTAATTATTATTAAGCTTAGCCTTCTGCTAACCTCTTCAGCTGTCACGGCTGCTGCATCACACTCACGCAGAAGGCTAAACTGTCAGAGAGGTGCAGAGTAATGTTGAAGAGATGAAGAGATGGCCTGCTGTTGGGTTCATTCTCTGCAACCAGTGCACCACTCGAGATTGCGGAACGGGAAACGTTCCAAACAACGTATTGACTAGCGAGCTGCCATTCTAATTGCACCATGCTTCCATACTCACGTTTCACTAGGTTTACTAATAGAAAAGTTGTCTATTGTGGCCTGTGTCCTTTTGGGGAAGAGTCCAGTGTACAGTGTTAGAATCGTTCTTTATTTTAACAATAAAAACAGTTTTCCAAAGTTGCCAGTGGGCAAAATGCTCCCGTAGAAAAACAAATGATATCACCATACTGTTAAAGATGTACTGTTTTTAGGTTTATCACATATGTATTGTAACACTCAATTTGGACCAGCTATAAGCCATTAGATTTATACTTGGCAACAAATTGGAAAATAAGGCCAATGAAAACCAAAATGGCATATAGATACACCAAAATACAATAATAATGTTGTACCAACAGGTGAAAAACCCATACACTTCCTACTATTGTGGTATTCATTACATCTCAGATATATACAACAATGATGGATTAAGGTATTTCCAGGACCTGAGAGATTTTTTTAAATGTATTTACAGTTGCATCGACTAATAATAATAACAAATATGTCACACCTGTATGTCAAGTTAGGTTTTTGTCCTGTCTCCACGTTTGTTTTGTGACTTCCTGTTTTATTTTGGAAATTAACTCTCCTCTCGTTTCAGGTTCCTTGCCCTTCCTCATGTGTCACCAGTCTGATTGTCTTCCCTGATTCCTGATTGTGTCCACCTGTTCCCCCACTTCCCTCATGTGTACTTATAGTCTGCGTCTCCCCTTGTCCTGTGCCAGTGTGTCATGTCCTTTCGTCTTGCACACCCGCCTTATGATATCAGCAAGTCCAAGCCTTAGTATTGTCTATCCCGTTCTTGTTTCTCGTTTCTTGTTTCTAGTTTCCTCTGTAAGAGCGACTTTGTTTTGCATTTTGCTATTTTGATCATTCAGCTCTTTGAGTCGAATCAGAGCTTTTTTATTTGTAGTATTATACCTTCCTTGCGAAGTGATTTTTGGTTTGGCTTTTGCCGTTTTAACTTTACTGCACTTTGAGTTAAATCGGAGTTTTTTAGTTCTGCTTTGTTAGTTTTTTTTTTCCTGCCTCGCTAAAAGAGGTGTTGTTTCCAGGGATTTCCCTGACCCTTTTTGTTGGAAATAAAAGATCGTCAGTTGAACCTTTACACCTGCGTCCGAGTCCTCATCAAGAGTTCCCTCCGTGACAAAATAATTACACATTTTAAACATGGCAGGAGCTTTGTTTCAAATTTGTACAAAAAAATACAAACAGCTGAACTGCTCATTGGGTATTGTAACTGCTTAGAACATAGACCTTAAAAGCTATGAAAAGAACATAGGTTGGTGGAGAGTTTGGAATAATATTCATAGAATTAATTTAATTATAAGGATCACTTACTAAATTATTAATTGATCCATAGCTTTTATTTATTGCCAAGAAAGTGTTGCCAACTGAAATTGACTCTGTCTGTATGGAAGTTTATGTAAGAATTTATATGTATGTCAATGTGAATATGTAGATGTATTTATTATTTAATCATTTGCTTTTCATGAAATATCATGAATGCTAAAATTGACATCATTTATACCTTGGTTATATTCTAATAGGATTTACTGGCTTATGTATCCTACTTCAGATCTACCAATTTGGCCAACAGTAGCTGACTTGTCCATATAGATTAACTTACATTTAACAAACATGTTCAAATTAGGTTATGCAATACGTTCATTTTTGTATTTCCCGGTGTATTGATAATAACAGGAAAAAAATAAGGCTGTGGGAGGGTGGCGTTAAAGAGTGATTTATGTTAAAATTGGGAGCTTACCAGGTTTAAATATAGGTTATAAATGATTTTTAATAAACTGAATTTACATTTTATATGAAGTTTTGGCTCGGTCACAGCATACCATTGACCTCATCTCGAGTTCTTTTGGGTACACATTTTATTTTCATATATTCCTCTTCATTATTCCCACCCTTTAATTTATTAATTGAAGTATTTTCAAAAATGAATGAATGAATGTTTTAAAAATGAATAGTTACATAAAATTACATAAAATGGCAATGACAAACGCTTGTGAAGATGAATATTTGTAGAGTATGCAAAAATTGACAAAGAAATCTTCATGTCAAAGGAATAAGACTAAGTGAGTTTAATATGGATTTGTAGGGATTAGTCACTTTTACCTAAATTAAATTAAAGTAACAAAGGCCATGCATGGTGAGGCATACAGCGTGGTCATTATGGCATATTGTTGACTGTTTCTTTTCAAATTGTTAATTGTTTGCAATTTCAATCCCACATTTGTTCATCATATAAGAGTGTTTCTATTTCTCCCACTCAAAAGGAAGTTGATTTTACGTAAATCTACTGTGAATGTCTGTTTATATATATATTGTATATTGTATATCGATCCTTTAAGAATTGTGTGTGTCTTTTAAGGCCGACATGCTTTTGTTGCTGGAGAGAAACCAGTAGCTGTTGTGTTTCTCTGAGTTGAGTGGTCATTTTTAGCTCTCACTCACCACCAGCACATATCTTTGCCTGCAGTGATCTTGGCAGCCTCTTTAGCCAATTGTGGTGCCCTGCAGTGATCTAGCAACCTGTGCAGCCAAACATGCTGCCCTGAGTGACCTGGCAACCAGGGCGACCAATCACAGCACCCTATAGAATCCATTGAGGCCTTACAGCAGCAGAATACCAGTTGAAAAACCAGATTTGTCAGTCTGTTTCCTACAGTAATATGATGCAGATGGTGTGAAATGTTAATGAGGATTGTTGGGCATTATTGGCTGCCAAAGGGGAGAGGCACTGACCTCAAAGTATGACAGGTCACTTTTAGGCTGCAATCCTTCTTGGTTTTATTCATATTTCTTAGGATTTAGTTATTATTGCATGGTATTTATATTACCTCACTATATAATGAGGCAAGTGAGATTGGTAATAAGGTGAGATGTGTTATTTCACTTGGATTGGAACTCCATGCCCTGGATGTTTCCCTCTCATCTCGTCACCACTTTGAGCCTGTGTTTTATTTTAGAGCAACCCTAAAGGCTTACTGCTGAGCCGGGGACAGAAAGCCCATGAATATCAGATGCAGCCTGCAGCTCCTGCCGTCCTATCAGGACCATCGCACAAGCTAGCACTTAAGATCCTTTCTCTTCCTTTCACCCACACCACTATCTAACTACCTCTGTTTAAAACCCTTAGCTGTAACAAGCCCAGCCACTTTCATTATTGTCATTAACAGATGTCGGCCACAGCCGGCAACGGTAGGCGTGAGGGTCTATTGGGAGGGTAAGAAGCTCTTCCTGTCTTCAGGAAGTTGCTGTGTGAAGCCAACACAATCCAGAGATTAAGGTCTCACAATAATTCACCTCCCCTGGTAACAAGAGTAGTTTAGTTTAACAGCATGTCGTTGACATAGATTTTATACAGCAGGTCCCACTTGAAGAGGAGAGATCAGCAACAGACTCAGCAGCTATGGGCTCTAGTTCTGTTCATTACTGTAACATTGACTGCATATTATCATCTCGAACCATGTGTACAAGTCGACCTGACAAATGAATCCGTTTTAATTGGGTAGAAACTCACTATTCAACAACCATAAATGTCTAAAATGTAATGCCCAGCTCCCTCTGCATTGCAGTCCTTGTTACTGCTAATAGGACTGTACAGCCTGGAGAGGAAGTAGACAGACATGTGCTCCCTCTGCGACACGTCACCAGCCACAATTCAATTGTCATCTGTCAGCGCAGGCTGTAGGTTTACACAATCCCCCAGATCAAGTCCCTTCTGTGAAGGCGCCCTAACAAGTAGGATGAGATCCCTCACAGGCTTCCCACAGGCAAACATGGACAGTTGTGTTTGCTAGAAAGCATCACCAAACTGGAGGGAGTCATTGTGAATCAAACCCTCCTGCCGAACCTTCACTGGTCATGTAGCTTAGTTTGAAATCCCATCTACTGCCCTGTAAAAACCAACCACAGGAGAATAACCCAGTCACAGTGACCCATCCATCCATTCTGTTCGTGCACCACCCCTCTTAAAGTTGTGTGATGTGATGCTACCTTTTTTAGTGTGGCGGCTAATATGCTGTGATATCCGGTCTCTGCCCTCTCTGCCATCAAACCCCCCATAAACGGAAGGCTGGCCCATGGAAAGCCAACATGGAGCCTTGAACGGGATAGAAAGGTGTGTGAGGACTGATACCCTCTGATGGGGATGTAATGTGACCTGATGTCCCACCATTAACCAGGGGAGCAAGTTTGATCGCCTGATACCCAGATACTGATGAACTCAGCTACTGACCAGTAAAAACCCAGATACTGATGAACTCAGCTACTGACCAGTAAGCTGTAGAATTGTGCTTGAGCTGTGAGCACTGTTATCCCAGCACCTCTTTTTTTGTTGGCCGAATGGCTGACATCCGTCTCTGGAGCTCTGCTGAAAGCTGCATGCCAATGTGGTGGCATGCAGTCAACCCTGACGGGACTCAGTTTAGACAGACAGCAGTGAGAGATCTGTTCTTCTGTGCATGAAATACAAAACAAAGACAGACAGCCTTGTTTGCATTGTAATTTCACCAAATTAAACCCATTCATGGGGGGACTGTGGCTCAGTGGTAGAGCAGGGTCGTCCTTCAATGAGAGGATCGGCGGTTTGATCCCCGGCTCCACTAGTCCATGTGTCCATGGGCAAGACACTTGACCCCAAATTGCCTATGTTAGTTAGTCCTGATGAGCAGGTGGTACCTTGCATGGTAGCTCTGTCATCAGAATGAATGGGTGTGAATGGGTGTGAATGATGACATGTAGTGTTAAAGAGCTTTGAGTGGTCGGACAACTAGAAAAGAACTATACAAGTACATCCATTTACCATACTAATCAGGCAAAGATGTATCAGTGTAGTTAATGAGTGGAGGAGAATATTGTCCTGGTAATGACATTTAAGTTGCAAGTGTGGAGATATTGCCGCCGGTCAAATGGGCAAATCTCACGATACCTTACCATCAAGTCCTCATAAACGACAAAATCTGTTGAGTGTCATTGCCTTCCAAGATGACTGATAAGAACTTCTTCTGAACTGCAGGATGACATTGTTTATCAGTGAATGCCAATAACCTATATGAAGGCTTCATAACATGCTTGACTGCTGTAAATTAAAGTAATGCAGTACATATAGGGCTTTGACTTGCTCCATAACTATTTAGCATTAGAGTGTTTACAGTGCCCTGGGTGTAATTCAATATTTTCATTATTGAAGTTTATACTGTGCTCACATGATGCGTATTGTTTTAGGGTGACAGAGAACAGACTATGCAAATAGATCATGTATTGTTGTGGTAGGGGATCAACAAGGGCCCAAAGCTAGTTTTTGCCCTGAGGGCCTATTGGGCCCCCTAGTGGCTTAATACTCAATACGACCATGATATCCTGGACTCAGGTTTGCTCTGGTCTCAGTCTTAACTTCGTCTTCTTTTTGACTCACATTCAGTCATAGATTTGAGCTGCATGCATCCATACTGTCCATGTTACACAGTTACAGTACATAAATTAGAACATAGCTTCTTTCAGCTGCACTGAAGAGAAACTGGAACACAGAAGCAGCGTAAGTAATAGTAACATGTCACATGTGATATTGTTTTGAAGCTACCCTGCAGGGCATCGGTGCTTGGGCAAATATAGAAATGTAAAACTTGGTTAGAGAGGGGAGAAGGGAGAAATAGAGACAGCGAGAAGAAGACAGCGGTAGAGGCAAAACAAAGAAAGGAATGAGGGAGAGAGGGAAAGAAGATGAACCATCACAGCAGCTCTCTGTTTGATCCAGTGTTTAACAGAATTGGGCCTGTCAGTTTCATTTTTGTCTTAAAGGACCAGTGTGTAGCAGGGATGTATGAGACCCAAAATGGAATATAATAGTTATAACTATGTTTTAACTAGTGTATAATCACCTGAAACTACGAACCATAGTGTTAACGATAGCTTAGAATGAGCTCTTCATATCTACATAGGGAGTGGGTCCTCTTCACGTTTCTACAGTAGCCCAGAGCAGACAAACACCTGCTCTAGAGAGAGCCTTTTGCCTTTTTTAGTAACCTGAAGGCCACCGTAGTTATCCAATGCGCTTGGAAAGGGAGAGGTACTTAGTTGGTTGCAATCTGGATGCAACTAAATCCTACAAACTGCTCCTTCAAAGTCAAAAGTCAAAGTCAGCTTTATTGTCAATTTCTCAATGTACCGAACATACAGAGGAGTTGGAAAAACGTTTCTCTCCAGTCCAACATGTAAAGTGAATACAGATAATAAAGTGCAAAAATCAAAACATTATCAACATTATTCAAAATGTCATTAGAGGTCGTTCCAGAGCAGAAAGATTCATGCTATTTGTTAGTTTTACACTTATCAGAAAGTAAAATGGACCACTGTCAAATACACCTTTATATTAACCATGGATTAATATAAACAATCCTGCATTGTGAACTGGGCTAAGTGAGCCGCTGCTCTGGGGCCCCAGACGTTGTCAGTGGAGCAAGGACTTTATTGTAATTTGATTAGTTCAAAATCTGATTGAAAAAAGACGGAGGGCCCTAAATTGGCTCCTGCAATTTTACCCAATCTTACAAAACGTTCTCCTAGAGATTACATTCATGCAACTAATTCTTGTTGCTTTATGCATTTTTTTTTTGTTGCTATGTTCTTGAACTGCACCGTACATGTAGAGAGGTGGTAGCGGGGGGATAGAGCGCATACAGAGCTCAGAATTTGTAATCTTTGCAGATACTAGTTGAATGCCTGTTGAAAACATGTCTGTTCAGAACGGTCACATTTTTTTGGCCTGTGGTGTTGCTGCCTGCAGCTTTCTGGAGAACCGCTCATACAAACAAGTTCTCACTCAACACTCAACACACCCAAGTCACGGCTACGCATGGCCAGAAATACGAGTGAAAGACACCAGGAGCAGACTTTACCTTTAGAAAAGGTAGGCAACCTGGGCCAAACAGCTATCAATTTATTATGATGTTAAGATATAAAAAATATCAAATTAATGAAGTTACTATTTTAGCGTTTTCCCTCCAATTTCAGAGGTTATGCGCATGCGTTAGGGTTGTGTGGCGTCGTGTCTGTTTCTACGCTCCCTTTTTTTCAGTAATTTTAGCCACATTTTACACGTACTAGACCTTTTAAGTTCAACGTTCTCCAGACCAGACAGACCTGCCGGCTTGTTTTTAGCTTTTAGCTTTGGAGCTAGCAAACGCTACGAGCGTCTACAATCGGCAAACTGAATACGGGACCCTCTGTGAATCAGCTTTCCCCTTCGCTAAAACCTGAACAACGCTGTGGGCTCCAGGTTGGAGCCCGATTGTCCGCCACATCTACTATGGTTCCACTCACCTCCCCATCCGACTGTGTCAGCTGCGCCCGCCTGGTCGATGAAATCCCAGAGCTGGAAGGAAGAATATCGACACTCTACAAGATCCAGGATGCCGGAAGCTAATGGACACCATCATCTTTGTACAGTACAAACCAACACAACCAGCAACCGTGTGCATGATTCCACCGCTTCCAGTCCTGCTGCCCCTCCTCCAGTCACAGTCCCTGAGGCTTCCTGGCTACGGCTCGGAGCTAAGCCTAAAACCCTGGTCAGCTCCACTCCATCCCATCACGAGCCCTGGTCCCTGGTCCATGTTTGCAGCAGTTGGAGAGACAGGCATCCCTCTCCTACCCCTCATCACTTCAATGTCCAGCTGGAGAATAAATATGACATCCTTGCCTGCCACGACTTCCCTCCTCTGGCTAGGGACTCCCAGCCTCCTCCACTATCCCACCTGCCGCCTCACAGGACCAATGGCCCCGGGTCCCCCGAGATCCCTATGCCAGCCATTCCCGAGCCCTCCTCTCGCACCAGCAGCACTCAGCTCTCCATACGGCTCTTTACACCAGCACTGCGGCGAGCTACTGTGCCCTGTTCTCTCAGTCCTTCCCCGTCCACTGCCGTCACCACTGGTTAAATCTTCGCTTCCTCCATCCACGCGTATTATCCTCATCCCCTCTTCTTCCTGACCACACTGATAGCTGGGGATTCCATAATCAGGAATATCTGTTTCTTCAACGCAGCCCCCGACATCCTGTTGAAACTGCCTTGCCTGCTGCACCACTCCCGTCCATCATTCGGCGAATTACCGTTCATGTGGGAATCAACGATACAGCCCTCCACCACTCCGCGTTGATCCCCGGCTCCGCCAGTCGCATGTCGATGTGCCCTTGAGCAGGACACTTAACCCCAAAATTGCTCCTGTATCTGTTCCTACAGTGTGTGAATGAGTTAGTCTGATAGGCAGGTGGCACCTAGCCCCTGTCATCAGAGTGTGAATTGGAACGATGACATGTAGTGTGAAAGCGCTTTGAGTGGTCGGAAAGGCTAGAAAAGCGCTACACAAGTACAGTCCATGTACCATTTACGTGGACTGTCCGCTTTTATCAGTGGTCCAACTCCCACACTTGGATGTGGATCACAGCGGTTCAGCAGAGTCCTCAGCCTCCACACTTGGCTCCAGTCCGCCTCCATTAACAATTTGAATCTGTTTTGGGACCGCTCTTCCTCGTTTAAGAACGATGGCATTCATCTCAACAAGCTGGTTAGCCGCCTGCTCGCGGCTAATTTGCAGCACGCTGTACAATCCTGTTCGTGCAACTGTTTCTGTTTTTACCATGTAAAGTGCCTTTTAGGTACCTTTTAAAGTGCTATACAAATAAAATGTATTATTATTGTTTATACCCCGAAATAACTTCCAAAAAGCCCCAAAGCACTTAAAAAAAATGCAACTCAGCTGTACACGACTTACTGTGTACTTCTACTTCAGAGGAAAACATTGTAGTACTACATTTAACTGACAGAGAAATGTTGCTGATGACATTGCAGATTTATATTTCACTCACAAAATATAACGATTCAAATGAAACCTTATTATTCATTAAACTATCCACCGTCATAGTAGAATTGAAGCTCCAACTGTCATTAAGTAAATTGAAGTACATTGTGCAGATAATGCCTCACTTTCATTCTGCACTAGAAGGAAACATTTGAATGCAGGATTTTTACTGTGCTGTACTATTTCTAATAGTTAGAAATACATTTTGAGTACTGTTAATAAAAGCTGGTATTATGTCACATTATTGCATTTTTAGTCTTTCCTGTGCAGGCTATCCGCTTGTTGACTCCAGGAAAGCTCAGTTGTAACTTCCCCCAGCATTCATAGCATTAGCAGGCTATATCCAGCATCCAGCAGCTAAAGTGAACTGCAGTCATTTAGCTGCTGTCTGATCGCTGCAGACCACATGCTGGACCCTAATGCTCCACCCCCACTGCTACACAGAATGCTGTTCGCTTGTTTATTCAAAATGTATTAATATTGAACATGTCTAAATTGCAAATTTGACAAAGGCCTCTCTGGGGTCCTCGGCAAAACCAAGTAGGAAGTAGATTAGATCAGAGGTTCTCGAGAAATGTGAAGGACAGACCGACAGAATCATTGAAAAATGTTTCATCGTTATGTTAATAAAACAACCCTATCACATTTCCCCTACAATACCTGCTCATGGCTACTACAGTATGGTTAATGTAAGAGATCTTAATTGACAATTAACATATGTAAAGCACAAGGTTAGATTACACTTTCAAAACCTTAACTGTTAAGTCCCTTTTCAAGACAGGGTCTCAGCATACATGCACTCTGCGGTCTCACATGGTTGGGTTCATTACTGTCATCCCGCTTCATTAAGGACACACTGCTTCCTGCATTGGTACTGAACATTAATCATGTGCTGCCACAATAGTAACTCATTCCAATGATTATGTTGTGAAGAAAAACTAAATTGGGTTTTTCTGAGAACCTATCTTATTAAGGTGAAAGTGTGAAAATCTACTTTTAAAAGAACAAAAGTTCTGTTGATATCATGCTCACATGGTACATTACGTTAAACAAATGGATATTTATCAAAGCAGTATTCCAGCAAAGAAATGCTGGTTAGTTTCAGGTACTACTGAATAGAGGCCCACAGCTCACACATGCTCAGCAGCCATCTAGTGGGTTCATTTGTATATGAACCCACTATCATCTTTAACAAATCAGTCCTTGTACAATATCTAGCACATGGATGACCTTCACTTCAAGAAGAAAGCAGAACAGGATTAGACGAGTGGACTATCCTAAATTCTTCATTTGTATTCATTGAACACCAGCAGCTCTGCTTTTATCCACTTAATCATGAGTGTTGCATTTTACAAAATTAGGCAAAAGTCAACCATCAGCTCTGCTCAAAGTGTTATTCAAATTTATTGAGGGGAAAAAAAGCTTCAAACGGATCAGGAGGCATAACAGCACCACGTTCTCTTCCTAGCTTCATGTCCATGGCAACTGGTTTAACAAGTTGTGTGTTTGAGCAGTCTAGTCTGAAGTCACAGTAAATGACAGCACAGTTTGTTGATAGCAATGAGCTGGAGCTGACGGATGTGGGAGGCAGAGATACAAGCCTGTTTTCTCTAGCAGCATGGGTAATCCCAGAGAGATGGTGAAACAGATAGGAGGAGGCACAGAGAGATACATATCAGCCCACCCGAGAAAACCAGAGCCGGTCAGGCTGTGCCTGGGAACAGAAATAGGATGGAGCAGAGAGAGATGGAGCAGAGAGAGATGGGGCAGAGAGAGATGGGGCAGAGAGAGATGGGGCAGAGAGAGATGGAGCAGAGAGAGATGGAGCAGAGAGAGATGGAGCAGAGAGAGATGGGCATCACGCTGCACAACCAGAGAGAAGGAAAGAATAGCAGCGGCAATGAGAAGGAAGAACGACAAGACATGAGAATTAAGAGAGCGGGATCGGTGTCAGCCCATCACTGTGCTGATACATTATTAAAGATACACTCACACCCACCCACTCACCCACCCACCCACCCACACACACACACACACACCCACACACACACACACACACACACACACACACACACACACGCACACACAGGGATGAAATGGAAGGCATCACCACTCTCAGGAAGAGTCGGTAATAAATAAATGTGTAAATGTAGGAGTTTGTGGAGGAGAGGCAGAGCATGGATTATTGTGGGTCTTTTTTTGGATAACATTCATATTTTGCAAATAGAATAACAGCAAATGTCCTAATATGAATAGATAGTGTAAAACCTGTTATATATTTAGTATATTTTAAATATATAAACTCATTTAAGTTCTTAAAGCGATGATCGTTTTTTTTTTACTCTATACTTGTTTGGCATGTTCAATCTTGACCTTGGAAATAGAAGTCAAAATCTTGCATCCATTCTATTCGTGACATGACAAATAAAAGTACTAGTAATACTATCACTAAAATAAAAGTAGTTTAGGCAAAACATCTTTACTAACGATCAACCTTTTCATGGATAACTGGTAGTGGTAACTGAGCAAACTCCATCCTCCGATGAAGACTTGGTTGCAAGCTCTGGGAAAAAGGGACCTTTACAGAGAAGAATTCATTTTATCGGCCAACACCGTTTACAAGGTAAACATACATGGCAGTATGCAGGGCTTTAGAAATACAGTTGACAAAAAAAAACTGAGCTATTAGGGGACTTCAGGGCCACACCCCCTGAAACCCGTTTGCTTCCTCTGATGTAAATATGTGCATTTTAACATGACAAGTTGCTGAAATTGGATAACTCTAGTTTTAAAACCATGTCAGTGGGAAGTATAGCATGCATGATATGTAAGCAGTAATTCAGGAAAATCAGGTTAAATGTTGAGATGAATGATCCCGCTACAATCTGAGAATACAGAAGAGGCTAAAATGATCACAAAATATCTGAAAATCAATGTTGCCAATGTTTATTTTGAGAGCCTCTGGATTCACGCCTGTCTCTTTCTCTGTGACTCCTCACACGCCTCCCTTGCCAACGTGTATTCAAAATAATTTACTCAAACTATATACACCTTCTTTATTTCATCTTTGTGTTTGAGTTTGCATTATTTGGGATTTGAATTCTAGAAATATGTCAGCACATAAGTGACAGTGAATATAATTACTGTTTAGCGTAGCACGACCACACGGGAGCTATTGGTCAGATGATTTATGGGGATGAATTGCATTGAACTGCAAGCTGTCCACTATTAACTATCAAGATGTCTGAATTACGCTGCACATGGATTCAGCTGTCTGTAAGACAAAATCACAGATCCAAAGTGTTAATTAAAGAATTTGTATTAACAACACGATCATCCACGTCACTACGTCACCACACACACACACACACACACACACACACACACACACACACACACTCACACAGAAACGCACCAAAGCGATAACAAATGAGCGAGTCTGTAATCTCTGCATTGTACAATATCTTTGCTGCACCAAAGTCAAGTTCTTTTAGTCAGAAAATACCAAGGTCCTGGTGTGGGTGACCTCAGTGGGGGGGCTCGGCCATGTTTACACATTCCAGAAACAAACAAGGATCCCTTAAAACCAGATACACCCGTAGGTCCCCCATTTGGACGCAGAGTACATCAAAACTTAGAGAGTTTTGTGTTAAAAGTAACTGGCAGAGAACCCACGAAGAACGAATATAGTGATGTTATAGTTCTGCAGAAACCTCAGCGTCCTGGGAACAACATGAACTCGGTCACTTCTACATGAGACAAACACATCTCCCATCAGCCAAGCAAACAAATAACAAAATATCATAAATCATACTCGATATGACTGGGACAGACCGGAGAAAAAGGCTGCTACACTCCGTTAGCAACGTGCTACCTACGAACATGCAGCATGAAAAAGCACGAGCGCCTGACGGAGATTACGGACATAGTTTCCATTTCTCTCCCCGGTAAACCATCGCAGAGATATTCAGCTTCGAACACAAAAAGTCACACAGCTTTCATCGAATATTGTACTTACTTTTGGTCGAATCTCAGCGAAAAAATGGAATATCTCCGTACTTCCACTTCGTGTTTGTCCAGCTGCTGGTGCTCCGTGTGAATCCGTTCGATTCGTGTCTCTCCGACACTCCTCGGATTCTTGGGAGGGTTGGAAGCTCAGCAAATCAGATTTCAGAGCTGGACCTTTTTGAGCTTTATTGGCTAATAGTGCTGTCAATCATCTAGCTTTCAATTCCAGGCAATTCTATTGGCTCCTACGGTTCGAAGGATGTCTCAATGGTGAAAATCGGAGAGGGGGGGGCTGAGATACAGCCCTGAACAGAGAGTCGAAGCAGGATTTGACCTTAAACTAAATAACTAAAAAGGGCATAGAAAGAGCTTAAAACACTCAAAAAAGGTCCAATCTTCGGTCTATTGATTCAATGAACATCATGAGTGATACATAGAAGTGATATAGAGTGTTTTTGAATTTTAAAAATACTTTTTTATTCAAATATTGGAGTATTTGATCAGTTTTCTAATTTGAAATGCTCTATATTTCATAAATGTTTCACTGTATCTATGTATAGCTGTGTATATAGAGC
>NW_027176329.1:3623549-3896183 GCF_023349555.1 Cebidichthys violaceus | reverse complement strand
ATGATTGAATTGAAATGAATGAGTTTCAGTGGACAATTCTTGCTCCCACAACGGCCTTAATGAGGCTTTTCCACGCTTGCAAAAACACAATTGGTACAAGAGAATTGTAATTGTGGACATGACAGAACAACCGAGTCATGCACGAGCTAAACTCATAGGAAGGGAAGTGGACCAGCTGAAACCAAAAGTCCACAAGGAGAAGTTACTTTGATTCGTAGCCTAATTACCATTTGTCCGTGAAGGCTGGCGGTGTGGTGGATCATGGAGGGACGGGGGGACGGGGGAGAGGGGGGCTTGTTGTCGGAGGAGCCGGAAAAGGAAAGCTAAATGAGCGGGGCTGTGTTAAGGGATTGCAAATTCAAAGTGGTTTGTGAAACGGAGAGACGGCACATCACCCCCCCCCCCCCCCCCCCCCCCCCCTCTCTCTCTCTCACTCACACACTCTCTCACCCGCTGCTGCTGCTGCAGTCAGCCTCCTCTAACGCACAGACCTGCGCGCTGATAACGGCTCCCGTCGTCCTTCTTTTCTCCGGAGGGTCTCACCGCATTCCAGCAACACGGTGGCGACTTTTTCCATCGTGAGATCGACCTTGCTTCAAAATTGACCGCGCTCCCATTAGACGTCAACGGATTACTGAAAGCGGACATTCCCGGTGCTTTGTGGTGTTCCCCACACGGCACGTTATGCGCGTTGTAGGGAGCCTTTCGGCAGGAGCGCCGTGAGTATGTAGGCGGGTTGATGAGGACGGGCAGATACACGTCGGCAGGATCCGGATTCAATAAAGCTCCTGCTGTTTCCTCATGAGCTCCGCGTAGATGTTTCCATAAAGAGGAGTCATAACGACCTATTATCCCTCAGGCCGATTATCACGCGGCTTCTGAGTTTACTTTTAGCCACTTGGAAGGCGGAAAGTGTTTTGAGTCTGCATGGTTTCATCCCGGATCTCGCTTTGATATTCAAGTTCAGTTACCAAACAGCAGCCTGCTCTCATGTGACTGAGCTGACTCTGATCACTGGTTCGGTGTGGCATGGCAGAGACCATTTATCATCGCTCCATAATCACCTCCACGGTGGTATTCTAGTTGCAGAACAGCAGATGGGTCAGATCGTTTTATATGAATCACATTCATTTGTCGGCTGTGAGATTCTGTCTTTGTAACAAAAAAAAGCAGTCAAATTAAACTTAATGTAAATTAGTATTCCCATCTCTGAGGACAATCAACTTGTGCCGCTCATGGGAGTTCCTTCCTCCTGACCCACCTACGCTAAACCCTGCAGACTCCAAGTTGACCAGTACAGGAGGAATAGAGTGACTTAGCTGACTGAGCCTTCAGCTTCCAGCAGCTATGGCTCGGCTCTGCCAAAGCCTCCTCCGCGGGGCCGTACTCCGCTATCCTCTGACCCTTACCCTCACTGTCCTCCTCTCCTGCTCCTGCCCGGCTCTAGGCAAGAAGAAGCTCTACATCGGAGCCCTCTTCCCCATGAGCGGAGGCTGGCCTGGCGGACAAGCCTGCCTCCCCGCCGCTCAGATGGCTCTGAACCTGGTGAACAAGAGGACCGACATACTGCCGGACTACGAGCTGGAGCTGATACACTATGACAGTATGGTGAGTAACTAACCAACTATGGGCTACTACACAGTCTGTTCTACCCACAGTATAGACTCCCTTCTTCCATCTTGGACTACGTTGTAATATTAGTTGATTAGAATCCGAATCATTAGCATCATTTAAGTGTTATTTTATGTAGGGATCTAAAAATGAGAAGACTAATGCTTGATAGAGAAGTTAAAAGCCCAATCTTTGGGTTGCCAGGTTGTGAAAACTCCCTCTTACTTGTTACAGCATTTGACCACTATGATTTCTGGGCTGCAGACGATCTGGACCCACAAGTGATTAACACACAGCTGCAGACTTGATGATTAAAAACGTTCATTTAGAACGACAGACTTGAAGGTTAATTAGAAAGTGTGAGACCCACGAGCATTTATTCATGGATTACCAACATTTGAACAAGAATACGGGATAACTGCAAGTAAAGGATAAACATCCGCCAACTGGAATTTTCACAACCAAGCAACCCAGCATGTTTATGTGTTAATGACTTTAAACTGATCAAAGAAAGAGAGTGACTTATTAACAATTGATACAACAGTCAGTTCCATAAACGGGCACACACGTGAGGTTGTCATTTGTGAGGATAAAGCCTAGATCTCCCAATGTACTGATCATATTCATATCTTCATATCAGCCCTCAGTAGGTAGAGCGAGTTGTCCTTTAAACACAAGGTTGGCGGTTTGACCCCCTGCTGCTCCTGTCTGCATGCCAAAGTGTCTTTGAGCATGACACTGAACCCAAGTTGCCCCCGATGGGCGGGCTTTGCATCGGTGTATGAAAGTGTGTGTGAATGAAAGGCAAATTTAAAACTATTTGTCGGCTAAGGTTAAACGACGCGATGTAAATGCAGTCCACCCATCTTTGGAGTTCTCACAGCAGACTGTTCCACTGTGGCTGTTTTATTCATATCTCCACACTGTGAGTACTTTTTTTCCACATCATGTAAGGCCATCATTAGGATAATTGGCAGTCCTCTGCGTGTTGTATGTTTTAAACTGCAGCATTCAGCTTTTAAAATGGGTCGCAGCCCCGGAGAAATGTTCTTCAGTCCTGTATAGTGGCTTAACCACTGTGCGTGTGTTTGTTTAAGAACAGCAGCTACAGTCTGCTCACATTCAAACTGCACTACACTCTCTGCTAATGGCTTCCAGTCTGCTCACCCAAGAAACGTTCCTGCTCGTCTATTTCTGTTGGCTTTCACTCCACCTGAACTCGAAACATTAAGAAACGCAACATCTTTAATTCAAAATCTGTGCAGGGAAATGGACCAGGGAACGCAGTGGTAGAGGAAACACAATAAGAATCAGAAAGTCAAACAGAAGAGTAGAGAAATGAAAATGTGAAGGTGAAGGTCAGGATGATGGATAAGCACAAAGTGAACACATATTTAAGTAGCTGAAGCTTTTCTTTGGCTTCAATCCGACTGGACTCTGATGTAAAAATGATAAAACAAAGTGTTTTCATTTCACAGTTTTGTAGTGTCTTCTAACATGAGTATCAAATGTAAATCAAATGATCACTAGCTGATTTTTCACACATTAAACAAGTTAATCCAAATCCAGATAGCCAAAAGTCTGGCTTTAAGAGTTTGATTTTCATTGCAAGTTATTTCAAAGTAATTAGAGTTGTAACTAAATTATAAATGGCTGCATACATTAGTTGGGAAACTGAACTTTGTAAAAAGATTTTTTTTTTTTTTACAAAGGCTTCCTCAGGTCCCTCTCACCAATTACAAAAGAGGCAACATGGATTAGTCCGCCCTCTGCTCTAGAAGCAGCTATGAGCCAAGAGAAATCTGAAACATGTTCTACTGCTATTTACTACTTACGTTCCCAGTAAGATAGCGTGACATGTTTGGTACCAACAGATTTATTGCAATCTCAAGATACGTATGACACCACTTCTGAACGCACTAATGCTAATGCCAGTCAGATGATCCACCACGCTTTTCAGAGGGTTAAAAGTAGGCAAAGTCACCCAAGAACTGATGGGAGCATTACTATTTAGATCATGGTGATCAATGAGGCAGGCAGAGTGTGATTAAACTGGTTAGCAATAGGCCTGTAGTAGGCTTAGCTTTAATCCTTGGTCAACTCAAACAAGACAATTTCATTATGAATGTCAATATGGTATACCATAAGCCACTCCCAGAGACAGTATGTCATACCTGGATTCACAGGGTCTGTGGCTCTCTCCCCCCCCTCCCCCTCTGTCTCTCTCTCTCTCTCTCTCTCTCTCTCTCTCTTTCTTTCTTTCCCTCTCTCTCTCTCTCCCTCTCTCTCTCTATCTCTCTCCCCCCCTCTCTCTCTCTTTCTCTCCCTCTCTCTCTCTCTCTCCCTCTCTCTCTCTATCTCTCTCCCCCCCTCTCTCTCTCTTTCTCTCCCTCTCTCTCTCTCTCTCTTTCTCTCCCTCTCTCTCTCTCTCCCTCTCTCTCTCTAGCTCTCTCTCTCTTTCTCTCCCTCTCTCTCTCTCTCCCTCTCTCTCTCGCTCTATCTCTCTCTCTCTCTCTCTCTCTCTATCTCGCTCTCTCTCTCTATCTCTCTCTCTCTCTATCTCTACCCCCCCCCCCCCCTCTCTCTCTCTCGCTCGTTGGGGGGCAAGGCCACAGATGTTTATTTTTACTTCCTGATTTTCACTGGGAAAAAGGCAGAGACCTGCTGTTTGACCGAGCACTGCACATAAAGACCATAATCAGTTAATAGTATATATAAGTGCCCTTATATATAATTTTGTACTTGTACAGTCTTCCGACCACTCAAAGCTTTAACACTACATGTCATCATTCATCCATTCATTCACTGATGACAGGGCTACCATGCAAGGTACCACCTGCTCATCAGGACTATCTAACCATTCACACAACATTCACACACTGCAGGCACAGCTACAGGAGACATTTTGGGTTAAGTGGAGCCGGGGATCGAACCTCTGATTGAAGGACGACCCGCTCTACCACTGAGCCACAGTCGATACATGTTATTAGACAAATTATTAACTAGTGAAATATTGATCTTTTGGAGTCATAATGTTGACATGGAACCTGCAGTAGCAGTTGCTACGATTGTTAAGAATTATTCTAAGAGCTGCTATTTCTGTAAGTCCACTGGATGTAGCTTTTCATGGATGTAGCTAGGAAGCCAGCTAGCTATGCAGAAGATGACGGCCCAGTCTGCAACTTTGTGACTGGAAGAATGTTTTGGAGAAAACAGCCACCAATGAGCACAAGACCAGACCTACAGTGTATGAGTCACTGAACTAATGGTCTGTGTGTGAGACGTAGGCTCTGCAGAAGCCTGGCGATCGCTTCTTTGACAACTTGAGCTTTCAAAGCAAAGAGGGGCAGCTGTCACGAGCTGAATCTAACCAACAGGGACAGGATGGACATCCATACATGCTGCCTTCCGAGTCAAATCAAATCAAATGATCATGCAGCGTTTGTGACATGACTCAGAGTTAGGGTTGATTACATGTTTTGTTTCTTTGAAAGCCACCAACATATCAGGGATTAAAGGATGTGTTTGTGCAACATCATTTTCTTTGACTGTTCAGTATGTTTGTTACTCCTCTCCTGCAATTTGGTAAATACATGTTTAAGCTTTATTAACAGGTTGTAACTCCCCATGTAACACAACTTGTATCTGTTTAAGCTTGGAAGCCCTGGGTCTCTATTTCTAAACGTGAGAGGGAGCTATATGGAAGCTTTCATCTTCTGTATCAATGTGTACAGAGATGGTTATAGCATTCATTTTTAATTGGTATGTGGTTTTACATTTTCTTTTTTGAAGTCTTTCACTGCCGGATCATAATTTCTCCCAATTTTCGCTCTCATTCTCTCATTTCTCTTTTTCTCACCTGAGCCTCTCCACACACTTCATACCAACACACACACACAACACACAACACACACACACACACACACACACACACACACACACACACACACACACACACACACACACACACAAGCTGCTCTATGGATCCCCACTTCAATGGGTGGGTAGGTGGGGTGGGGTGGGGGGGGGGGGGGGGGGTTGGCAAGACAACAGTAACTAAGACAACTACAGTTCAAACAAACACATATTTGGCTCCCAGAAAAAGGCAAGATCATGCACCTAGTATCATTGCACAAACAGGAGCAGATGGCTAGATGATTTACGCTCTTCTGTGTGAGAACGCCATATTGAGAGCAGTTAGCCAAATCTAAGAAGTGCTGGCCGGAGCACTCATCGATCACAGCCCTCTACACCACTCCACCACTCTGCCAGGCCAGCTGCACATCACACTGAGCATGCTTTGACCGATCTCCTGCTGATCACAGTCCAGAACCGCAAGCTGCGATGCCCAAGAAGCCAAAAAAACGAAACTAAAACAACAACAAAAATGGCCTTATCACCTAGTAAGCAGAGCATTTCTTATTAAGCTTTCTTCTGAGATCTGGTGAAACGATGATGTGATGTCCCGCAGCGCTGAAAGTTGAAGGCAGGTCCCAAGGTTCCGAGTGGAAGGGGGGGAAGGGGGGGGGGCTACAGTATCTCATTTGAATGTGTTGCTGATTTCCCCTGAGTGCCAGGGTTAATCATTGAGTCAACTGTAAAGAATGCAGCTCCTGATTACGGTGGGCCTGCTTTACAAACCAGTCTATTTGATTCAGGACTGAAGTGGGCAGCTTTCTCCTGACTCGGTGTCATTAGGTGAGGAGAGTTAATCCAGCACATGCCTCAGCAGCCTCCTTTAACTCCAAACAAATGGATTTAACCCTCACAGAAAGGATGTAGAGCTAGTTGCTAGGAAACAGCTTGGGTCCATGTTTACAACCGGTCTGCTATTGATGTTGGCAAACACTACTAAGCTAATTTTAAATGTTTATGGTTTAACTGCCATGACCCCCTGACAGAGTTGTTCCAATCATGTAGAAATACAGTGAGCCATTAAATGTATTATCTTCCTATGTTTTAAAACATTGTCCCACAAAGGAAATGTTGAGTTTACACTCAAAGCAGACTGTTGAATATGAAAATATTCTATAGTCAAACTGCAAAGGCCGTATTTTAAGGGCTTCGTTATTTTGAATGTTACTGTAATTATGATTGAATCTTCATTCAAAAGGCACACGGTGCAATTTAAGAAGTGATGGTGTATCTGCTCTCTGTTCAGTAACATCATGTGAGAAAACCATTTATAATCATTCAGTAGATTGTATGTTATCCCATATAATGATAAGCATCAACATCATTTAAAATGAAAATTAAATTCTCTTCACTCTACATTCCCCCATGTAGTCATTGATTTTATCCATCACTGTAAAGAAAAGATTTAGACATTTTTCAGCTCTTTCCGTTGTGAACATGTGTTTGAACATTGTATGGATAAAACTGATTATTATTACATATCAGACAAGGAAGGATGAAGGAGAGCAACTCAGAAAACAAACTGCAATTTTCTTTTTACTGGATGTGTAAGAAAACAAACTCAGTCAGCACTTGTTAAGGAGATCTTAACCAGAGGAAGATGTGTCGACACATAAGTGGTCAGAATCCTTTTAAAATTAGGGCTAACCTACAGTTTACACTATAATGTAAATGAAGATGATCTTCTTCCACCAGCCTTCACACAAATTGTATCGCCCACCCACTCAGATATCGCACCAATCAGATTACAGTCCAGACATCCCCGGTGGTAACAAATATTAATGCCCCATGGAACACTTTTTTCTTGGTAATTACAATTTTGGCCACATAAGTAGTCAGATGTATATTGATTTTTTAGTAAAAATAATTTGAATTTAATCTTGGGGTTCACCAACCGAGCCATGCATGTATTGATCTTTGTGTATGTTTTGTTTGTGTGGGTCATCTGTTCAGCTGCAATCCCAGCTGGTACCCCAAATTTAAGGCATAAATTGGCATGCAGGAAGGCAATGTAGAAGCCGGAGAATGGCCAGTGGTGGGCGTTACCAGACAACAGACTGGTAAAACATCTCCAACATCTTGCTGCACACATTGAAGGATCGAAGTTTCCTGAAGAAAAAGAGTCGACTCATCCCCTTCTTGTACACTAGCAGTGATGTTGGCCTTCCAGTTCAGTCTGTTGTCGATGGAGACACCCAGGTACTTGTACTCCTTCACCATGTCCACGTCCTCTCCCAGAACTCTCAGCGGTTGTGGAGCCGTCCTCTTCCTCCTGAAGTCGACCACCATATCTCTGGTCTTGGCCACGTTCAGAAATAGGTGATTTCTACCGGCCCACTCCACAAAGTCATCCACCACTGCCCTGTACTCTTCCTCCCGTCCAACCCTTATACACCCGACAACTGCAGAGTCATCAGAGAACTTCTGCAGATGGCATGACACCGAGTTGTACTGGAAGTCAGTGGTGTACAAGGTGAACAGGAAGGGAGACAGAACAGTTCCCTGTTGAGCTCCAGTACCATTGACCACTGTATCAGACAGCACATGGCCCAGTCGGACAAACTGTGGTCTGTCTGTCAGGTAGTCAGTGGTCCAGGAGACGGTGGACATGTCTACCTCCACCACCCACAGCTTCTCACTCAGCAGCAGTGGTTGGATGGTGTTGAATGCACTGGATAAATCAAAGAAAGTTATTCTCACAGAGCCACCGGTTCCGTCCAGGTGCGACTAAGCTCTTTGCAACAGGTAGATGATGGCGTCGTCCACTCCCACATGGGGCTGGTATGCAAATTGCAGAGGGTCCAGTGAGAATTTCACCTGCAGTAGAAGGTGGGCCAAGACCAGCCTCTCTAGCACCTTCATCACATGAGATGTGAGGGCAACCGGTTGAGGCTAGATGGAGTCATCTTCTTAGGAACAGGAACCAGGCACAACGTCTTCCACAGCACCAGGACTTCTTCCTACTTCAGGCTCAGGTTGAAGAGGTGTTGCAGGATATCAGACAGCTAGATGGCGCAGGTCTTCAGGACGCTGGGGCTGATGCCATCAGGTCCTAGAGGAGAGAAATGCGGGCTGTGAACTAAACCTGTTGAAGAAACAGTTTAGCTCATTGGCCCTCTCCAAGGACACCCCTGGTTGTCTCCCTCCAACCTTGAAGACGGTTATCTGCTTCATCCTGGACCACACCTCTCTCACGTTGTTCTGCTGGAGTTTGGCCTCCAGCTTCCTCCTGTAGGAGTCCTTGCACTTCCTGAGTTTCTCCTTTAAGTCGCGCTGTACCCTCCTGTGCTTGTCCCTGTCCCCAATTCAATTAAATTTATTTTTGTACAGCCCAAAATCACAAATCACAAATTTGCCTCAGAGGGCTTTACAATCTGTACACATGCAACATCCTCTGTCCCAGGACCCTCACATTGGAACAGAAAAAACTCCCCCAAAAAACCCTTTAACGAAAGGGAAAAAAGGAAGAAATCTTAGGAAGAGCAAGAGCGCAGCTCTCTAGTTGGGTAATATGGTACTACAAGCTCCTTAAGATATGATGGTGCCTGACCAATTAGGGCTTTGTAGGTGAGGAGAAGGATTTAAAATTCTATTCTAGACTGTACAGGGAGCCAGTGCAGAGAAGCTAATACAGGAGTAATATGATCTCTTTTCTTAGTTTTTGTTAGTTCACGAGCTGCAGCATTCTGGATCAACTGGAGAGATTTAAGAGACCTATTAGAGCAGCCTGATAATAAGGAATTGCAGTAATCTAATCTAGAGGTAACAAATGCATGAACTAAAAATGAATGACAGGATGTGCCTGATTTTTTAAATGTTACGTAAAAAAGGCAGTCCTTGAAGTTTGTTTTATCTGGGAGTTAAAGGACAAATCCTGATCAAAGATAACTCAGAGATTCTTTACAGTGCTGCGAGATGCCAGCGCAATGTCATCTAGAGAGACTATTTCATTAGATAACTGATTTAAGAAGTGTTCTGGGCCTAGTAGAATAACTTCAGTTTTGTCTGAGTTTAATATCAGGAAGTTGCAGGTCATCCAGGTTTTTATATTCTTAAGACATGCTTGAAGTTTAGTGAGCTGGATGGTTTCATCTGTCTTCATTGATAGATTTAATTGAGTGTCATCTGCATAACAATGAAAGTTTATAGAGTGTTTTCTGATAATATTGCCTAAAGGAAGCATATAAGGTAACTAAAATTGGTCCAAGCACAGAATCTTGTGGAACTCCCTCAGCAAATAATACAGAAGTTCAATGTCCTGGCTACAGAAATGTTCCTTCACACACACATGGTCGGGATTGCACCACCTCTCATTCACATACATTGCAATCCCACCACCTTTCTTCTTACCGCTCTGTACAACGTCTCTGTCCACCCGAACAGTCCTGAAGCCGGGTAAGGCTGCACTGTGGTCCGGGAAATATGAGTGCAGCCATGTTTCAGTGAAACACATGATGCTGCACTCGCGGTACTCACTCTGGGTCTTTACCAGCGCGCCAAGCTTCTTCGTCTTATTGGCCAAAGATCTCACGTTCCCCATTAAAATTGCCGGTACCGAAGGTTTATACTTCCTCCTCTTCGTCTTCAGCTTAGCGCCAGCTCTGCAACCCTGACGTCTTCTCCGCAGTTCATCTGGGATTTCAGGCCTCGCGCTGGAGCAGCTGCAGTAAATAAAATGAATAAGTTACTGTACGGAGCCCTTCATCCCAGGGCTGTGCATGGGTTTTGTATCTATGGCAAGAATATCTTGGGAACATATCGCCCCTCTTACCGCCGCTGTATGATAGACTAACATCGTCTCTTTTCTTTTTATTATCTATTTGCCATACTATCCATTTGTTTGACATTGTTTTTCACCGTGAGCACTCATACTTTTTATGAGTTTGTCACCACTCAATTTCACAGCCGCAGAGAGAGAAGGAGGATATAAAAAGAGTGGAGGGACCTTTACTTAGCAATTAGCAGTTATGAAACAAAAACTGTCGTTTTCTTGTTTCTGCCACTTTGGAACTATACAAACTATAAAACGTACACAGACAGGGCAGCTCTTTTTCTTGGTCCTCTCATGTTGGACTGAGGACAGACTGGACGCTACAGTGACTCAGTGGTATTACAAGACGGACCGGACAGAGGCTAGCTGGTTAGCATGCTTATTTCAGTAGATGTCACTGCAGCACAATACGAATACTTAACGTCAACACTGTAACCTCTTCTCATTTTGTTGATAATGTGAGTTGATTTCTCAACGTTCTAAAGTTCTGGCCAGATCTTACACGTTGCACATTTAAGTTTTTATTTGAGTACAGCATCTTTCAAATTACTCTGATGGGGTTATTTTTTTGCTAAAAATGAAAAAATACAGCTGAAAATTGGTGCAGTCTACGTGACATGTGTCTATTTTGATTCAAACACTTGTAAATCAGGATTTATTTTCATTTTACACAGTGGGTTTTCAAGGACCTGCAGACACTTTTTAGGGGATTTGAATCTACTGGACTAACTGATGGGATTTTTTGGTAATACACTAGGAAAGCAATAAATTGTAATATCTGTTAAATACATATAGTGTGTGTATACGTCAGTGGCGGGCCGTGCATTTTATACCTGGGCCTTCAGTGCTGTCCTACTACAGGTGAACCTCCTAATACCCTCACTATGACGCCACAGCTACAGGTTATTATTTGTTTCTAGGGGTGTAACAACGGGCTTTGTGACCTCTGAACCCGGAACAAAAAAAACCAAAACAGAACACAGCTGAGGCACCGCACGTGTGTTCTGGGAGGCTACGCTAAACTAGCTTAGCAGGAAAACAACAGCAGCACACAAGCTACGAACTCTCCCTGCAGCGTTTAGCTGTTCCCTACTGATTCAAACAGGGCTAAAGCAATCACCACACAATCCCCATTTCTCCAGACCATAATTCTTGCTTTCTAAAAGAAAACAGCCCAAAAAGCTTAAATTGTCCAGACAATAACTTCACGCATGATGGTATGCTTTGTAATTAACGGACAATGCATGTAGTCAAAATCAATATAATTAACACAATGACAACAACAAACTCACAATAACCAGTCACATATATTCATATGATGACAAATCAATCCAGCAGACCTGCAGCGGAACACGCATTCTGCTACACACTCGAGGGCATGGGCCATTCAGATATTAGATGTAAAAAAAACAAACGCAGTTCACTTACCAAATGCCAAGACATTCAGTGCAAATAAAGCGCATTCTTAGCCGTAAAATGTGCAACGCTTCCCTGACGCTGTCAGCCAGAAATACCGTTCGTTCTAGAAGGCTCTGGCACGTCAAAGAATACGCCCAACATCATCAATCAAACTAAAGATCTGATTGGTTGAAGACTATGACAATCAACAATATAGTCCCCATTTACTTAAATTGCAAATGCATTCACTTGTGAGTCTGAAGGCCTCGGGCCTCTCTTCTTACCTAGAGGTGAAATCTGATTGGATAAAAGCTCTACTTAAAACAAGAAGGAAGCAGAGCAACAGAGGACAGTAGCTGTGCAATGAGAAAATAAGCTAATGGGAAAAATATTTTTAGAAATGATAATAAATGTAGTGTATTTATGAAAAGTATTAAACTATAAAATAGCTATAACTTTGTGATTCTGTTTAGGCCAGCAGAGAAGGCTTTGCTGGCCCAGACGGCCCACCACTGGTGTGTGTACTGTTGAAAGTGGAGGGAAACTAAACACGGTATGAACACCTATAACACACCGCTCACTAAAACAAGTTCAGAATTCATTATGAAATACACTGCTCTTTGTACATCATGCTTCATACAACCATACTCAACCTGAGTCCTGAGACAGCATGTCTCTGCGTAACGCCGGGGAAAACATTTACCCACCAATCAAGCCTCATTATATTGATCGACACAACTGTGTTCCTCGCTTTCCATTTACAGCCTATCGTCAATTAAGAATCAATAAGCTATTGAACTGATGAAGGTGACGGTGTGGTGGCCATGAATCATTTCATGATCATGTTTGGAAGATTGAATGTTATGTCATCATGGCTTTAACATTTGTCATTGTGTCATATTACTCCACACAGACCACTTTCAAAGCAGCAAGTACAAAATTGAAAAGTGTTGACTTTCTTGAAAGTTTTCCCTGATTTTGTATAACAAAGCAATGTTTATGCAAATATATGTGCGATCAGATGTTACATTAGAATAGGGTTGACGTTCCTCAACCTCACGCACATTTTGTCACTTCATTCATGATGCAGATACACCATGCGTCAAAGATGATACAAATATATGTCAAGCATGGATTCAAACATAAATTTGTCATCTCCAAATGAAACACTTTTTTGTTACATGCTACTTCATGTAGTTTTTGTGTGTGACATCGCTGCAGTGACCATATACGTGCTGTCAGGCGCACAGAGCGCAATGGAGACGCCACTGTGCTCCACACTCTCTTTCTTCTCCAGTCTCCTCACCACCACAGATAGTCTCATTGATAGCGGTCAGTTTCATTCAGAGACGGTGGGCTTCAACAAGCAATTCTGCTCCTCAGTCCCTCTGTGCGTGTGCGATAGGAGAGAATGCAAACGTTATATGAGAAATATTGGTCAGGACAATTCCGTCCTCCCAAAATATTGGTAACATAAACACCCTTGGTGTGCTGTTGGCGTGGGGCTCCTCTCTTGGCTCACTTTCTGATTCCACTACTGCTGATTACCCACTACTGGTGTTCACACACCTGCCGTGAGTTCCTTACCCAGTGTCAGTTAGCTTTTTGTGCCTAGTAATTGAGTCTGCTATGATAGCATATGAAGCTTAAGCAGAAGTTCAGTCAGGAAAACTCTCTTTACACTCCTTTTTATTCATAATCTCTCTCTCCCTGTGATTACTCTATCAGCTGATTGTGGGTGTTCACTTTACATTAACCAGATTCTGCACAGTTTCCTTAAGCCAATCACATTGTTGCTGTCAAACTTTAAAAAAGATTCTCATTCCTGCTGCTGTCAGTTGTCATTTCAGCACAATCGGATGTGAGCCTCCTCCACCCCAGTAACCTCCAGTCAGCATCACAGTCACGCTCCTCATCATCATCATTGGATTGCAGCAACTCCCTTCATCACCACCACCACCAGTCCCTGAACTCCAGGGGGATTAGGCCTTATCTGACCTCAGCATCACTACCCCTCTATTATCCTACTTCAGGATGTAGTCCAATCGCCAAAGACTTTGCACTATTCCATTTTTATGCATGTGTAATCAATTATCGTTAAATTCTCATGAAGTCTCTCCTGATTGAAATATAGTAAATCTGTTGAAGGAAGCCCCATTTAGCTTGTATAAAGCCCTCTATGAGCAAGGTTCCATCGCAGCCCATTCATTTCGAGTCTTTTCAGCAAAACTTAGGCTTGTTTATGACTATCCTATATAAAGTCAGTCAGTCCTCTGGGGACACTGACAATGGCTGGTCCTCTGGAGGCGGGGCAGACTTGACAGCTTGACAGCTCTCATCAACACATTTGCTGATATATGATGTTTCTGTTGATGTATATTCCTCCAGATTGATGTCATTCTCCTGAATGTTGGCGTCCCTGAACATGTGCCAGTCTGTACATCCAAAACAGTCCTGTAGAGCTGCTGTAGCTTCATCTGTCTCTAACTGTTTTTTTCTGATGGTTTAGCCTGTTAATCAGCTGGGCGTATGTAGACAGCAGGAGCTGGGAAATATTATTTGATTGTCCAAAGTGGGGTGGGTGAGGGCTTTGTAGCTGCCAGGAATAGTTGTGTGAACATGGTCCAGTGTATTTTTCCCTCTGATGGAGATATGGACATATTGGTGGAATTCATGTAAAAATCAATCTAAGGTTTATAAGACTTTATATCCTTATCGGATTAATTTCTTGAACAGTATATTTCTCTGTGTTCTTTCTTTTCCTATTATAATTTTAGAACTTGCTTTAGCTACAAGTAACTGTATTTACTGTCATAAAAATGCCTTTTCATTGTGAAACCTGTGGTCATCCTGCATATTCCACATACCTGTGTTATTCATCTGATGACACTTTTGTAGGATGTTGGGCACAGTGTGTTTCTTATGCTGACTTTCCTGCTGTCTGTGTCTCTGTGTGTCCAAAGTGTGATCCAGGTGAGGCCACCAAGCTGCTGTATGACCTTCTGTACACGGAGCCCATTAAAATTGTGCTGATGCCAGGCTGCAGCTCTGTGTCCACCCTGGTGGCGGAAGCTTCTCGCATGTGGAACCTCATCGTGGTAAGGACTTTCACCTTTCTGTCTGTGAGTCTTCTATGAAGTTTTGTTGACTCTACTGTAAACTGCCCGTAGGTGTCAATGTGAGCCTAAAAGGTTGCTTGTCTCTATGCGTCAGCCCTGGGACAGACCTGGGACAGACCTGGGACAGTCCTTGAACACGGCACACCTTTTGACATGTAACACATCAAATGTGGAGGATGGCGCTCGTGGCTGTGCTCTCCAAGTCAGGCCTTACCTATCGCTCTACTTGTTGTTGTCTCTACTTTTTCTATCTGTGCAGCATGTTAGGGCGAGGTTATTGTAGCTAGGTGAGCTTGGCGACAACAGAGCTGCATCGTCATGGTGGAGTACACCCATACTTTGATGTTGTTACTTTTCAATGAAAATAACAACATCATTATTAAGTATGCAGATGACATGGCCATCGTTCGCCTGATCAAGGGTGGGGATGAATCAGTATACAGGGAACAAGTTGACAAATTCATCGCCTATTGGGGAGGTAATTTACCTTGTTCTCAACATAGACAAAACAAGGAAATTAATTCTGGACTTCAGGAAGAGAGCCCACCCTCCGCAGCCTCTCACCATCAAGAAGACAGAGATGGAGCAGGCTGATAGTTTTAAGTTGCTTGGCCCCTACCAGACTAACAACCTAAGCTGGGCAAAAACACTGCGGAAACAGTGTGATACCCCGATAATTTGAACACACTCATCAGTTTTGAAATTGGGAACCACCACCCCTGCCACTCCACAGATACTGTCCCCAACCTCCAAACAACACAGAAGAAGTGTGCCAGCTGAGACAGCCCAACAATCTCCAGAGCCTTCAGCATCATCTACTCTTGGCGCCTTGCCACTGAGGAGCTTTTTAACTACCTCAGCAACCTCTGCCAGGCATATGGATGAGTCTTCCCCCGAGTCTTCAAACTCTGCTTCCTTCACAGAGGACGTGTTGGTTCCTCTGTAAAAGTGCTCTTTCCACCGCTCAACAATATTCCCAGTCCGACCATGACTCATGGGTAGAGAGGGTCGTCCGGTAAACGCAAGGTTGGCGGTTCGATCCTTGGCTACAACGTGTCCCTGACTGCACCCAGTGGCAGCCCACTGCTCCCTTTATAGGGATGGGACAAATGCAGAGAACTCATCAACAGATGTTTGGACGATTTCAGAGTTGACGGTCATATCAAACAAAACACAGAAGTGATCCGATAAGGCAGCATCAAAGACCATGACATTGGAGATATTAAGACCTTTGGAGATAACCAGGTCCAGTATATAGCCTTTGTTGTGAGTAGGCTCTTTTACATGCTGAGACAGCCCAAAGTTTTCAAGAATAAAGGAACGCATTTCTATCAATTGGGTTATCAATGTTCAACGTCAGTTACAATAATGGAAATCAGTTCTGCAAATTCATCAAAAAATGTGGCTGAATATTTTGGCGGCTTATAGATATTTAAAAGAATAGTTCTAAGGATTTGTATTTACCTAATGATAATTGCTTGCACAAGAACACATCTGATTATAATGGCTCATCCACCTCTTCTTCCTGCTCTAACTACATCCAGAAAGTTAAAGTTAGGGGATGCTGACATGAACAGCTGCTGCCCTGTTAATGACGTTAAGACCCACATCTATTGTTTGCTGCATAACGACTAGATAGGGATGCAGCCTCTATCTATTGAAGACATCTATGATGTAGAATTCAACAGACAGATCAATTACACATCAGTGTGGCTGTCTGGAGGTCATGACATCTCTGAGTTAAGAGCAAAGTACAGCAGTAATGTCATTCTGCTCTTTGGGGAATGCTAGGAAAGTGCACTCACACTCAAAATGTTTCAGACTTATTCCTTCATTTTTTTATATGCACTGCTATTTTTATTTTAGAACGAGCTTCCCCTTCAGTTACTACAGTAAGACGTGACCCATCTTTCATTGTCATTGTCCACTTCATGCTGTACTAACTAAAACTGCAAAATTAATTAATTAATTACAAACAATTGTAATTAGCGCAACACATTTGATTCAGTATGATTTGGATACATACCAAACATTAAGATACTGTAAAGTGATTATGGCTCAATTATCATGTACTGTATTATTACCGGCTGTTTGCAGGGCCTCTAGCCTCCCACAGAAGTTTTCATTTAACCATGAATTAAGATTACGTTGGGTGATATTTAAGGCGGGTATGGAAAGTGTGGCAAAAAAGATTGTATGAATTGAGTAGTTGTTCTGAATAAATAATAGTGCAGCGGAACTATTCACTTTTGAATTATGTCACTGCACTTCCTGTTGTTTACATTATGCAAGTTCATTGTTTGATTGATTAAGAAAAGATAGATAAAATATAACACACATGGGACATTATTCCTCCCTAAGTAGACTGTATCGCTCTTTATAATACCTCATCTGACTTCCTTCTTAACTCCTTTCATAAGTACAGCCATGTAGAGATTCATAGAATGATGCGTAGGGCCGCTGACCAAACTGACGAATTTGATCATTTGGAACTGAGCAACGAAATCTAGAGCAAAATATACTTGTCAATGCCCTTTTTGTCCCCACTAAACACCAACTGTGACAATATGAAATATGCAATATTGTTGACAAAAAAAGGCAAGACTAAAATATAATTTGAAAAATGAAAACGTCACCGACGTTCCTTTACCTTCCGACTTCTTTTCCCTTCTCTCGATAACTTTCTCTCTGTCTCAAACAAACACACATCGCTGCGGTCGCGACATTCAGTCTGTCTCTGTCCTTCCTGTCTCTAAAACTAATCTACAAGTTAGAGGTTTGCATGTTGGTCGTGGTCATGTTGACCCCAGCATCATTAGTGAACCCAGTCATGCAGTCTTAACACTCAACTTGTGTTTTTCATCAAGACAAATGTCATGTTTGACTAAAATGAAAAATTGTTGGTTTTGGTTAGACTATTTGACAGATATTGGACACAGGACTGTAAGTTGAAGTCATCAGGAAGACACTGGCTCTAATGTTTCTGTCTCCCTGTGTCTCAGTTGTCGTACGGCTCCAGCTCGCCGGCTCTATCCAACCGCCAGCGTTTTCCCACCTTCTTTCGCACTCATCCGTCTGCCACGCTGCACAACCCCACTCGAGTGCAACTCTTCCAGAAGTGGAAATGGACCAAGATTGCCACCATTCAGCAAACAACAGAAGTCTTTACATCAGTGAGTTGTGTATTTATCTAAAATAGTTATGAGCACCGACGTTATATAAGAGTTTTAAACAACAAGACACCCCTTGTTGTCATTTAAAAGGTACTTTCATAATTTCAATTTCCAAAATGTCTTCCCAGCTGAGTGATTATATTTTATATTCATCTGTGAACGCTGTGAACGGCTAAACCCCTTCCCTTAACAGTGATTGCACATTCATAGCTTAGCAACAGTAACGAGGCACAGCAGGCCTGTCAAGCTTTGAATTTCTGCACATGTTGAAGTGGTGTGCATGGGGCCATAGTAAGAGCAATACTTGGCGTTTAAACATTTTAATAAGTTGTCTTCAATCCATATTGTACAGTCCAAAATCAAACAAATTTGCCTCAGAGGGCTTTATGTGTTTCAAAGTTTCAAAACATCATTGGTGTGCTTTGCTCCAGAACTTTCATATTTTTCTCATTTCTTATTTCTCTCCCCTCCCTTATTTCCCTCATCACCTATGACGTCTAACCTCCCTTGATTGGTTTCTCTCTGCCTCTCTCTTGTCACCTGCTGTTGTTGGTATCATCACCCACACACCCGCCATCATCTTTCTAAACCACCAACTCATCTTCCTCCCCACTGCTTTGCTCCTTCTTCAATTGCCGTTCTTCAAATTTCTTTTTGCAACCTACCATTCCATTATCCCTCTCACTCCTATTTTGGTTGCTGTCTCTCTCGCCCTGTCATCTTCTGCATTCTCATGATTGTGTGTGTCTCTCTGTGTTTGGCAGACTCTGGATGATCTGGAGGAGAGGGTGAAGGAGGCAGGGATTGAAATCAGCGTTCGTCAGAGCTTCCTCACCGACCCTGCTGTGGCTGTCAAAAACCTCAAGGTGCCAGATTTTCCCATACTTACATACCAGGCAGCTGAACAGCAATCAGTCAGGCCTTGTCTGGCCTGTTCACCACAGACAGCTCGTTGATACATGGCAACAATAGCCCAGAAAGTACAGAAGCAGGCTTATGCCCAGAATGTAGAGTCATCTCTGTAGCTCTGGCTCAAATTGTGGTAAAAAAAACTATGACAAATGCTGAAGCTAATATTGAATCACACAGAGAAACAGCACCATTCATGATCACTACAATATGTCCATCTCCAAAAAGATTCAGGGAGGGACAAGTTCTCTATTGAAATAGTCAGTGTTTTTTTTTCCATTATGGTTGTGGCATCTTATATGCGGCATCTTATATTGTTTTAAAAATCATTCGAACTCAAATGGATGGCGTAGTCTTGCCTCCTTGTGATCAATTATCAGTTAATAATCTGGCCCGATAATTAATATATTACATTGGGCAAGTGACTGGTGGCACACGGCAATTTGCCATGCTGGGAAGCCCCAACGTGAAAATATGAAAAACAGATAGTTTTGGTGGTCAGAATTGGCAGATACAACATTTATAAAGCACTTGATTTAGCTTTTACTCATCTTATTCCTAATAATAAATATATGAATAATCATAATAATAAAAATCTGAATACAGTTGAAAAGTAGCTGCTGCTGTGCATCTTCCAGCACCACAGAGGAGAGAGAGATGCTGTCGATTTCAAGTACACTTTATTGCTGATAGAAATGTGTAAAAAGATAATTTTATTAATCCATCTTCTTGTGTGGAACAAATACTACTTTGAGTACTACAGTTCATATTGTATATATCCTTTTCTTACTGCTTATTCGGGTCCGGGTCTTGGGGGCAGCAGGCTTAGAGAGCTATTCCAGATGTCCTTTTCCTAAGCAACATTTTCAAGGTCGTCCCGGGGTGTTCCCAGGCCAGACAAGTTAAATAATCTCTCCAGCGTGTTCTTTGCCCACCCTTGCTCTCTTACAAGTTGGACACGCCCGGTAAATCCTCTAAAGGGAGGCGTCCAGGAGGCATTCTGGTCAGATGCCCCAACCACCTCAGCTGGCCCCTTTTGATGCAAAGCTGCAGCGGCTCTAGTCCGAGCTCCCTCTATATATCTGAGCTCAGACTCCCTACAAGAAGCTCATTTCAGCCGCTAGTATCCGCGATCTCATTCTGAGATACTTCAACTCTCTCGCTTGGGGCAGTGACTCACTCCCAACCCGGAGGGGGCAATCTGCCATTCATACATTAGTTAAAGCTATTACAAGGAACTTTCATTTTTTTGTTGATTTTAGACACCAAAACATCTGTCCAGATACCATTCAGTGTTATCAGATATACAACAGCCATGTATTTTTCAGTTTATGGAATAGGAAGTTACCCCTTTACCGTCTGAATGCTTTCCCAAAAACATAATTGAGCAGAAATGATCAGCAGCTGTCTGAACATACAGTACTGGCCAAAGATTGTTATTCTGTTGCTTGGATTACATGCCTACATCTAACAGTGTTTACTGCATCTATGAAGCCCAAGACCAATACAGTATGTGGGGAGTGAGTGTGTTTTGCTGTCAGTTTAAGCTTGTTTTGGTTACATCTGCCCTCTGACAGTGAATGTTTCTGTTTGCTTAATAAATGTCAAACCCAATAATGAGTATATGTAAAAAAAAAAAAAAAAAAATCTGAACGTTTCTGATAAGAAATTCTTGAACGTCTAGCTTAGCCTTGTTCCCTTCCTTCCTCCTCTCCTTCCTCCACCACTGTCAGCTTGACTAGCTTCCTTCCTGGCACACATACACTTTACAATGACCTTGCGCAGCATGCCGGCCTAGTTTTGGTGAGCAAGATTAATTGGCCAGAAACCATGGTGGTAGCATGGATGTAACCCAGTGGAGAGGAAGTCTACTGCTGTGTGGGCTCCTGTGTTCCCTATCCACACTGCAGGGCCTTTAACTTGTGTTCTTTATCTCCACCCTGTGTGTGTCCTTTTCTTTTTCAATTCCAAGCGTCAAGATGCCAGGATAATTGTTGGCCTGTTCTATGAGACGGAGGCCAGGAAAGTCTTCTGTGAGGTAATGAGTTCTCTTGTTCAAATTCATTTGTGACAGACTTGCCTGACATGAATTTAAAGTATCAAAGACACGTAACAAAGTGCCTGAATGCAAGAGTCTTCTAAAACTAAGTTTATATTGGGTTTTAATTACTAAAGTTTTCTATCCCCTCACTTATTGTGAGTACATCCAGTAAGTATGACAGCAAATAGATCCAAAAAACAAGCGCCAATGAGAGCCATGCACGTGGATATAGATAAGTCGCACATGCAACTCAAGCATATTACTTTACCGAGCGCTTTCACGTCATTCACGGGCAGAATATCTCTAGCTGCTATAGTGCTTATCTTTTTTGATTGGTACTGCAGCTCTTAACAGATATGAGAATGAAATTATGTAAATTGTGGTTTGCTAGCTTAGTTAGCTGACATACCCAGAATGATCACTGTTATGTTTACTACAGAGAGAGTAATCTCGCTAACAATGGCTAACGTTATATCAGCCAGTGAAAAACGATTTATATATAAGTTAGCAATAGCTATTGCTCATTTTTTTAGCCAATTAGTTATTAAATAGTTGTATTCTGCTAGCATGACTCTTGATAGCCAGCTGCATGTTCTCATTAAAGGTAAAGATTCAGCTAAGACAGCAGGGACAGATGTACAGCTAGCTGTGCTAGTTAGCTAGCCATATTATGTTAGTAAAACACGATTTTCATATGAATGCACATTTAAATGAAGATGAACATTGACCTAATACACTTTGCTAAAGTTGCACAAATTGAGGTTATAAAGAAGAGTTATGACTTGATAGAAGCAGGTAGCTAGATGTAATCTTCTGTCCAAGACTGGACTGTGGTTATCATGTAGTTATCGGGGCTGCATGTTACATAGTGTTTTTTACAAGATATAAATGCCAGACAAAGAATGATAAAAACACCCTGTTTACCCAGACAAGCCTCATTTTCAATGAAAGATTAATTAATAACATTCTGAATGAAATACATTGTTTTTTTGGAGCTGATGATGGAAGTAGCTATTGAGTGACCCAATCCCACTTCCTTCTCATCTCCGTTAAGAGTTTCACAAGCGCAGTAGTGATCACACAAGGCGAGCTGTCGCCAATTTCTTTCCAGGGACAAAAAAAAGATTACCACTTGCTCGCGAGCAGGTGAAAGTTTTGCTAAATAGAGAGCAATGTTCGTGTTGTGTTTTTCCTCCTCACAGTTTATTATAATGCTCTCACGATCAGAAATGTTCTGCGTGTGAGTGATTTGAAAGAGCTCGCAAAAGTGATTTGCATTACGGCACTTTAGTTGCACACACAGCTCCTCTCCATCCACGTGCGTGGATTTAATTTGTGCACGCACATTTTTGACATTCATCGCCGCTATTCATTAGATTCCAGTAGATTCTCTATCCAGGCATTTATTTCCTTTTTTGTTGGTCTGTTTTGCTATCAATTTTCCATCACAAATTTGATGTAAACTTACCACTTGTTTAGATTTAGATTTAAAGTTTAGATTTTGTGTAGGTTTGTTATTGGTTTTATGCACCAATGGCCATATCATAATAAAATACATGTCTTGTCATCTTACTGCTCTTACTGTGTTTACAGAATTTCAATCTGAAAGAAGTACGTTAATGGATTTGTTGAAGATACTCGTGTTTTAAATCTTTTTTACTGTGTGCATATGTGCATAGTGAGCAACTTCCAAAGATTTTTACTGTCAGCTATAGCTTGCTATGGTGATTACGCAGCTCATGCTAATGTTTGTTTGCCAGAATTAATGTTATTATTAGTAACTAAAAGTTCCTCGCGTACAGATCACAGCACTGAAGCAATTAGAAATCTGAGATAAAAGCAGGTTTCTAGTTGTCTAGTTGGAAAACATTTTAATAATATGATGCTAACTCTTATCCCAAGAAATTATTTAAAATGTTGGTTTAAAGTATAAAGAATGCAAAAGCACACAAACGGTGGGAGTGAGGGGAGGTTGATGGGTCCAACACAAAGCAGTCTTTACTCCAGGAAACCGCTGTTTGTTCCGCATGTGAAACGTTGATTTTCACGTAACTTCAGTAACGACACTTCTTCAGTTATTTTAACCCAAATGACGACCTTTTCCTAAAGCTAAGTAGTTTTGTTGCCTAAACCAAACTGGGTATTTCCTGATCTATTCCTAAACCTAACTAAGTAGGTTTGTTGCCTAAAGCTAACAAAGTAACTCACAGCCATGTTTGTTGTTTACGTTCATAATGATAATTTGGGGGAGTGGCTTGTAGGGAGGTCTGAAGGGACGGGCTGTGAGTGTTGCCGACTTGTAGGGATTTCTGAGCTAGTGCTGCTTTTTTTTCACTTGCTTCGGAAAAGAGTTGGCAACACTGACCTGGGTTTTCAGTTGGACATTTTTCTACATCTAGCCTACTCTTTCTGGGTTTTTAAGTATTACCTGCCCAAGTTCTGAATGTATGAAATATGAATGTCTTTGTTTGCCCTCTCAGTAGCTGTTCATGTGTCACATTCGTCTTCCTGATCTCATCGCTGCACTGTCCCTCTGCAGGTGTATAAGGAGAAGCTGTATGGGAAGAAGTATGTATGGTTCCTCATCGGCTGGTACGCAGACAACTGGTTCAAGATCAAGGACCCCTCCATTAACTGTACTATTGAGCAGATGACAGAGGCAGTGGATGGTCATGTGACCACTGAGATCGTCATGCTCAACCCAGAGACGGTGCGGGGAGCCTCCAACCTGGTAAGACGCACAATATCTCATAATGTAGCAGTGGTGCTCAACAGAAACATGTGCAGCTGCAGACGCTGAAGAGAATTTATAATGAATGCACTAATACACTTTAAATACAATAACTGTGTAAAAAGCATAGCTGTGTATACTCTGGTTTACCTTTAGTTGAGTGTGGTTCTTCCATGGGGATAGATCTACTATTAAATGTGTGTTTTTCTGGGATTTCCCAACCTTTTCCAGGTAGGATATTCACCAGAGTCCATTACAAATCTTTGTTTCAAAGATTTCCAAGACATGTTGCATTGATAGTAGTGCAGCAAAAAGCTTCCATCTGTCTGGAACATTACTGAAACAAGGGAAGCTACACTGGAAACAAGTCAAGTTGAATGCTATTTGCAGCTTATTTCTCTTTTACAATGAAAAAAAAAAGCATAGAAAGAGTCCTATTAGACCAGATGACTTGTAAAGACAGACAGCTTTTTTAATATAAGAACCATCACCTTATATTTTATATGTTATGGTTCATATGAGTGCTCAAAGTGCTGTTACTCAGCAGCAATGTTTATTGCCCATCTATTCATGCATGTACATCCCTGTGTGCGTCCTACTGATTCAAACAAAACAAGGACTAAATAAGAAAAGCATGGCTCCACTAGTGCTCAGAAACTAGCTTTGTCTTTAAGATATTTAACTGAGAGCACCATCTTTCCCTAACCTTAACTAAATGCTTTGGTTTGTCTTAATCCAAATCGTAACCATGCTTAGTTGCTGGAAGCAGAAAGTAGGACCGTGTTCAATATTAACCTTTCCTCTTTCTGTTGTAAAAAACAGAATTGAGGCAGCACTCTGTTTGTTATTTGCCACTGCAAATGTGTTACATTAAAACCTTTAATTAGCAATATCCAGTAAATGTGTGCTTTTAAAACAACATGCCCCATTAAGATTGTAAAATAATTGGAAGTGGCTGAATTGTGAGAGAATTGGTCAAAAGAGTACTTCCATGAACAACAGGAGGAAATCCATCTCCATCCTTTGTCTCCAATTCAATAGATCAACACAGAATTTCACTTTTGTTGGCAAACGTAATTCATTGCTTGTAAGGAATTCCCATTAATTGTGTATGAAACCTTTATTTGACCTGACCTGAATATATAGTCATTTCAATCTGAAACATGGTGAAAAGGCTTACTGTTTTGCTGCAGGTGCTTGCTGGTGCTGATACTAAAACGCCATGAAACATAGAAGGTGGATTTTTATGAACGGCCAGAGCTCGTTATCTGCCAGCCCTGTTGTCTGGAAGTTCTGTTTGAGTAAACAGGGGAGCACTTATGGCCTCTTATTGATCAAAATGCGGTGAAGTGATACCGGCTGTGTGAGGCGAGGAAAGCATCCAGGGAAAAAAAACAGGCTGCTGCCTCTCCCTTTCATCTTCAGCTCTGTGTCGGAACGGATTAAACCAATTACCAATCACACTTTCTCTGGCTCGATTTGACAGTGTGATTTTTTTAATCACTGAGATAAATAATAATAATTTATCTAGTTTCTGTACTAGCATATGGAGCTCACTTGGTAGAGTGGATAGCTGTTACTTGAGTTGTTGGTTCGATCCCAGAGCTCCTCCTGTTGTAGTGTCTTTGGGCAAGACACGAAACCCCAAATTGCTCCTAATTGGTGAATGAGAAAAAAATACAAGTGGCTTTGGACACACGTGTCTGTCAAATAAATGTAATGTAAATGTGCATAGTGAGCAACTTCCAGAATGTTAATGTTTGTTTAACAGACTGTGTTTTACAGTAAAACAGTAACAGAAATTTAAAGAAAACATGAAGATACATGATACAAGATACAACAGTAGATAAAATGAGAATCCAAAACCCAAGGAGGTCTGGAAGCACCAAACTCTCTCCATTACTTCATTGCTCATCAACTCCAATACATTCACAAATGGACAGATATAGAACAAACATTGTGTAAAGACATCCATATTTCAGACTATATGGATGTCCATAGCTGCAACTCTGACAGCCTGGAGGAAATTCTACCAAATAACTATCAGCACAATCTCACCTAATAAAGTTCCATCTGGAACAATCCTGACTTCTTAATGAACAGAAAACCACTAAATGTTTCTTCATGGACTATTAAAGGTATCGCACATCTCAAACACATCTTCCATAATAACACCTTAGTCTCAGTCTCTTATTTGGTTCAGAAGCATGGAATTGGGGAAAATCACTTCTCACAATACCTCCAGATAAAATCGTCAACATTAAATGATTTAACTCAAATCCTCCTCTACTAACATCAGAACTTTTTAACATCACTAAAAGGAAAAAATTGCTATCCAAAATCTATAAAGTAATCTCTGCATCCGGCCGAACAATATCCCTTCCTTCAACTTCAAAAAATAGGAACAAGGCGTACAAATCATCCCCAGTGATGACTTCTGGACTCAAATCTGTAAAAACATCATCTCCACATCCACAAACACAAACATTCAACTCATTCCATTCAAAATTATTCATAGAGTACACTACAGAGAGAAAAGAAGGTTTGAAATGGGATTCACAGACCCTGAAATGTGTCCGCACTGCACACAAAGCACCACAGACACCTATATTCATGCCACATAGAACTGTAAACCAATCCAGCAATTCTGGCAGAACATCATCGACAACCTCTCTCTCCATTTGGGCTGCCACATCCCGCTTTCCCCTCCCCTCTGCTTACTTGGAGACATATCCAACATTAACCCAAACAACCCATCCAGTAGAATACTCATAGCTCTAATCATCGGCAAGAAAACCATCCTCATGAACTGGAAATCAAGACACAAAATCAGTACTACACAATGGACAAACCTATTAATTGAACACATATCAATGGAAAAACGATCTGATCATTAAAACAACAAACCGCTGACTGTGACTTCATTTGGAACCAATTTGTCAAAACCCTCAACTTTCACTCATCTCTACACAAATTTCACTCATCAACTCTTTTTGAGGGTCCACCATTCACAATGAAGACACACAGCATCATTCACACACACACACACACACACACACACACACACACACACACACACACACACACACACACACACACATATCAGCCGTCACACATGTACCATGATCCCTATGTATTCCTTATCTGACACTCACAAACATGCACCCTTGATTGAAATATATCCCATATTACTACCTAACCTAAATCAACACCCCTCACTCCCCCATCAAACGGATCACGCATGAATGGACTCACACACACACACACACACACACACACACACACACACACACACACACACACACACACATACACTTACATAGATTTTGCTGGACCCCTGCCTCTCACTTTTATACTCCTCAGTCTAAACCTATGTTATTTTCCTCAGTGTCCTTATGTCCTTTGTTCTCGTCTTACTTTGTATAATTTCTTGGCTCGTATATGTGTTTATGTACGTGTCTGCACTTGTTTTGTATTCAGCTCTCTACATAATAATAAAAAAAAGAGATCAAAATTCAGACAAACACAAAGAAGTCTAACCGTTTGGGAGGAAGCCATAAGATATGACTGAGGATTGTGCTCTAAAGGGAAAGCTATGCCTGCCTGAGATCATGAGCCGGTCAGACAGCAAATGCCTGGTCACCCACCAAGCAGGAACTTAACCAACCATAGTGTAACATGTAGCCATTGTCACGTTGTCTGCCCTTGTTTCCGCTGTTCTCCACATGCGTTCTCTACCTCCCTCACTTTATTAAACAGAACAGACCTCGCTGTGGCCTCTTTAATGTTGTATATTTGAAAGTCCCAATTTGTCAAATTCAGGAAAAGGGCATGGAAGAAGCTTGTATTAAAGCCTCACAAGTTTTTAAAAGTTCAGGTTAGAGTAAGTTTCCACAACGGGAAAAGGCTATTAGTGACAAGGTCACAGATATAAGACGGAGCCTGACAGTGTATAAAAACCAATAACAAAATCTTACAATCAATTCTATAAATGACAGGTAGCCAGTGTAGGTCACGTTTCTCACTTAGTAACCGGTCAGGGATACTACATATGAGTTGTCAATTATGACTCAAATCATACTCTGTCGCATCTACGGCTCCTTATCTGTGATTCAAATGTGTAGTTTCTGCAACACCTTACAGTGGTTGTGTTGTGACATATCTGGCAACAGACATCTGGTGAAAAAGTATTAAAAATATTCCCTGCTTTGTCATTTATTTTATCGACAATAGAGCTGAAATACTTTCCAATTCTGTTCATTGGCACATGGCTGATGATACTGTAGGCTTTTACTGTGATGATTGATCATTGACACCAATGATATTTTATTGTGTTTGTTAGTGCTGCTGCTGGCTGCACAGCTGGGAGCAGCAGGTTGACGTGCTGTCTCTAGTAGCGTGTCCTGGATGTTCTCCAGATGCTTCTGTCAGTATCAGAACCGATGTGACTGTGACCTTTTCTGGCCCCTCTGAGCCTTTCAGGTAATAGTTAGAAATAGTGTTGGATAGAAAAAAAACATACTTACAGTTTTATAGTTATTGGTTATTATAACTTATATTAACTTTAATATTGTAGCACTTTTTTAAGCTGAGCAAAGTGTTTAACAGTAAAACTGAGTAAAAATGCTTACATATTTAGTAACAACTAAACAACAAAGAAAAGGCTTCCAGATAAAAGTTTAAGGAGGTGATTTAAAAGATGAGACAAAGTTGGCTAGCCTGAGATATGCAGGCAGGAGTTCCAAAACTGAGGCAGAAAAGGCCCGGTCACCTTGGGGAACAAGGTGAATGGTTGCAGTGAGACCCTGGATCTCAGGCTGTGGCTCATAATGGATTAACATACCAATAACTAGGGACCTGACCATGCAAAGTCTTAAAAGTTACTCCCAAAATCTTAAAAGCATCTCTGAAACTCACTAGGAGAGTGTGAAATATTGTGATAATAGTAGTGATTGTGATCTAGAGCTAGAGTTTGTTGAACATTTAGCAGCAGTTTTGTGATGGGGCTGAAGCCAGAGCAGCTTACAGCAGTCCATGGGAGAGGAAATAAAGTCATGGACTACTTTCTCAAGATCTGCAACTGTTAAAGTAATTTCATTTTAGCTGTTGTCCACAGCTAAGCAAAGCATGAGTGTACCTCGGTTCTTAGTTGTCAAATGATTGATGTTTGAGTTAAATGTAACCGATAGATCATGTGCAGACCCCTTAATACTAGATGATAAACAACCAAGTTTGGATTTTAGAGGAGGTTGGGGAACACGTGTGAACTCTGTGATCTTTTTGTCCTTGTGTCCTTAGGGTGAGTGGCACTAGAGGAAAGCTCATATGTCTTTAAAAGACAGGGTTCCTCATCTGGGGAGCATGAGTGTGCCCACTCTATTTCATAGCAATCTTTGCCCTACATTTAGATTTTTTTGTGTAAAATGTGGTTTGATGGTGAAGACAAAAAAAAGATGTTAGAGGGTTAAACAAATCATTAGATGTGATCCTTTGAGGACCATGACTATCCACAGCAGTGGATGGGTAGATTGACCTGTCACTTACCATTGGCTCTTGCTTGGCTCATGTGTATTTTTTGAAAGTACTGGATGTATTCCACAAGCTGTTAACGGTTGTTAGTAAAGGTACATTGTTATGTAGTCTGCACAGTGCATTCGTGCTATGACTAGTTTTTCTTTAAATGCATCTGTAAAGGGTATACTGCTGGTTGGCAGTGGGGTGTTTTGATATAGATGGTAGAAACCTGTTTCTATAGATTTTTTGTAACACATGATGACATGCAAGTTTTTAATAGCTTATCCTGATTAAAAAGGATAGGGTTTTCAAAGGCTGCACCCCATGAGACAGTCTGAAATGAAGGTGATAATTGTCTCCACTCCAGGCATAGGTGTTAGAGGAGCTGACAGGCTGGAAGATGGATTCACATAATGATGCATGCAATGCATTTTGGTTTAATTAAACCCAGGAAGTTTAGTGAGAGCAAAAGAGTTGTTCAGTGAATAAGTCTGTAGACTAATCAAAACGCGAAGACAATTTTTTGTGCGGTGCAAATATATGCAAAGTCACAGACGCGAATCTGACACACTGTCTGGATTCAAGGATAAACTGATTAAAATTTGGTCGTCATTCTCAATGAGGTCACTTTGACCTCACAAATCACGTCTTTGGCCATAACTCAAGAATTCATATGTTAATTATCACAAAATCACACATGTAAAATGATGACATTTTGGACTGACTGCAACTGTAAACGGAGCCGTACGACTGCTAGGCGGTAATTCTTGTGTTGTTTGTTTTGTTTATGTGATTGTTTGAAACCTCAGTGGTGTCACTGAAATGAGTGGGGAATCCAAATCCCTTATTGAATAGATAGATATAATCTAATTAGGTTTGACAAGGTTTGTCAGACACCAAAACACTGAACAGTAGCATAAAACACTATAAGACAGGATTTTGCAATCTATCCGTCTTGCGAGCATAACAGTTGAATTTCATTTTACCAAGTATTTACCAGGAAAATGGCTTGCACATATACGCCTAGGCAGTGCCATTAAAATGTTTTTTCGTAAAAGAGATTTAAACGTAGTACTAGATTTAGCAAACCTAATCTCAGGTAAGGTCATTCCAGAGTTTTGATCTGGTCTTGGTTTATAGTCTTAGTCACCAGTAAGCAAATGGTAAAAGGACTGTACTGTACAGCGCTTTTCTAGTCTCCCGACCACTCTCTTCACTACTTGTCATCATTCATCCATTCACACCCATTTATACACTGATGACAGGGTTACTGGGCTACAGGGGCTACCGGGCTACAGGGGCTACAGGGCTACTGGGGCTACCGGGCTACAGGGGCTACAGGGGCTACAAGGGCTAGAGGAGCTACCGGGCTACAGGGGCTACCGGGCTACAGGGGCTACAGGGGCTACCGGGCTACCGGGGCTACAGGAGCTACCGGGCTACAGGGGCTACAGGGGCTACAAGGGCTACCGGGCTACAGGGGCTACCGGGCTAGAGGGGCTACAAGGGCTACAGGGGCTACAGGAGCTACCGGGCTACAAGGGCTACCGGGGCTACCGGGCTACAGGGGCTACAGGAGCTACCAGGCTACAGGGGCTACAAGGGCTACAGGGGCTACCGGACTATAGGGGCGCCCAGAGTTTTGATCTGGTCTTGGTTTATAGCCCTTAGTCACCAGTAAGCAAATGGTAAAAGGACTGTACTGTACAGCGCTTTTCTAGTCTCCCGACCACTCTCTTCACTACTTGTCATCATTCATCCATTCACACCCATTTATACACTGATGACAGGGGTTAATGGGCTACAGGGGCTACCGGGCTACAGGGGCTACCGGGCTACAGGGGCTACAGGGGCTACTGGGCTACCGGGGCTACCGGGCTACAGGGGCTACAGGGGCTACCGGGCTACAGGGGCTACCGGGCTACAGGGGCTACAAGGGCTACAGGCGCTACCGGGCTACAGGGGCTACCGGGCTACAGGGGCTACTGGGCTACAGGGGCTACCGGGCTACAGGGGCTACCGGGCTACAAGGGCTACAGGAGCTACCGGGCTACAGGGGCTACCGGGCTAGAGGGGCTACCGGGCTACAGGGGCTACCGGGCTACAGGGGCTACCGGGCTACAAGGGCTACAGGAGCTACCGGGCTACAGGAGCTACCGGGCTACAAGGGCTACCGGGGCTACCGGGCTACAGGGGCTACAGGAGCTACCGGGCTACAGGGGCTACAGGAGCTACCGGGCTACAGGGGCTACAAGGGCTACCGGGGCTACCGGGCTATAGGGGCGCCCGTCAGGATCTAACATTCACATACATATATACTTAACATGCTTCAGTCAATAAATTGATGAACTTCTATTTTTATTTCTAACTGGTGGTAACAACAACAGGGATGCAACGGACAGTAAAGAATCTGTCAGTCTACAGCATCTGATGCACATTGTGCCTAAATAAATCAGCCATTATGCATCATTATACAACATCACTGCAAACCCTTCCATAACTGTATGGGAGTCAAGCCAAATGGTTAACACCTCCTTTATGTGGTAATTAAGGTAATTTGGTGGCACAACTTATAAACCCATAATGAAAATGTATTGCAAAGAGTACTTTGGTGGGTATAATCTTTTCATAACTGATAGAACTGAGGGGCCGAGCTACAAAACTTGTTATAAGCTCTAGCTTTCCTTTAATTATAGGGACGCAGAATACAATCATATGAACTATATTTGCAGTGGCAATTTGTAAGGGTTTTGTAAGGCACTGTTCTGGCACATCAGGTCAGAAATGTCTAATACGGGTCAAGTTACAATAAGCAAAAAATCTCCACTTCAGAATAACGCTTGAGTTATTCATGAAGGTACTCAGTTTGCGAAAGGAAAACAAGTTCACCTCAATGATATTACAATTTGAATCACTCAAAACTGCTATCAACACAATCAGACCAACTGATGTTAGGATTTAATGGCATGAACATCATCCACGTGTAACCAAGCACTATCTCTTGCCATGATCTCTCCTCTCCAGACATCTCAGGAATTTCTAGCCCAGCTAATGTCTAAACTCGGGGGTAAAAATCCAGAGGAGACAGGCGGTTTCCAGGAGGCCCCCCTGGCCTACGATGCTGTGTGGGCTCTAGCCCTGGCCCTCAACAAAACCGTGGGACCCCTAAAGGCAAAGGGTCACCGGCTAGAAGATTTCAACTACAACAACCGAGATATCACAGCTGAGATCTACCGAGCCCTGAACACCAGCTCCTTCGAAGGAGTCTCAGTAAGTACAAAACCCAGAGGAGGGAGGAGTTGCAGAAAGTGAGAAAGGGTTGAGAGTGCTGGATAGTAATATGAGAGAGAGAGGGTGGGGGTAGCGGCAGCACTCTGATGGAAGGGGATGTTAAAACATTTAAATTCTGCCTTTTTCTTTCAGGGCCATGTTGTTTTTGACGCTCAAGGGTCTAGGATGGCCTGGACTCTTATTGAACAGCTACAAGGTATGACACAGCACATGTCCCTGCTTGAAAATGGAATTATTTTTGATAATCAGCTTATTAGATACAATGTCTGTTAATCTTGTGCTTTCCATCAAACTATCCATATTTACTATATACATTAAGGGTGTAACAATACACGTATTCGCATTGAACCGTTCGGTACAAAGCTTACGGTTCGGTACGCATTACGAACCGAACAATGCGTTTGAATAATACTAAGCTTAAATTGTGGGAAATATAATGCGCTCAACATGGCAACCCACTCGACATAACAGACAACGTGCTGTCTGACACGCCCACCACGGAAGAACAACATTCTACACGCTATGCTAAACTAGCTTAGCAGGAAAACCAACAGCAGCACACACGCTACAAACTCTCCCCACAACGTTTAGGCAGCTATTCCCTACTGATTTAAACAGGGCTAAAGCAATCGCCACGGCAATTGTTATATGTATAGCTGCGGATATGAGACTCTACTCTATAGTGGAAAAGTCAGGCTGTACTAGCATGCTTAATGCTATTGAGCCTCGTGACACTACTCCTTCACAAGCCCATTTCACCAGACCATAATTCCTGCTTTGTTAAAGAAAACAAAAGTCCAAACAGAGAATCAAATGTCCGAAGCACCCGCTGTTGCTCTGACAACAGATGACCAGACGTGACAGGCTACACAAAGCTACCTGACTGGAGATGAAGAGCCATGTTCTTCAGACACGCCCCATTAAGAGTCTCACAATGCATGAATTAGTCAAGCGGCTAGCGGACTTTAGTTAGTTAGTAAGCTACTTTTTTTCGAAAACAACATTAAACGTAAACTGATGATGCAAAAGATAATCTTAAAAAGTATGAATGGTAGAAATAAGAAAATATATAGCAGACGTGTCATTAAGGAATCTGAGAAGAAACTGTTGTTTCAGAACTTTTCATGAGAATCCCTGTGAGATTTTGGTCCTCAGTCAAAAACTGTTTGGTAAACCTGACCTAGGTAATAATCTTGCTGCTTTAAGAATTCATAGAACAATGGTTACATATACGTAACCCTCATTTTAATGTCTACAGTCAGCCCACTATCACAAAGAAATATGCCTATATTGAATGATTCAATATAGGCATAAGCTTTCATCTTTAATTGACTGAAGCAGTAGTAGCTGTGTTTCGTTCTTAATCTGGGGGCTTAGTATGAAAGGCAATGTCATAGATTAAAAATGTTGGGTTTTGCTGTTTGTTTGCCATGAATATGACACACTTATTGTAATTATAATTTACTGACTCAAAAAAGTGTTTCTTGGATTTCTTTTTGTTTATCTCAGGAACAGCTAGCTAGTCTTTGACATTCAGCAGTAGTCTACAGTCACATGGAAAACAAAAACTTCTCTAGAGTAATCAAATTATTACTCTGAATTAACTTGCAAGTCGATCAGTTTTCCTGTTGGATAGCTGCATGACTGCGTTTTTCATAGAATGGAACAGAGATGGCTGAGTGGTGATGGTAGTGTCTTAGTTACGAGAGGTTCTGGTTGGCTGGCTGCCTTTTGTTATCATATTCAGTCTGTCTGTGCTTTATGTCTCTATGACAGCGCTGAGATCTGTGACTATTGGAGGATTTCCGTATATTTTTGGGACTGATTCAAAATTGAGCTTGTTTTGCTGATTTTCTTCTTTGGTGCTGGCCTCCTTCTACCCGCAAGGGGAGGATCAGTGATGAACTGCACTTTGTTTGATGGTAATTGGAACTGTGCTGACCCTGGGCATCGAGCCTTAGCTAAGGAGAAAGATAGACATGGAAATACAGTGCTCATTCAAGCCTCTTGTCATCTTCACAACATAAACTTTCACTGGCTTTACAAAAGTCTTCAGGTCCCCAGTTGTAGTCGTAAGTAGTTGGAAGGCTTTGGAAAGGACAAGGAAGTAGTGGAAGTTTGTGATCCTCTAAAGGCAGATGCTTCTCTGTCATGTGCTGCAGTATGTACTGTATGTGAGCAGGCAGAATCTGTAGCTGCGTAGAGGATCCTGTTGTAGCCAATGTGCCTGAAATATAGTCATACATTTTGGGGCTAAGGGCTTACCTGGACACCACAAGAACTGTGACTGGTCAGCGACAGCCGCTTTGTTGTGGCTGTTAAAGGTAGCGTGATTCAGGTCAAAGAACGACGACTCGGTAACGCTTTAGATTACTGCCCGCAATTTACTGCGTAGTTACTGTGGAGTTATGGTGTAATCTTTTGTAATAACGCTGTATTAAAGTGAACTGTGGCTCAGAGGTACGGCGGGTAGTCTTCCAATCAGAAGATCGATCCCTGGCTCCTCCAGTAGGCATGTCGAAAGGGTCCTTGGGCAAGACACTGAAGCCCAAATTACTCCTGACGGCGATGCCATCGGTGTGTCAATGTGTGTGAATGATGTAGTGTGCAGCGCTTTGAGGGGAAAGAAGGCTAGAAAGACGCTATACAAATACAAGTCCATTTACCATTTACTATATGTAGGTACTGGGGAACAAGATGTGAATTATTGTAATAAAGGAGTAACAATTTGGGATCTTACAAAGAACTTTTAATATAGTTATTATTCAACTACTGGGTGCATATTCTATAGAGAAAATAGCTGGAATAGAACACCTTATTCTCATCTTCTGGAACAAAGTGGGAAAACGTCCTTCCCCAAAAGCTATGCGGGGACTGACCAACTGAAGTGTTTAGCCTCTCGAAGCTAGCCTTGACATCCATGTAATCATGGATAGCAGGCCGTGCTACACAGCACTGACATAGTTTGTAGCCAACTTAGTCTTCTCCGCCACTGGCCAAGGTGCTGGAAACGGATGCCACCAATGACTTGGCCCAATGGATTTGGTTGATTATTCTGTATAGTCAGTAATGCACATTTTAAAAGAGAATTTCGAGCAAATGTGAGGAAGTGACTGTTGCTGCGTCGTGCGAGCAGCGGCAAGCATCTGTCTTGTGTTTGGAGCGTGTGTCTGTGTGTCAGAAGGAATGACACACATCCTATTCCGTCATTGCTTCTGACCCCAATCAGTGGCCGGTTGAAACAGGCGGCGCTTCCTTAAAAGGAGGGAGCTCTTGGAAGCAAGTAGACGTCTTCCTTACATATTTTAACCCCTAATCCTAACTAAGTAGTTTTATTGCCTGAACCTAACTATGTTGAAGATGGAAGTTTATTTTGAAATGCATGTCAGCATGTAACTGACACGTGTTGCTGGCTTTCGTTGGAAAACACCAAAAACTCTTTGTGTGATATTATGGGAACTGTTGCATGAGGATACGTTGTCAGGGTATGCAGTCTATAATCTTGCAGTTAGTTCCTCCCTTCATTTATCTAGTTAGATGGTAACTACAGAGCACACGTCGATGTGTCCTTGGGCAAGACTCTTAACCTTAAATTGCTCCCGTAGTCTGTGTCTGCGGTGTATGGATGCTTTATGAATGTTAGATAGTTCTGATAGCGCTATACAAGTACAAGTCCATTTACCATTTACCAAATGTCCGATATGAGATTGGTTGAATCCATGTCTCTTCCTCAGTGGTGAGCACCCTGTTGGCGTGAACGTTGTCGAATGTGTCCGTGTTAAGATGAGATGTAAACTTCCGTTCTGTCCTGTCATTTTTGGCAGTCAAATATTTATCTATATCTATTTTTGGCAACCATGCGTTTAAATGTATTAAGCAGAATGCATCTTTTTTGTGAGCTTGTCAGCTCTTCATGAAACAAGAAATAAAAAGTTAAAAGTTAAGACAATGACTATCTTTAGCTGCCTCAGCCCTTGCTGTAGAGCATAAGAAGTGTTGGATGGTTGGCTGTAGGAATTATGACCAATGACTACTTGACGATTAGGAGTGGAGTTCAGTGGGTGGTGGTTTGATGCCCCTGGGCTGTGCGTCCATGTGCTACTGCACTGGGATATTGAAGTGTAATTACAGCAAACCACAGGATTGTGCTACAGCTGATGACAGGCCGGTTTCTCACATGGGTAGTTTTTTTTTATTAAAAGAGGCTTGCAGGGATCCCTCTGGCCTGAATTCCATTAATGAAATGTCCCATAAAGTGTATTGGTTCATAGAGCGGAAGAGCAAGGACGCTGGGCATCTGTCTGTGGGGATTTCCCAGAAGAAAAAAAAAAAGACTGTCGAAACATTACATTTGTATTTGAAGTGAACCAAAACTGCATACTTATCAAGGGCGAGCACAATTTGAAGTTGCTTCTTTGTACAAGCAGCCTGGTCGCACTGAAAGGGCTCCAATAAAACACTGCTTGGCCAGAGGCCTCCAGTGTCTGATACCGAACAAAAGGCATCCTTTAGTGTCTGTGTGAAACGCATCAGACTTTAAACTCCAATCAAAACCCATCTGCGTCATTATTACATGCTCGGAGCAATGGGCATCGTATTGGGAGTGAGAAGTCATCTAAGGGAGGGAGTGGTGGTGGTGGATGGGTCAAACAAACACATGACTTTTCCTCAGGGGAAACCAAAAGTTTGCCGACAGCATTATGTCACATGCCGTTGTGTCAGTTTGAAGAGTTTGCTGATATGATGCCTGAGTTTCAGGGTTGGTGCTGTTGAGAAAATAGCTCGATTTTTTTTTTTATTACCCAATCGAAAAACCCAGCTCTGTGTCGCCAACTCTTTTCCAATGAAAGTAGCAGCACTCGCTCCAAAAGTTGCTCAATCTAGCTCGGGTAGCCCGTCCAATCCTGTTCGAGCACAGTGAAATGATTGGACGGGCTGGATCAAATGCTCTTTCTTTTCCCAGTGCATTTCATCATTGTTTGCTCTCAGGATGAAATGAGACTTTCATCAAAAATATCAATGACATTTTGAGGAAGATTACCAACCCTTTAACACAAAAGCCCATGTTCTCAAACGTTAAACTTGTGTTGTCTAAAATTGGCAAATTAAACTTTACCTACTTGCCTGTTTGTTATACCTGCAATGCACACATTTTGGTTTCTATTAGAGATAACTAACCCTAACTGGTGGAACATTTATTACAGTTGGGGACACTAGAGCCCAGAGTGACCTCCTCTCTCTCTCTCTCTCTCTCTCTCTCTCTCTCTCTCTCTCTCTCTCTCTCTCACAGGAGGAAGCTATAAGAAGATTGGATACTACGACAGCACTAAAGGCAATCTGTCCTGGTATGGGAATGACAAGTGGATAGGTGAGGGACATTCATCTTCCTCAGCACCTTTATTTTCCTCTTTCTCACTGTCTGTTGCTCTCCTTCTCCCTTCGAATCTCCTCTTTTCTCTGACCCTGCAGCTTCGCCCTCTAATTCCTCTTTCCTTCCGCCATTGTTGCACTCTCTCTCTCTCTCTCTCTCTCTCTCTCTCTCTCTCTCTCTCTCTCTCTCTCTCTCTCTCTCTCTCTCTCTCTCCCTTCCACACTATACATACAAGGTTGGCTGCAAATGTTCATCGATCAATCAGTCAGGTTTTATTAAGCATGTGAGAACAGCTAAGCTCGCCAGACAACCAAGTGATGCAGCATTAAATAGAGCCACGGTTAGGGGCTTCATTTGGGCCGATGTGCTACGGAGCGACAATTTCACTCCATTTGCTAATTGAGATGAGAACCACTTCAAAGCTATGACAGCAGTGTAATAAATAGAAGATGCCAGTTGACAGTCTAAACAAAACTGGGATTGGGTCTCATGACCTTGACTTTGAGGAATGAAATTGTGTTCCCTAATCAGTACACAGGGGAGCTCTGTGTGTCCATGTCTGTTCTGACAAGATGCAGATCTAGAAGTGGTTCATGCCCCTGAAAACTGTGGAGGATAAATGGAAAACAAAACTGAGTGATGCAATGGTCAATAACAGGAAGATATACAGGTGGATATGGATGGACCTTCAGTTGTTTCTTCAGTTTGCTTGTTTGTCGACTGTCCGTCACGAGTGCTTTCTCAGACGGAGCTGATTGACTCACTTATCACAATCACAATCATAACCTCATCATTATAATCACGTATTCTGGGCAACGTACAACAGACAAAGAGGTTTCTCTATTTTAGGAAACAAAAGAATCCTTCTAACTCACCACTCAACGACTGCCGACTCTGAAAGACGATGTATTATTATCACTGCATCCATCTATGACCAACAATTCACATTCGCCAATATATAGGGTCCCAACAGCACATTTATTTCTACATGACGAGAACCAACAACATCATAATTGGCTGGGACTTTAATACAGTAATTAATAATGCAATTGACAAGTAACTTGCACTCTACCGATTTATTAAAACAATACGTGAGAGATTTTGGTCTTGGCAGTTAACCCATAATCTAGAGAATTTGGAATTATTATTTTTCACCGCTGGAAAAACATCTGGAGCAAAAAATAAAGCAATTTATGGACATTTACTTAAACAATGCCAATGAACAAACAAAAAGTGACCTACAAATTCGCAAAATTACAGTTAAACGAAATTACAAATAAAAAAACTAAATTTCTGATTCAACAACTCAAATATGACAATTTCGAAAGCAGCAATAAGTCAGGCAAATACCTAGCAAATCAGTTACAACGCAAAAAGGAAAGAGCAATTATTCCAGCCATAAGAAAATCAATAGGTGAACCCACCCAAATCAAGTTTTTAGACATTTTATAGTAATTTATATAATCCTTCCTTAACAACCAGGACCTACCAAAATTATCTAAAGAAAAGGCAGACACCGTTGACATTACATGAACGCCACAAAGCCCTACTCCAGATGCCAAATAATAAATCACCCGGTCCAGACGGCTTCCCTCCTGAATTCTATAAGCACTTTTGTCGCATATTATCCCCATTATTTCAAAAGTCAGAAATACAAAGTATGCCACAAATTCCCTCGCACATGAATACATCCGTTATATCAGTTCTACTCAAACCAAATAAAGATCTCAACCTTTAAAACTACCACCCTGTCATTAATATACACCGACTTAAAGATCATTACAAAAGCTCAAGCCTTCAGATTAGAAACTCCCATTTCCACTTTAATACACCAGGATCTGACTGGGTTCATTAAGAAAAGACTTGCTTCTGATAACAAGTCATTGCATCATTAGATGCAAAAAACACATTCGACCAAGTTAACTGGACTTTTTTTATGAAGCACTCTGCACCAATTTGGCTTTGGGGAGTTGTTCATCCGCGGGATGAGGACGCTACACACCTCACCCAGAGCCGCAGTCACCGCAAATGGAATCACGTCCACGAGTTCCGCACTTGAAAGGTGTACCACGCAAAGACGCCCTGTCTCCTTCATTATTTGCCGTCTTCATAGAACCACTCGCTGCAGCTATGCATCAAAACAGTTAAAGGAGTTCATACCACAAACCTCCAACACAAATGACTCTCTTAAAGGACTTAAAGGACCCCTTACCCTTGCTAGAAGTAACCTTTAATCGCATCAACATATTCTCCAAAATCTCTAATTACACAATAAACTGGAACAAGTCCACAATCTGCCCACTTTCAGAAGATGCCTGGGATTCTGCAGAACAGAAATCATCACTCCCATCTTGCACAGGTAACATTAGATACTTGGGTATTGACATTTTCTCAAGAGTCGTTTCATCTTAACTACACTCCATTGTTAAAAAGAGTAGAAAGTGACCCCCGCTGCTGGATGAATCTGCCTCTCTAACTCATAGGACCAATTGCAGCTTTCAAAATGAAAGTATTCCCCCACGTTAACTACTTATTTTCAATGCTGCCGATCATACCAACAGATAAAATGAATTAAATCAAATACAATACCTTGCTGAATGGTTTCATTTAATCACAATACCCCCTGGATAGACCTGGAACAGCTATATTGCAGATTTACCTTTCCTCAATGACCTTCCATCAGGCTTGTGGAGAATGTTGTATTTTTTAAAGCGATGTTGTTTGATGGTTGTGTTAAGATCTTTAATTCCACTCCAGTACCGTGTAAATATAGTCCTGTTTGACACAGTCCCCGACTTCCTACTCCAAAGCACCCCTCTCCTCTACCACACATGGGCACAGAAAGGTGTCACACACCCAGTTTATAGATTTCAAAAGAGCTTATATAGAAGCAAGGACTTGGGAGACAACAGTTTTTGGAATACCTACAACTTAAAACCATAATAAAAGCAAACATCAACAACTTATAACCCACTTCAACCTACCAAAATAATGAACGATATAATCCAATTTACAAATTTTGATAAATTAATTTCCAAACTCTACAGATTGCTACTAACCTCTGATAATTCTTCAACAATCTCATAATCTAGCTGGAACACGGACCTAACCATACCTCCCTCAAACGACTTCTGGTTAGAAATAATAAAAAAATACTTTTGCAATGATTAGCAATATAAACCCACAGCTAATCCAATACAAAGTCATCCATAGAATACATATTACTCAATATAACATGTACACAATGAGACTGGCAAACACCTGCTCACAATGCACAGTCGGCACAATGGATCATGATTTCCATGCACTCTGGGTCTGCCATCCTGTTCACTCTTTGTGATGAATAAACATGAATTAAAAAAATGAATAAACATTAACCACTGGACCAACATCTTATCAGAATATATAAGGATGGTCTCCATTCGAGTCGTTGTTGGGATTATTATTAGGATATTGCTGTTGAAGCATATATTTATGTATTACTACTGCAACAATTCCACCACTTCTTTTGTCTTTCCACCACCCATCTCATAGACTAGTCAAACATATACGTTTGCCTCTTATAGAAACATGCACACACACACACATACCCCAACATAACCCAATCTAATTGTAATCTATACTCCTGAACGCTTATCATTTCATTAACTAGGTCATTGTAACCGCTTCATGTTATTGTCTTTACGTCTATCTTCCATGTTTATGTTATCATATGTCGTTTTTTTGTCACATTGCTTCACCAATACAAATGTAAAATAAATCAATTTCAAATTACAAACCCACCACTCCTCTGAAAACTAAGCTACTGATTCTCAAGTGTTTATTGACGCCTCAGCTGTGAAGACACAAGCCAAGCTGCAATGTCCCCTGGTAGTCTTTGACCTAACTCTCGTCTACTGTCACTGAAACGCTGTAAGCACTGATCCATTACTGGCTGTGTGACAGAAACTAGTTTTTGTTATCAAGCCAACAGACGGCAAGGTCATCCAAGTAGCCTCTTGCTCTGATATGACTTGAGGGAAGGCCGGAGGAAGTGTGGCCCTCCCTTGTTTTTGGTGTTTGACCCTGCAGTTAAGCCGCCCTTAGTGAGACTGTCTGGGCCATCTGGACTGTGTTTGCAAGTCAGCAGATGCTCTTGGACAGTGGACAAGCTGAGTAATACGGTACAAGAAGCCAGTTTGAAGTCATGTGCGTGGCAGCCAGTCACCCCAAGGCACTTGTCAAGATGTCCTCCTCCCTCCCTGCCAGTATGCGGCGTCCTTCCTGGCAGTCAACCCTAAAAATAGCCAGGACGGTGACATGACAAAATTAGGCCTCCTCAAGGTTACCAGGGCTCTGTGGTGGATGGGTTGCTACATGTTGATGTGTCACAGCTCAGGGTCTGGTTCAACACATACTAGTTCTCTCCTCACAATCCCCTTCTCTCCGTCTTTCTTTCCAACAGTCCCTCCTTCATCTGCTCATCTCATCGTATCTTTCTAACCCCTCTCATCTCTTCACTCCCTGTCGACAATCTCCTGTCCTCCCTCATCCCTTTGGTCTCCTTGACAACCACTGCTGCATCGCTGCCTTTCTCATATTGCCTTGGCAACCATTATAGGGCCAGTCGCCATGGTAACATAATGTCCTGATTCCATCATCAAGGGCAAGGGGAGATATTAGTGTTGGAGAACACATTTTCCCAAAGGACTCTCGCTTACACATACACACACACACACACACACACACGCACGCACGCACGCACACACGCACACACACACACACACACACACACACAATCTCTATCTGCTTTCAACAAACACCCACTCACAAGCACGGTGCATCATTTATATGAGTTATGATTCCGGATCCTTACTTTTTTTTTTTTTACTTGAATGATGAGGTATTACTGTAGTTAACATGTAATGTTAACTGTAGTTAACATGGTTAACTACAGAAGGAAGAAACGCAGAAGGAAACGGAGGCAAGCCAAAAAATCTACATCAGGGGAATATGGCATACACTTTTGTTAACATGTTGCAAATGTTATGATGGTTTCCTTCAAACATTACAGGACTAAGAGTCTAAAGCCATGCTAATTTTCTCTGTGAGCCTGTACTGGAGCACAGCAGTGCTTTTAGCTAAATGCAATCATTGCATGCTAACCTGCTCACAAAGGCAATGCTAACACACTGATGTTAACCATGTTCACCACCTTAGGCTTGGGCTTGGGCTTGTTGGACAAATTGAAACTTTGACTTAATGGTGGCACCTGATGAGAAGTCATCTTGAAGGGAGAATGAATGTGTGTTATATTTGTCAAGACATTTCACCGAAACCCAATATGTGAGGTTTACTGGAGGAAATCAGGGGATCTAAGAGATATATTATCTAACAACTGATATACCAACATTGCCATCCCTGCTGCTGCTATTTCGATGTCTTGATAAAAAATGAATTATTTTGACAATTTACACAAGCCTCAGCCGACTGAAAAGTTCAGCTAGTTATGCACACTAGTGACATTTTTCTTTTCCTGTGAAGTTTGATGTTTTGAAACTTTGCAGGAAGCGAGTTGTTGCCCTTGAATAGTACATTCAGTACATACCTTTTTCCAGAAAAAGATAGGCCTACCTTGACAACTACTTGCCAGGTTTCCATGACAGTAATGATTTTAGATGTTTCTTTAACTTTGAGGTCAGTGAGGTCACCTTGATGTAGAACTAAATCCTTTGATCTCACTCTAATCCTAACTTGTTCAGGTTTGTATCCTAGTTGGATGGTCAAACACCTTCGGAAGGGATCTCTTGATGGATAAGAATGACTACAGCAAGAGAAATCTGATTTAATGTACACCTGGGCAGTTGGCTATTGCTTTTAACAGACTCGTCAAATTGTCCTTTAATGTACCAGCTCACTCAAACAATTGTAGCGAATGTGGTGACTCCAACTTTACACCTCCCATAGAAAATTGAGTTAACCTTCTGTCACATGGCCAATGGGTCAAAGAACAATCCCTGTGGGACTCAAGGAGACACTAATGGAGGGTTAAGGGACAAGTGGTTCATTTCCAACAGAACGGGTCTTGCACCGCATGGCGCAGACTCAGCACTGACCCTTTTAAGGGTCACTATCTCACAGCCCAAGAAGATGTTCAAGATTTAAAGACTCACTTCAGAGAAAAACGAAATAAATAAACTAATTATATAATGCCAAATTGAATGTTCACTAATTGACATGTTGTGTCTATTTAACAAAACAGTTTTGCACAACTTACAGTGAACACTGCACCCCCTTGACAGAAGGCTATAAAACAAGTAGAAGGCCAAAGATCTCTGTAGTTGGACTTTTTTCTTTCTTGTTTCCTCGTTGCCCAATTTCCCGCTGGACCCTTGACCCAGAGATCAGCAAAGTCCCCAAACCTACAGAATGTGCATGGCCTGCATCCAGCCAACTTTGAAAGAAACAAACTCTGAATTCAGCAACATCTGGCAAACACTGCCACCACTTCGCCATCACACTCAGCCAGGTGGGGGTCAGCGAAGAGGTTACCACCTTGCTGCCCGCTGAAAGAGAGAGAAACAGATTGGCTCAGGCAGAGTCACCTTGTGGGACCGATCTGATTGATGCTTTAGATTATTAAGACCTCCCAGCAATATAGCAGGCTAATATTGATTTGCTTTAGGAACTTTCCCTTGTGCTGTCCAATCTCTCAGCGGTGCATTTAGTGAATTCCATCCACTTAGTGGTCTCCTGTGTTTCCACAAGTTAATACATCTCGCCAAGAGATCATTCACTGCTTCATCTGGTGAATGGTCCTCAGTCAGTTATTAATTGATCATCTTTGTATTCATTGCATTTATTCATGGTTGCATGTATTGATTTTGTCTGTTCAGTAGGTTCAAGGTTAATTTATTGTTTTTCCACAACTCAGGGTTGCACAACAAAAAGCAGTTTTGCTACAAAAGAAAAAACTAAAACAGTAGAGCAGTCCTGTAGTGGATTGTTAGAAGTTGCATTAGGAGGAATGAGGAACAGCAGTTTATTTTAACATTAAACATTTGACTTGACATCAACTTTGACTATGTTTTAGCATCAAGCATCACCGATGCTAACATAGAGCCCCCCTCCCCTCCTCCCACTGGAGTCCTGAGCTCTGTTGGTGTGGTCACAGATCTACTGTTGCTGGGCCAGGCCCAAGTCCTATCCATTCTACCTTCCTGCGACCTCCATCAGCCAGGAGCAGGCTGGGTAGTGGATCGGCCCAAGGACTGGCTGGTCGGAGGCAGTGATTGTCTGAAGGTCCGCTGCTTTTTATCCAATCCCTGTGCTTACTTATCTGATGTTGATGACTGTATCTCCATCATAGGCTATACATAGCGTAAAGACAATTCGTTATTAGTTGTGTTTTCTGTCAATAGTTTAATAATATTCTCATTTATAAAGAACTTGATTATGTAGCATGATGTATTTACGAGTGAAGAACTAGCAACCTCCAGAATGTGTTTCTTTTCTTTTCAAAGGGAGGTGCTGGGGTGGATTTAATGCAGTTTAAATTCTGTTATTTAATTTGAATACTGATTATTTATATTGAGTTCAATCACTCTACATCCCCCTGACTACAGATATAGGCGTTTACTCTACACAACAGTCGGCCTCTCCAGATATGCTCAGCTTGATGATAATGAAAGATCATTTGTATCCACTTTTTCATAAAAAAAATAAAAAATATCTCTTTTCCTCGCAGCTTTTTTAAGGTTGTGTTCTCTGAATATGACATAAATCAAAAATAGCTGCCGTATGAATAACAAACACCAAGCTTTTGAAGTAAGATTCTCAAAGTAATCCTCTGCATCAGACTCTGAAGTGTGACACATTCTCAACTGCATCCCAACCAGCAGCCTCCATCGCAACACATTTGTGAGGCAAAAGAAGCTCTTGTTACTATTCTGACCTTAAGACTCCATGACAACATGGCTGCTATTAGCATCTCATTCAAACATGCCAAGGCTCACAGATGTTACAATGCATTGCCTGGGGCTCCTCTGTCACTGCTCGAGCTTCAGACGCTCTGAAAGCACAGCTAAGTTGGCACCACTGACAGACACACACTCTCATTGCTGCCATGCAGAGCCTAGGCACTAAATGGAATGCAAATTTAATGGAAGCTAAATCTCATTACATTCCTTTTCCAGTTTAGGAGAGTAATCAGAGTATTTCTGGTGAAAAATAAGTTAACATAGAACTTGAATTATCCCGAGGGATCCCAGCAGTTGCAGTACAGAGTAAAGAGTACAACGAGTGTAATATATAACATATTGAATATCAATAAGGTGCAAATTCATTAAGGTGCCAGTTTATGTTCCCCATGCCAAATATAACAGTTATTTTCTATGGATCATAAAATATACAGGGGCTGATGGTAAACTGTAATGATTATAATCCACAGAGAAAGAGACTAAACAACAGGAAGCAGTAGTTACTTAATGCCATCCCGACCAACAGCGTCGTTGGCGGAAACGTAGCTCCCGCCTTCCTGTCCCCCTCAGGTTAACACTGTTAGCTCTGTCAGCACTTCCGCTGTACTTTGCACTGCAAGCGCTGTTAGAGCCACTGTCTCGTTGAGAGCCGGTGAGAGGCAACCGAAATGCTCCCACTCTCGGCTCTTAAACCTTAAACATTCTCCAAATGAAACTTTCATTTACACTTGCAAGACACTTAAATCCAAATTGCCCCAGAAGTCTGTGCCTCCGGTCTATGAATGGGTGTGAATGGCTAAATGACATGTAGTGTTAAAGCGCTTTTGAGTGGTGGGAAGACTAGAAAAGCTCTGTACAAGTACAAGTCCCTTCATCATTACCGTCATTTCAATAATTTAAGCTGATCAACTACGTAGCTTTGAACCAGGACCATCGGTTTTGGGGTCAAATGAAATTCAGCAGCTACAACTATTATGTAAATGTGTAAGATGTATAATTCATCAACATTTAGGTAACAGCAGGTATTGGATCAGACTCATAATTGGCAGATATTCAATGTTAAAGGACTTGGCCCCAAAAAACTTGATCGAGATGTATCTGTATATCTGCTCATTTTAAAAGCAAAGAGAGGCTTATTGATTTATAATAAACTGCACCACCAGTTACTAGAAGCTGTGGTTTATAGAGTACGTTTGTCAGCAAGGCAGGAGACACATTTCGTTGCGTGATACTATAAATCACCATCTTAAACATAAACAAAACAGAAATAGATCTCTGCTGCAGTTTGATGTAGACTAATTATATAGTGTGTGATCAGAAGATGGCTTGTATATACATTACAGCCGGTAGATGGAGAAGAAAACTAACTGACAGAGAGCAAGATTGTGCATACAGTAATAAATGATAGTGGCAAGAAGGAAATTGAGGAAAATGTCTGCTCTTCCACGTGATGCTATTTTATGACTTATGCATTTTCTAATAACATTTTTTTGAGATTCGCAATTTGCTGAGGGCAAAAAGAGTTATTAATAAGTAATAAGTTGTTTTATTATATAACTGCTCAGTGGACATGGTCTTTTTACTAGAAATGAAGTCTGAGACTCACTTCTGGCAGAAAACTCTGGTCCGCGGCTACTTTCACACTCTTCTCACTGCATACAGTGTCCAATGCACCCTTTGCGATATTGCAATGTATCAAAGTCACTTGAAGATCTCGAGCGGATCAGACTTACTGTTGCACTGGCAGGATGTGGCGGCCATGAAGACGTGTCCATTCTTGTCTCGATAACGTCTTTGCGGACCTGTAGCCAACATTGCACAGCTAAGCCACAAAAGGCGCCCAAACAACAATCTTTTCCTCAACCTAACTAAGCAGTTGTGTTGCCTAAACTGTTTCCGGTGAAGACGGAAGTATATTTAACTGTAAGGAGAGGAAATTGACATGTGTTGTAGTATGAATGAGTAAGCAAGGGAGTGATTTCAGGCACAACGGATGTGTTTGTTTCTGTGCATGGTGGTTACTAGCTAGCTAAACTGCTGTTCTAAGTAAACTGCTAAATGGTGCAAGTTGTTCTTCTTCTAAGGCTTTCTGCGTTTATCAAAGAGCTTCAGGAGCATCACCACCCTCTAGACTGCACTGACCGATTGCAATAAGATGTGTCTTGTAGCTCACTCCCACTCTAGACTCCTTGTATGTAAATGCACAATGTCTTTGATTGAATGATTTGTTATTTGTCCGCCATGAAGACTCATCACAACTCCCTGCTCATCAGGTCCCACTCTGCTGAAAGCAACGCTTCATTATCTTCTGTGCTTGTATGAAAAGTTGCCTTGTGTCTTTCATGCAGTTACGTTTCAGATCATGAGTTTGAATAGATTATTTGAGGTAAAACAACCTTGACATTTAGTCCACAGCTGATCATTTTATTGTACACATATAACTGTAAAAGTATGAGCATACAGTTCTCAGGTTGGTGCAGCCTCATTTGACGGAGCCTTGTGGATCAGTGAACAGACCTTGAACTTCATTATTCCAATGTTTCTTTGTAAAATCAGGAAATGGCTCATGAATAATGCAAAGTAGAGGTCAATGAATTAAATGAACTGAGAAGAGAAAGTGTTTTTGTCAGTCCTGAGCTGTGTCTGTGTACCCGTTCGTGCTGTTCTGAACATTAAATTAACCTTTGTAATGGAGACACACACTAAGTGACTGTGTGTGGTTCACTACAGACATCAGTGGGACCTGGGAGGCTGAGGCATGGCTGGACACTGCACTGGTTAGACCAGTAGTCAGAGCCAACACTTTTCTGCTCTACATACGTTTTTTTTACCTCTGTCACTCATGTCGTCTTTTCCCTACAGTCTCTTCATCCTTCTCGTCATCTGCTTCGTGTTTCCTAGGCTCGGGACCCCCTGCAGACCAGACAGTGGTCATTGAGGAGTTCCGCTACCTGTCCCAGAAGATATTTGTGTCCGTCTCTGTCTTTGCTGGCTTGGGAATCCTGCTGGGAATTGTCTGCCTCACCTTCAACATCTACAACAGCAATGTCAGGTACAGAAGTTCACCAGGCATCGATCGAGATCAAGTTCATTTCAAGTTGCATTTTCAATGTTTTTATTTGAACAATGGCTCAAATACCTATTTCATATATGTGAAAGGGCAAACCCTCCAGAATTACTACCCAGCGCTGCTTCTTCTCAGGTTGCATCTTTTAGCTCGCTGTTTTGGTTCTCTGCTCTCATCTTCCTTGTATTTAGCCGCAACGAGCAGTTGTTTTCAGTACATTACATTACATTACATTACAGTCATTTAGCAGACGCTTTTATCCAAAGCGACTTACAATTCAGTATCTATCTACACACTGTAGACACAGCTACGGGAGACATTCTGGGGTTCAGTGTCTTGCTCAAGGACACATTGACATGAGACTAGTGGAGCAGGAGCCGGGGATCGAACCGCCGACCCTCTGATCGAAAGGCAGCCCTGCGCTCCACTTAGCCACGGTCAGTAAAGAAAAACTCTGAAAACCCAGCGTACACTACCTGTCATGCCTAAGTCTGTAGTTTATTTCTCACACGTCTGCTAATCACTCCTCACACATGCTCACTCATTATGTCCTTGCTGTCATTGTTCGGGGCTGTCAATCATGATATCAGCTGTTTAGATCAGCTGGTCTCTTCTATCCAATAGCACAGAAACAATGACATCATTAGCCTATCGTCTTGCTGCTGTCTCTTTTTAAATATGATTGTCTCTCTGCCTTCAGTACGTTCATGCTGCTGTTACGCAACCCTCCACCTCTCCATCTCCACCCAGTCTTCATCAGAGTCATCAGCTTCATCATCTCATCAGCCTCATCAGCCACCACCATCAGTGTCTGGACTCCACGGGGGGGGGGGTTATCTTGCTGCTGCTCAGGGCCCCTCCATTACAAATCTCCCTGTAGAGTCCAAGCACCACAGACTCTGAAGACTTTATCATGACATACCATCTGTTAATAATAAACTAGTATCTTTTCTTAATCACACTTGTCTCTCCTGATTGAAATAACGTTACAGACTAGCTGGTGAACATAGTGGAGCATTTAGCAGTGAAATAGACAGCTATTTGGGGAGATTTTGAACATCTAACCAGAACTAAAAGAAGTGTGGATATTGGACTGTTACATTGCTGACTTCATCCACCTGTTAAAGGGATCTCTTGCTCCCATTCAGACACCGGCCAGCTACAAGTTCCGGTGTCATCCACAAGATCATTGCTTTTTCTTCTTCTTCTTGCGTACGCAGGTGAACTACTGTGGTAGCATTAGCTTAACCTGAATTATGTATGATGAAGTTACTCAGACCTTGCCCGGTGATCACATCGGTTGGAGTTTGATTGTACGATTCGTCCTCCAAAGACTGCGGCAAGAGCACGGCCACAATCTTTGCCCCTCTCGTATTGACCTCGAGCAGCCGAGGGAAGGACCTGTGCATGAATTGCAGCATCAAACCTCGTGTAGTGAGGACTTCTAGGCTAGCCAAGGTGGAACCCCTGATGGGTCATGCTGGCTCCCCCTTGTAGGGCAGTTGACTCCAGCCCAACCTACCCATTCCAAGCATCAGGCCACGGAGATCACAGGTCTGACAAAACACTTTATACACTTTAAGAAGCATTCAGGTACTAAAATACTAAATATGTGTTGACATACACAAACATGTAATGTAACAAAAATATGAAATTTTCAAAATTCAATGAAGTTGCACAAATTATTAAGTCGTCTTTTCATATTTTATAATTTAGGTGGAGTTAGGTAAAAATGTATTGGTGTCCCGGGCCTAACTGAAGTCACAAGTTAGTTTTGTCATACCAGTTGAAAAGTAAAAATTTGTATAGAGACTCTCAACATATAGTTCTATGATCTGGGAGAGCTTTAAAGCTTGGATCTACAGCATTTCTAAAAAAAAATATCCTGAAATTGCTTCTTTTCGAAAATTAGAATTTTCCATTTGTGCTGTGTGCCATCTTAATGCACTCTTAACCATCTATACTGATATTTACACATCTCAACACATCTCACAAGTGTAATGGTTATTTTAATACCAAAAGTATTAAAATAGCCCTTACAGTTGCAAAACTACACTCATTTTAGTATGGGTATGCTATTTTCGAGCGGAGGCCTAAAAATAGGTTTGTTTTTAAGAGGCCAAACAGCGTGCAGTAATCTATAAGCCTTGCTTTTCCTATTGTAAACTACTTTGTTTCAGAACCCACATTGCCAAAGACAAAACCACACCTTTAATTTGGGAGTGATCGAATCTATGTAGTATTTACAGCGCTCAGTCTGCAAGTTGTGGTGAATCCTAAAAAGGCATGTGTGAGGCAGACATTTGAATCCAGACTTACTGCAGTTTATATTTCTGACAAACAGCTAATATTCTGGACTGTGACAGTCTGACTCTGACAGCAGGAGGAGCTTTGTGTGCCTGTTTGTAAGTGCACTGGGAAAGCCTTTGACAGAGACATCCATGTCTGCAGTGAGGAGGACCTAATGTCTTCACTAGCAGAAAAAACATCATGTTAATCCTCCAAAATGAGGGTAGTCAGCTGCCCGTTGAAAAACAGTTCAGCTGAAATGGTGATTCTAAGTGTGTTAACTGTAAGTAGTTCAAGTGTCAGTTGGTATGTAAGAACTGACCACAGTCGAGATGTCAGTTGAAGTGTAAGGAGCTTATCAAACTGATACATGTCACTACCGCTTCAAAAACACCACGGCGAAGCCAAACAGCTCAGTGCGCCCGTGGAGTTGTGTTAATGGAAAAATGTGGTCTTTCTCTCTCTGTTTCTTTGTGTCCTTTCAGACAGACGCCTACATGAAATGTAAACTCCCTCATCCCTCTCACATACTCCCTAGCTCTCTCACAGTCCAACAGATATCTGGCTAGCCAGCCCTACCACATCTACCAGCATCAAGCTGGGAAGGAAGTGGTAAAGTAGTGAAGCCCGCCTCTTGCTCGATTTGATTGGCTGCCTGGGCTAAGTGTGACATTGACAAGCAGTAGCAAGCTCTGTGGATTTGCACTGAAAAGGTTGAGAATATTTTAACCACTGGAAAAATGCAAAAGTGCTGCAGAAGAGAGGAGCGCACAGCAGGCGTTCTGTAGTAGAGGAGCAATGGTTTAGCTGGTGATCAGTGAGTGATCAGCCCCGTAGACGTATTTTAACTGTCAGTTGAAGAATAAAAGTGTCAGCTTTGACATGTTAGGTCAGAGACGTACTTTTGAAACAAGACAGGATACACAAGGCAGTAACATTCACACACAAGCGTGTAGTTAACGGCATATCTCCAGCTTGATTGTGAAAAGCATTTGAAGTGTGACCCATGAAAGCACATGTAATGTCAGTACGAGATAACTGAGTGATTCTCTTGTTGATTTGAGGACCAAAATTAAAAAAACTAAATATTCTTTATCCTTTGTCTTATATGAAATAGTTTAAGCTTTCTCCCAGGCAGCCATTGTTATCCATTCCTTTCATTTAGTGTATGCGTCTACTGAACATGAAACCTGCTGGTGTTTAGTCTTTCACAATGAGCATAATGTCAGCTTGTATTAATGTAAAAGGCAATTTATTGCTGCATAGTAAATGTGGTGCAGACTTTATACATATACCTTCCTTTAAAAAAAAAAAAATAACTTTGTCAAGGAGGTAAGTGTCATCAGAAGTGAACACACCGAAAGCGGTAAAAGATGAATTCCTGAAAGCTCGTGAAAATGTCAGTTGAAGAGTGAGGGATGGAAAACTGTTACAAAGATAATGTGTAAACTGCTGAAACCATTGGAATTCAGTTGAATCATAACTGATGGAAGCAGTTGAAATGTCAGATAAAGTGGAGGTGCTGGAGACATTTTGATTGTGTGCAGCATAAGCGTAATTAAATTGTCTGTTGAAGTGTAACACCTGAAAGTATTTGAAGTGTAAGTTGAAGAATAAAGTCTGTGTCAGTTAAATTGTAAGCGATTGAAGCACTTCAAACTTCAGTTGTTGTGTAACATAATGACACAACTAATGTGTCTATTGTTGCTTTGAGGACCACAATTTAAAAAGAATAAACACTATCTACTTATTCTGTATCCTACCTCCTTTCTTATCCATTCCTTTCACTACTGTATGGTCTATTGTTTGTGTATGTGTCCGTTCATGATTAGGTTGTTCTGCTTTTGTTCCAGGTACATTCAGAACTCTCAGCCCTACCTTAACAACATGACTGCAGTGGGCTGCATGATGGCTCTGGCTGCTGTCTTCCCTCTGGGCATCGATGGCCTCCATGTCCACAGGAGGCAGTTCCCCGTGGTCTGCCAGGTACACTTTCGGAGTTGCTCAAACCATAGTCTCCATGATGTCACCCACATGTTTCTGAAGGGCCGTAGTGAAGCTCAAAGTCGGTGGCTCCGGCATTCGCCATCTTGGCAGCGATGACACAGCCTGACTCGCAGCTAATCTAAAAATGGGCAGAGGTGGAACGTCGAGGAGACCTGGTACGGCACCCACCTGTCTCTTGAAGCCAACATGCCCTCAATTATTATGCCTAACTTTATGACCTAAAATACCAATTAACCCCCCCCCCCCCCCGCACAGTTGTCATGAATACAAAAGTTAGCTATAGAGACCAAAATCATTTCTTGCACCAGGCTGTAAACATGGTTATTTCTGCAGTAAAGTTGGTCTATGGGGATTGACTACCTTTTGGAACCTGCCTCAATTGAAGGACTACTTTTGATATTTTTTTTCTTCTGTACTTATATATAGTTCTTCTCTAGTCTTCCGACCACTCAAAGCGCTTTAACACTACATGTCATGTCATCGCAGGCACAGCTTGCGGGAGCAATTTGGAGTTAAGAGTCAGTCACAGTCATATAATGTCAAAATCATCATATCAAACATATTTAGCTTGATAGCATCTTTTTTTTTTTCATTTTGCAGTTACTGTAATGTTTTTGAAATCAATTGAAATTGTGCAGTGTCCAGATACCCTGATGAAGAGGATACGTTAAAAGATGTCTCCACTAAAACAGTAAAGATGTTGACAGTCATGTCACATAAGCACAATTATATAATATCAGATCACTCTACGTACCCTTACATATGTTTTGCACATGTGAGTTGCTGCTCATTACACACACACACACACACACACACACACACACACACACACACACTACTTCTAAACAAAACTTCTGTCGTCACATAAAACACCTTGGTTAGGTTTCAGGTGACAAAAGTACTTGGTATGCTTTAGTAATAGATAGTGTTTGTTACGTAGTTCTAACAGACATACTTAAGTAGTCGGCTATTTTGCATAAGTATGTCACATAACATTATGTAACCTAAGTCCACTCTGACTTTTGGTTTCATACAGGACACGAACGCCGTCTCCTGGGTGAAAGCCACATGTTTCTCCACGTAGAACTTCACAGCTTGGCGTTTAGGGCAAAATCTGGTCCAGGACCTCGGTCGGTAACGATGTTTGGCCCTGATTATCTGATAATGTGAGGGGTTTACAGATCCAGTCTTAAACCTCCCGAAATGGTCGCAGCCCCATTGAGACTGCCCCTATAATCTGAAACACGTTTGATATTTTGGAGAATCTGAACGAAAACATGATTACGTCACGAGAGAAACAAGTCTGCTACAAGGATACGAATGCTAAAGAATAGACAAGCCATGTTGACCGCGTCTGCATAGCCATTTTCAAAATGACCAACTTTACAGCAGAAAATAAACACCCTGGTACATAAAACAGTTTTGGTCTCTATAGCTAATATCCCTCCTCATGACAACTAAACGGAGGGTGATTTTTCTTATATAACTCATCTGCTTACATTACATTAAGGCTTAAAGTTATGTTTATTAAAGGGCGTGTTTGCTTTAAGTGACAGGTGGGTACTGTCTCAGGTCGCCTGCTGCCAGCTGTTTGCTCTGATGCATCATCTGGGCCGCCTCAGCTCCACCAACATTACACCCATTTGCCCGGGAGTAAGGCTGTGTCGTCAATGACAAGATGGCGGCAGCCTGGAGCCGTCTACTTTGAGCTTCTCAACTGTCCTTCATAAACCTGCGAGTAATGTCACAGACACTTCATCAATATGTTATACAGCTTATGGTCCAAAACAGTACAGAGGTACAAGAGCATCATATTTTGAAACTTGGTGCAACTGACCAAGTGTTGGTATCGGTTGAGTTGGGAGTGAGAATGTGTTGTTCCAGCACAGATTGTTGTTTTTGTGATTTTTAATGTTGTACGGATATTATTTTGATATGGATCTTATCTTTTCACTCTTGGAAGGAAGCAAAGCGTATATAACGTTGAACTATTTCTATCTATTTGTCTCGCCAATGTCAGTTTCACTGAACATGGGAGCTGGGGTACTGATTGCTACAGAGATGTGGGGGGTGATCACGAATCTGGATCCTGGCTTAATGCCATTCGGGCATGTCAGAAATCTGAACGTTTACATTTTTAGAGGTAGAAAAGAGAATTTTGACCATAAAATGCAGAGAAGTCAGAGATACCAGTGAAATCTTTAGGTGAATCAGTCCAGTCCAAGTTAACATGTCTGTTATTGTTATTATTGTATTGTTGGTATGTCATTATTATATCACTGTGAACTGCTGCCTACCGTTACTTATGAAAGTGTTATTTCCACAGAAAGGAGATCAGATCCAAAACAAAACTTTAATTCCCACAAATATTCTGTAGTTTAAAGACTTTAAGCTCTTACCTTTCCTCATGTTGTCAGTCCTCTGATTCTTGTCCACCACAGTAAAGGCAGACAGACAGCATCACTGCTGTATTACAGTTTAAGGTAAGAGATAGCAAGCCATAGGGAAGGTTATTCTCATTTCAAGATCATTTCTGAAAGGCTATTAAACTCAAACAGGGATTAATGATGGCGAATGATTGATTCATCTGTTTAATATATTAATCAATTTAACTATGAAATATTTCATTGATTTTCTTCTCCGCTAGTTTCGGCTGTGGCTGCTCGGTCTGGGTTTTAGCCTCGCTTACGGCAGCATGTTCACCAAGATCTGGTGGGTCCACACTGTCTTCACCAAAAAGGACGAGAAGAAGGACAAGAGGAAGGTAAGCGTGGCAGGGATTTCGGAACAATTAAGCGTTTCTGCCAAGCCAAGGGGGGGTTAGGCTTTGCTTAATCATCATCCCCTTCAAGGGCAAGCTCCACTGCCAAAGATGATGTATTCCCCAATCGTGTGTTATCTTTTTACATTTACTCTCTGCCCAGCTTCAATAGTTGGCCCACGATGGGATAGCTCGCCGTTGAGCATTCTGTCTGCATCTATTTGTCGTGCGGCTTGGCCAGTGAACTCTTTCAATCTGCCCTAGTTCTCCATCCTCAGCCCCCCTCCTCCCTCTCCTGTCTGCTCTATGGGACCCGTCAGACGTGATGTCTTTGAGCGGACACTCCTGCTGTGAGGCAAGAGCACAAATCGCCCCAGCTGAGAGATAACTATTACTGATTATGAATATCCTTAGTTGGGTAACCCTATCAGTTGGGATTATTTTATCAAGGGCGCTCTGTCAAAACTGGTTGAGTTCCCTTTAACTCACGTAATGCCCATGCCGTGTCTCTCTGAGGGTGGAGAAGACACTAGGGGAACTTCTGTTTCTGTAACAACTACATGTTGTAACGATCAGTAATGGATGAACCCAAACGTTGACAGAGTGTGGAGTACATTCGGTGGTTGCAACAAGAATCTGGCGAGAGGAGGTGACTGAAGAACAGAGTTGATAGCCTGCAGAGTGATGAGTGCATGCTGTGGGTGTTCAGAGGTAACTGGAAGCCAGGAGAGGAGCTCCCGACACACGTCATACAGACACAGATAGACACGCACAGGGGGAGGGGGGAAAACCCCCCTTTGGCTGCTAATGTTTTCTCTTTCAATTTTCCGAGGCGAGTTAAGTGAAGACAACATCGACGAAGATAAAAGAAGGCTCAGCAATTTGCTGCTTTTCACGAACACACGTCTAACAAAAACATTGTATTCAATCTAATTATCTACTATCAAATCATAACAGAATCAATGTAGAGACACTCTTCATATAGAGCAGGTCTAGACCATATTAATTTACAGAGAACCAACATCCCCTCATGAGCAATCGCAGGGGCCACATTGGCAAGAGAAAAGTCCCCTTTAACGGGTAGAAACCTTGGGCAGAACCGGGCTCTGGGTGGGCTTTACCTCTGCAAACCTTCGGCTCACTGTGATTGCAATAGTCTTCTATTCAGTCGTTCACGGCAAAATAGAAATTACATGAATTAAACTCCAGGTCTACAAGTAAGTGTGTAGCCCCCCATTACTCTATATTACAAAGTAAATGAAAAAATGAAGCACAATACGGGCTGATCAAGTCTGATACATCAATCTCGTTTTTTAGGTGGTCCTATCAAACTGAGGAAATTTGACCCTGAACTAATACTGAAACCTATTACATTGGTACAGTCCCAGTTTTAGGGATAGGGATACAAAGTCAGAGGTTTGGGTGAAAATGAAACATAACTCGGACCATACACACAAAGGTATGCTTTCTCAGAAGCATTTTCAAAAAGTATAATTTTATTTTACAAAAAAGAAGGCTCCAAGGATGAGACCGAGTGGTTGGTTTGGCAAATGTAAGTGAGAAACGTGTTTAAAGAGCAACTCAAACTTTTCAATGGGAGTTATTGAAACATCTATTTTCAATGTTATCAGCCAATTGAATGGTCGTTATCAGTGGTCATCACCACCATGCTAATGATTCAGAAGGGCGGAACAGAACCCCCACAAAGTGAAAGTGAAACTTAATGTTGTGAACGTCAGAGGCGCTACACTCCGCCATGCATTATTGCATTGGCACTTAACATTAGCATTGGATGCGAATAGTTCATTGCAAATGTGTCCAATATGAATGTAATTTCATAGAGATACTCAGCTTTTAGTTCCACTATAAGGACACAGGCCATTGCAATGCTTCCGAATAAGGACTAGCATGCTTGAAAAATGGAAGATTCTGCACAAACAAGAATATTCTCTCCAGCTGAATAACCAGAAATCTTTGATCTAATGCAAGAAAGTCTAGAACCACTTTATAGTGATCTGTTTCCACAAAATGTTTCTTTCTTTGAAGCTGAATACATAAAGGAACATCTTTATTTATTGACTGAGTCAGGGAGTTGTGCGTTCTCATCAGTATGGCCTCTTTTGCTGTCATGGCCCAGTGCTTTGAGGGCAGATTGAATTGGCCTCAGTTAGTGATGGATCATTGTTTTCTCGTCCAGCTTAGGCAAGTCTATTTATGGCTTCATAAATCCCTCCCTCACAAAATCAGAAAGAGAGGATTTGTGCCTTTTCCTGATCCCTTGCCATGCTGCTGCAGTGACCATCACCTCCCTGTTTCCCAGCAGCACCTGGAACCATGGAAACTCTACGCTACTGTAGGTGTTCTGCTCAGCATCGACGTCCTGTCTCTCATGATCTGGCAGATCGTGGATCCTTTACACGTCACAGTGGAGGTATGACCAATCCATTCATTTTGTTATTCATTCGTAACTGGGCAAAAAAGAGATTTCAAATCTATTACCTGAAAGTATTTGGTGTGTCTAATTAATAGTAAGGTTGATTGGGGAGAAACAAGTTATAAAGCAAATAGAGGCACACAAATTATGGAAGCTTATGAATGCCGATATTAAAGTAAAATCATTTAGTCAAAGTGAAACTCCATCTTTTTTTGTGTTTTGTATGTAATTTTGTATGACAAAATTAAAATGTCAATGATTACTGCCAAAATGAAAATAAGAACCCCTGATCATGTTTTGGTGTACTCCTAAACATAACACTGCCACAACGAACATACCATTGAAATGGACTTTTCATTGATATTTTCAAATTGGAAGACAATGTGCAACCTAAACATTTCAATTGGAATCTAACTCTAAAGCAAGAAATCTCTGTCCATCTGTCTGTCCTTCGCATATCGAGAACTGCTCATCTGATCGACTTTACTCTTGGCTGGTGCTGGGGACCCAAGAGGGTGCTTTGTCAAATTTGGTGCAATATGGACACTTTCAATATTAATAAACTTTGATGGGGCAGGTCTGCAGGGCTCTGAATTTAGAGTCCGGTATGTCGGCTGCAGAGGGCAGACCGTGGCTCATTGACTGCAGTTTACTTCACAACCAAACCAGTCACATATATTTATATGACAACAAAGCATGACAAATCAATCCAGCAACACTGTGGCGCTAAAACACGCATTCATCCACACACTGAAGAGCACCATTCAAATATTATTCACATCAGAGGGAACAATATTAACCATATCATAAAAACGACACCATAGACAAATGAACACAGTAGTAACGCTACTGCAGATGTAAAACAACAAAAGCACTTCACTACCAAAGCTGCTGTTCACTTAAAGACAAAGTCCATCCTCCTTTCTTTGTGAACAAAGAGTTTAATGACGCGGTTGTACAGAACATCAGTGCGGTTCAGTTCCAGCCAGAGGTCCTCCTGTGAACGTGTTCGTTGAGTTGTGGATCCACTCTGGTCTCAGCAAAAGTTTTCTAAAGCACCGTAGCTTGTAAGTGTCCTGTCATGCTATGGTGTCTTGTTGCTACCTTGGTTAGCCAACTCAGGTTAGCAAGTCCAGCTTAGCTCCAAACACCAAGACGCTCAGTCGCAAATGAAACGCATAAAACGCTTCTACTACGCTGTTAGCCAGGAATACCGTTTGTACAAATCTTTTTCCTGGCTGGGTCAGGGCTGCTAACTGTGTGTGGTTGGCCGACCTTTTCTTACGATGTCCAGTTTTTCCTGAAACGTCCTTCTCCAGAAAGGCGTTGCCAGTAACTCTCAAATTCGTTTCTCCTCCTCCTTCAGCCATTTAGTGTTAAAAAAACCCAAAGCTAGGTAAAAAAAGAATCTACACCAAGCAAAACGCAAAAAATGTCAAGTCAATGTCATAACTGCTTACATATCTTTCAACTTGAACTCTTACTACTACTAACTTCTGCTAGCTAGCTTCAGCTTCACAACAGTGACGCTAGCCCACTGACCAATCACGGCGCACTTTAATGCTGAGCTGCACGTTATTGCTGACATACTTGTAGGCCACCTAGAAGGCTCTGGCACGTCAAAGAATACGCCCAACATGTCAAACTAAAGATCTGATTGGTTGAAGACTTTGACAATCAACAATATCGTCCCCATTTACTTAAACTGCAAAGTCTACCTAGCGGGCCTCAGGCCTCTCTTCTTACCTAGAGACATAGAGGTGAAATCTGACAGCCCACCACTGTAAATTGTTATATTTTGATTCAAGTCTGAATCTGCAACGCAGTCTCCCTGTCAGGTAAATGTAGTACTACAATGTGATCTTCTGAAGTAGAAGTACACAGTGAGGAGTGTACAGTTGAGTTGCATATTTTGTAAGTGCTTTTGGGGCTTTTTGCAAGATATTTTGGGGTACAATGACTTACAATAGTAACATAATTGAATATATTTACTATCTAATTATCATAATAAATCTATATTTGTTTGGGGCCCTTACAGTTGGGTCCTCATGCCCAGGTTGTCTACCTTCCCTCAGGGTAAAGTCTGCTCCTATTGTGTTTTCCTGAACCAAACTGTATTTTGTGGTGTGGTTATTTCGCAGGTGTAGTGCTCTTGACTCAAGGAAGCTCAGTGTTGAGTAAGAAGTTGTTTGTATGAGCGGTTCTCTAGAAAGCTACAGGCAGCAACACCACAGGCCAAACATTCGACCGTTCTGAACAGACACCGCACTCGTAATTCTTTAACATTTCCAATAAATGTTTCATGAACGGCAGGATTCTATCAGGCTTCTTTTGTGAAATTTGGTATTTGGTCATATTTGACGCATTGACGTGAGAATTAGTGACCTTAAAAACAAAAACTAAATTTTTTATCTGAAAATATTTTGCATTTTTATATAATAAATGACTGAATCAAATACATTTACTGTCATTTGACTTATCTATTACTCAATTAATTAATTCGACACATTTTCATTTTGGCATGACCAAATGTATTTAATCTACATTTAAATAGATTTTGTCATGTATGTTCACTGTTAAAGTTGCAGTGTATTGCTGTTCTTCGCCTGCGTGTTCATGTTGATTGTATGTAAGCAGAAATTCACCAGGGAAGCCCCCAAAGGAGACCTGGATGTTTTGATCCAGCCTTTACTGGAGCACTGCAGCTCAGAAAAGATGAACACATGGCTGGGTGAGTAGCAATCAGTGTAGCATATAAATTGGAAAATGTAAAATAACCGGTATTGGCTTTTAAGATGTAAAACTTTGTACTGTGAGAACTAACTCTACACCCTCTTAAAGTACTGTGTAAACTGAGCAGCAGTACAAACAGTTCCATATTTTCTCACAGCTGCTATCTTGTTTCCTCTCTGCAGGTGTGGTCTATGGTTATAAAGGTTTACTGCTGCTGCTTGGCATCTTCCTGGCCTATGAGACCAAGTCCATCTCCACAGAGAAGATCAATGACCACCGAGCTGTGGGCATGGCCATCTATAATGTTGCAGTGAGTACAGTTAGTGTGTGTGTGTGTGTGTGTGTGTGTGTGTGTGTGTGTGTGTGTGTGTGTGTGTGTGTGTGTGTGTGTGTGTGTGTGTGTGTGTGTATTTGCCAAAGACTATGACCTAAAGAGCAACTTGCAGGTTAGAGCCCCCAGTGAACAAAAGCGATGTGGGCACCAGATTGTTTGAAAAATATATACATATGTGACATCTGGAGTCGTTTTTGTAAGACGTTTTTATTTCGGCATTAAAAAAATGGGCTGAGGGAGCACGGCCAGTTAAATATGAATTAATATGGATCTAATTTTAATAATGAAGAGGTTGAAAATGTATAGTCATATGCCTATGTTCGATTTTGAGTTGTTCCGACTTGAAGGGCCGTTCACGTGAATTTTCCCAGTAGGGAAAAAAATGTCCGCAATGTTAATGAATGTGAAACCTACTATAGTGCGTGTACAAACAAACAGCAAAACCGAGCTGAAAATATAATCTCCTTTGAGGAGGTAACTGTATGTTGAAAAGATCATGAAATACTTAATAAGGTTTAAGCAAAAATACTACTTAACTAGGTTTAGGAAAAGGACGTGGAAAAATGGTCTCCTGGGTGAAAGACCGTTTTTTTGTTTTTTTATTTGAAAACAGTGACGTCAAGTTTAAAAAACTGTCTCGCTATGAAATGGCTGGTCCAGTCATATACAATATATCCAATTCCACGACTGTTTAGGACCCGAGTATGGAGACATTTTTTAGAATAGGCGAAAGATAACACAATTACTGCATGCACAAAACTGCTTGTTATTTACTGCCTTACTGCATGGGATTATTATAAAATGGGCATGTCTGTATGGGGGGGACTCACGGGGACCCGTAGAACCCATTTTCAGTCCCACATCTTGAGATGAGAAGTGAAGGAACCCCTTTGAAAATGGTCATGCCAGTTTTTCCCTCGCCAAAATGTTGCAGGACTTTGGAAGGGGTTACCTTTCCCGACAAGCTAGCATTACGCAGTTGGTACCAATCGGTTCCTTTTCCAGTTTCATATGATACGAGTATTTTCACTCTAGCCTGTCACAGCCAGAAAGACAGTATGTCGGCCGGGCACGCCATCAGATTGCTAACAAGTTCAACTTTAACATTAGACAGGCAACACAACACCATAAATAGACAATGTTACACATGCTGTATTAAATATGAATGCCTTTCTACATAGGCAGCACTATTAAGAGTCTCTCCGGTAAACGGAGGCTGAATAAGTGACCTTCATGAGATGGTAAACAAACCGGTTAGGGCGGTGCAGGCCCACATGGGACCACAAACATCCCGCACGCTAACGTTGGCACTAGAATTAGCTGCTAACGGAAATCACTCCTTAATTAAATAAAATTCAGACAAACTTAATTTCTTCATTATTTCTTTATTATCCAAATCCAAATATGATAATTAAGAGGATTACTATATAATAGCACAGGCATTTAACAAATGTCTATTCATTAAATACATGTATTTTATTGTGTGAAGCACTACATGTTTGTATTAAAAGTATTATACAAATTAAGATTGACATTATACACACACAAACACAGTCCTCTCTATCTATATGACAACATGAAATACAGCAATTAAGTGCTGACTAAATGGTAAATAGTAAATGGATGTACTTGTATAGTTCTTTTCGAGTCTTTTCGACCACTCATTCACCCATTCACACCCATTCACACACTGATGACGGGCTACCATGCAAGGTGTCACCTGCCCCTCAGGACTACCTAACATAACATTCAGAAAACATTCTTACATCGCAGGCTCAGCTACAGGAGCAATTTGGGGTTAAGTGTCTTGCCCAAGGACACATCGACATGGACTAGTGGAGCCGGGCATCGAACCACCGATCTTCTGATTGACAAACGACCCTGCTCTCCACTGAGCCACATTAAAGAGATTGTCGATACAATAATTTGACGACAGCAGCTGTTTGCAATTGTAAACATCATGTCACGATTATAGCAGTTGAAATGGATGCAGGCTACAGTCAATATAAAAACACAAATATCAAGGTCGGAATGTTTTTAACCTTCAGTGTTCTCTGAGAATTACTCAGCATTCATTCACAACTATGGTAGCAATCTACTACCAAAGGACATTGAATGCACCACGGTTAATATTTATACGGGAAAAGTGTGTGGCAGCTGGACTAATGTGTTTGTCAGTAGCGTGCCTCTCTGCAGGCAACTGTGTTAAGTCTGCAGACTTGGTCTTTCACTTTGAATCCTTCATAAGCGCAGCCTCCGTCATCAGGCACTTTGACTTTTTCTTCGACCGCTCCTCCTACGTTTCACACTCTGCCGAGAAAGCTCTGCCGTCTTTGTGGTGAGGCTTCACCTCCGGCCCAATTTGTGGGCTTAGATTAGGGTGAAGCCAGCTGGTGGGCTCTGCAGTCCACGATGAGTCGAAGCGACGACATGCATGAGGCTCTGCAGCGTGCCCAGAAAACACAAATGCCATGTCAGAATTTCTCACAGATGCATGTTCCACATTAGACACTCGTATGTTCTGTAGACACACACACACACACACACACATGCACTAGTTTCTGTTGGTTTGTAAAAAGGATGATTACTTGTGATCAGGATATGTTGTGAGCATGACATTTTACGGTTTGAAAATGAACTCGTCACTTCTATGAAAGGAAGACAAAGTTTCTAAATCAACGCAAACATATTTAACGATATGTTATTTATTGGCCAACACGATATATTTGTGATAAGCAAATAGCACATAATATTGGCTATTCGATTAATCATTTGGGCTTCAATATGCAGCAGCGCCGCTTCTAAAATCCCTTTGCGTTCAGTCTGTCTGAAAGTGTAAGCAGAAAAGATATGACTGTGACCAGGTTTCTAAAGGATTCTCAACTGCTCAGTGTGAATAACTCTGACATTCTTCCCTCAAGTGTTCTTCAAAGACATCACTGCTCTCTGTGTCTATAATTGGCTGGGCCTGTTCGCTCTGTCACACCGCCAGATAAAGTGTTCAGCTTTTTAATGTGTGTCCTAGAACAAGAAGTCGTTTCACTGCAACCAAATATCACTCGACAAAACGCAAAGTATCCCTCTCTCCATGGCAATTTAATAGACAAGTGAGGCAGCTACTGTTTTGAAATGCCATTCTCTTTCCAGCCAGGCACACACACACACGCAATCACACACACACACACACACACACACACACACACACACACACACAAACACACACACACACACACACACACCCTTAAAGTGGCTTTATAATGAACAACATTCTCCAGTACGGCTGATTTTGTAATTTTCATTCGTGTCGTTGTATTTTAATTTATCTCTGAGCATTGTCCATTATGCACTGAACCCAGTTGAAGGTGAAATTGAAATTGGTACAGAGAAAGAATCATGTGTTTCCTCTCTTCTTCCTGCTTTGGTCTGTTTTTCATCAATGAGTGGCCCGTCATCCCCTCTCTCTCTCTCTCTCTCTCTCTCTAAAACAAATACATAATGGTTAGCTGTAGGATCTATTTGTGGAATCTTCTACATGCTTTAGATTTCTTTTTAAATATCTGCCTGTTCATTTTGGAACCAGAAATAGTCAATCATTATTTTTCTCTCGGTGAAAGTAGTTCCAATAAATACTGTGCAGAGCAACAAAGATACTGTGTCTGTGTCTGGGTGGTTGATTGAGTGATTGACCCAAAACTTAAGTCAGATTTGTGGCATCTAATCAGGCTTGATCCTGGGCGCCCTTCATTGGACTTTTTCTACTGACTTGAGACTGGACTTGGGCTGGCCTTAAATGACTCAAGACTTGACTAAACTTGTCTTGACAGAATCCAGACTTCCCGACTTGACATTTCACTTGGACGATAGGATTGTTAGGATACAATAAAGGATACAATAAAGTCTTTATATGTCACAATAAAGTCTTTCTATGTCACAAGTTGAACTGTCCCTGCTTAGCCTACTGCCACCACGATCTGCATCAGTATAAGTGGCAAACAATGGATGGGTGTCCTCCAAAGCTGCCTCTGTAAAGGCTGCAGACTGTGTGGAAACGGTTCGTCTCCTCAACGAATCCCCCAAGCGCACAACAATGCTATTCGGTGCCAGTGAGGTGGTTGAAATGAATTGGCTGAATTGTGTGCGAGCAGAGGACAGGATTGTGTTTATGCGTCGCTGTGTGTGAGTAATGACACAGCAGAGAAAACATGGCTGGCGCTGGTGTCGGCCTGCTGCTTCCATTTGCCAGTCTAGATGGGATTTTTCAGCGTTTGCACAGAGACGACTGACTGTTGATCAATATGTATTGATTTCCAGCCTCACCTCCACCGCTCTCATGTTTCATTGGATGTTGTGCTTCTCTTCCTGCTGCCTTTTGGATTAAACTTTGTTGGTATGACAATAATGAAACTCGTGTTGTCAGATCGACCACACATACCGCAATTATACAATCAGCAATCAAACAAGTAAGAAATGAAATTCAACAAATTACAATGCCATCCTTGTTGCAGATGGATGGTGAAAACTATGTGTTTTGGAGTCTTCAGTTATATTCAGTTGTCTGTTTTCTATAAGTAGCTGTTGTGAGAAAATATGTTTTTGCAATTGGGATCAAATTTACTCAAAGTTAAACGTAACCCAATAATAACAAAAACTAGAAGAAATTCTTTGACAGTGATACGAAAAATATATTGAATGCATACACAAGAGGAAACACTAGATGGCAACATTATTCAGCTTAGCCGTCAAAAGCGTTAAAGATCATTCGCCAGAAAGGTTTTAAAACATATTTTTGGTTTATTAGAACATGTGTCTTATTTGAGTTGTTTCGACCATCATCTTTATCAGTTATGATAATATTGTGCTCACTAAAGTAATTGCTGAGATCTGGGATTACAGTGGCATGATGTCCAACAGGTCAAGAAAACCCAGTGGACAGACAATTCAATTTCATTTATACAAACCCCAAATGAGCACAAACTAGTGCTGCAGCTAACAATCATTTTCAACATCGATGACTCTATTTTCTATCATAAAAATAACTAAAGGTGTTGTTTCTATCCACCGTTCTCCTCAGGTGCTGTGTATGATAACAGCTCCAGTCACCATGATCCTGTCCTCTCAGCAGGACGCCTCCTTCGCCTTCGCCTCCTTGGCCATAGTCTTCTCGGTCTACATCACTCTGGTGGTTCTGTTCGTCCCCAAGGTAAAAGCGGAGCGCTGTCCTCCTCTCATCACATCCTCCCTGTAGATTGCAGCACAACGGTTCAGAGGCAATGGATTGCCTTTCATCAGGGATCTAAGTCATCTGGGCTGGAACAACATGTCACATAATGACTCGTAGATTGGCTCAGCCTAGCTGTGTCAGCATCAATACCTGCTCAAGTCTCCAACAGTCTGCTATGCTTTCACCGTGGTTGTGTGTATTCATTTGCTCTTACCCTTCCCAGTCTGATTAATGCATTAATGCATTAATTACTATAACAGCCTCCATTCTTCTGGTTGCTTTTTTTCCACCAGATGTTGAACCTATAGTTTCAGGGATTTGCAGCCATTAGTGAGGTCTCATTGAACAAACAAGATGCAACGTTGTAATCAGTGAACTAAACTGGTGTTGTATTTTAGTTCTGGACAGATCCAGGCTAGTTGTTTTTACCTTTTTTTCAGAGTGAGATGAGAAGGTGGTTATTAAATGCACGATCTCTTAGATCACTTAACTCACGATTTGAAGTGAAAGCAGACTTGATGAGTGAAAGTTACCGTTCAAACCGTCCTCTGTAAAGATGCTTTGCAGTCATGTATACTTTTAACTTTGACATCCTCTACTTACCATGGTCCAAATGACCATTACATCAGAACTAAACATTTTGAGAAACATGCTGTTGTGATTTGAATTGAATTGAATGCAATGTGACGCACTAAATTCAGACTTTTGTTATGTATTGTTAGTCTATGGAAACATGGAGCATATTGTGTATTCCAGGTTAGTTTGGATGAAATACTGGCTGGGTTCAGCAGAGCTGTGTAGATAAACAGAAATCAGTGACTGAATACAGGACATGCTGATAAATATTCTGCTCAAAGTGTCCAGGGTTTTTAGACTGATGGCAGCAGCTCAAACAATGACTCACTCAGCAGTTTTCTCTCTGTAGGGAGTGGGAAGCAGCTCTTATTTTCCAAAGTGGAAGCCAGCTATTGTCCATAATTGTATAATTATTCAGCAACAGGAATGTATGGTTATTTATCCAGATTACAAGGCATTTATAGTGTCTCATTCTAAGCAGTCATCCGAACAATATTATATATCAACATTAGAGATTGAGAATATGGCTCTGTGAAAAAAAACAGACATTTAATCAGATAACAAATCAAAAGCAGTTTTAATATTGAATTATTCTGTGAATCATGTCAGAAATGCACTAGTTCTTGCTTCTGGAATGTAAATATGTCTTAGTGTCTTAGAGAGTAAATTGTTTCAGTAATGGGTGAGAATTTATTCATATTTAAACAGCAAACAAGTATATCTTGAAAAAGACACTTGATGGACAGTTATGGAGAAGCAGTGTATTTTGTGACATTAGAAACATTAAACGTTTATTTATTGGTTCCAAAGCCTCTGGATGTAGAATACAATCATTCAAGATAATACAATTGCAGAATAAAAATGTGAACAAAAAATGATATTATGAATATACGTCTATTATTCCCGCTCAGATGAATTAGTGGAATCCATTTTAACTTCCGCTGGAAGAGCTAAGCATCAACACGATCGGGAGAAGTCAGAAAGTATAAATGTGTACAAAACATGTAGTCCTTTACACCATAGATATATTGTCTTAAAATATACAATTAGACAATAGAGAAATCTGAAAAAAACGATCAAATATAATAAGAATAGTACAAAATAAAATATGAATAGGATAAAAAGTGACATTCAAGTACAAGCGTCCACAGTGAAGTTAAAATGAGGTTGTTAAATATTAGACTCAAGGTGAAAAGTTAAGTATTGTGTCACCCCACATGTCCCTGTTGTGGTTATTCTAAATGATGACAAAGACCTGGGCCCAGTAACAAATAACCATAATAATAACAACATGTATTCAGGTCTCAAAAATACGTTAAGCACATTTATACATCATTATTTAAGCTCTAAAGGGGTCAGTCCAAAAACTGACCCCTGAGGAACTCCGTCAGTGACTGGTGCACACTCAGAAGTCTTACATAGAAAGGATAACATGCGCATGATTTGTAGATGCGCCGTCTGATCACGCGGGGCGAGTGGCAGTCCGATGCCCAGGAGACCATGAAGACCGGCTCGTCCACCAATAACAATGACGAGGAGAAGTCCAGACAGCTGGAGAGAGAGAACAAGGAGCTCCAGAAGATCATCCAGGAGGTCAGCCAGGTCCTTTCTCTTTTCCCTCACATTTAGCAGGTCAATCTCTTATTAGGATTAAAATACACGTCAAGAAGATGGCATAGAATTAAGATTTTGATCTTGGCTTTGTAAATATGAATTTTTCAATATATGATAAAACAAAACAAAAAAAGTCCTCAAAGCCTTCCTCCTGTCGTCATATCTATTCATGCTTCACATATCACATGATGACAAGGCATCTCTGTGACTTTTCTGGTTTCTTTGATCAAAACTACCAGTTCAAGAAGGATCACTCCATTTTTCAAAACTTTGAGTAGCACACATGTCATATTGTTTACTTTGAATGCATTGTGTGGAGACAGATATCTTGACAACATATCTCAAAACCTGGGAAATGAAATGAAAACTATTGTCAGGGATTGATACGACTAGATGGATGTGAATTTGGGTAAACCGACCCGTTAAGCCATGTTTAGGGAATCAGTCTGAAACATGTCGTTCCACACAACTGCTTTCAACAATCAAACAAATTACATCATAAGCCTACCATGAACCAGCCTTTAGCATCAGAGGACAGATTGCTGAGTTGTTGTCACGATTTGTCCCCTCAGAAAGAGGAGCGTGTGTCTGAGCTAAGGAACCAGCTGTCTGAGCGACAGGCCCTGCGATCAAGGAGAAGAGCGTCCACTGTCACCAATCAGAACCACAGCTCCTCATCCAATGCCATTCCCCAGAGTGACCCACGGTCCCTGGCCCCTCCTCCGGGCTACCCCACCCCCATCTCTGACATCCACCCCATCCCTTCGTCCTTCGGCAACTCGTCCAGCCTCTACCAGCCGGACAGCAAGATCAGCCGAAACAACTGCCACACCAGCCATCTGCAGCTGCTGTACAAGTGAGGTGGTGGTGAACATTGGGGGGGGGGGGGGCGAGGACAGTAATGATGTTCACAGCTACATGGAGATGGAGAAAATGAAATACAAACATAGTTTGAAAAATAAATCAGTATCTGATGGAGCACCTGACTCCAAGACCCCTTCCACCAATCAGCTGATGCCGGAGGATAACCAGTTTTCGAGCAGATCAACATGTTATTTTTTTGTTAATGATACAATTTTGTATGTAATCTGCCGGTGATTTATCATGTGCCATCCAGAGTCTGAGAAACGATCGCTATCAGCTTAGCCCTGGCCTCCTTAGCTACAGGTGCTCGCCGTTTCTCATTGTAACACTGCTCATAACAGTGGAAGCAGGTTAACCACCGGAATTTATGTCAACTTCTAAAACTAAATGTTCTTGCCTCAAGATTAAAGAAAGACAAGCTCTTTAGTTTAAGTTGTATATGTATTTATTGGACTCTTATCAAGAGCAATACACCACCCTCCAAAACCAGAAGCACTCGAGCTAAAGTGTGTTCGTGTAGCATTAGCCTCAGTCTTTCAGCATGGTACCATGTATAAGTGCATATTTAAGACCCCTTTAAACAGGGCTCTCATGTTGAAATGAAACAGCCAGAAACTATTTTAAATCGTAGTGTTATATAGCAAGCTACAGCTGACAAAAATCTGCCAGCGACAAAATAGATGGTCTCTGACAAAAAATGTGAAGACTGCTTTTGTTAACTTATGTGTGAAATCAAAGTCCCAAGAATTTTGATGGTAAATCTGCAAACGTCATCATTGAAAACTGCAGTGCCAGAATGGAAAGACGGACATAGCAAGAGTAGCTAATGGGGCGTGGGGCTTAGCGAAGGGTCCGCTGGAGACCAAGATGCTACGGCAAAGCATTTATCATATCTGTACCTTCCGATGTTGCCTCCTAATGTGTCTAGATAGTGCTATGTACTGTATTAAGAGGCTGGACGAAAGGACAGACTCCATGATGATGTCAGATTTGTGACAAAGTAACTGGTTGTGTCCATAAAGTGATTTGTCATTTTAGCTCCTCTTGTTGAATGTTTGATGGTTTTTATATTGTTATTAGTCTCTGTTCAAAGAGACTGCTGAGTCATTGTACATAGTTGTGTGTCCATGCTAAACTCCTCACTGTAGATGAACGTAGTCCTGTAGATTTAGGGCCGAATAGAAAAGTACACTGCTGTCACTGTATCCAGTGTTGTGACTGCCACCCTGAAGTAGGCTACGAGCATCAATTCAAACACCTTTAAGTGTTTAATGTTAGACTGCAGTTGCGTGTGGGTGTACAAGAAAGGCAGACGTTAATACCGCTTTCAACTGACTAGGCTTAAATGTCAAACCTGAAGCTAATGCAGTTAGTTTTATTGGTATGTATTCAACTTTTTGAAGTTGTTCTTCAAGAGCTGAATTGTTTACATGTCTTAATGAATAAGTGAGTAAGAAAAATGTGACTGTTTAAAGAGATATGAATTGAAAAGAAGGTACATTCAGTGTCTGTGACATTTAGGGACTGAGGTATACCACAGTATCGAAACCTCCGCTTCCGATGCGGAATATGTTTGAAGGAAAAAAAATGTCGGCCGGCGAGGAAACATCTCGGTGAGTCTATCGTCTTGTTCAGATTCAGATCCACTTTATTATCCACACGGGGAAATTCCTTTGGTCCAGTGCTCCAGACATGAGGACAGCATAAAGTCCACAGTGAAAACAATAGCATAACGTACAGAGTAAGACCACAACATACTCATAGTAAAACACTTTTGATGACGCTCGCCCAAAGTTTAACATTTCTTTAAACTGTCAGCGACCAGAAAGAAAACGGCAAATGTGAAGCGCTCAGCTCAGAATAGACATTCAGCCCCTTGTGACTCGGCTGCTGATTGTAGCTGAGCGTAACTACATGGCACTCCCACTGGCCTCAGGAAAAAAACTCTTTAATGGACACGGCCCCTAATAGTGCACGTGACCCACATGTTGGGTTCCTTGCTCTCTTACAAAAAGTGTCTGATCAAATCCTTCAGGGTTAGTGAATAGGAGAAGCCATCATGTTGCTTCCATTCACAAGGTCAGTTTGTTCTCTTTCTGCTGTGTTCACTCTTCTGCTTTTTTTGCTTTCACTTCCAAATATAGCTTTCTGTGAACAGACAGGAAGACTCCCTGATACAGTTTCAATAGCAAGCTTTTCATGGCAGACAGTGAAATTACAGCAGGCGCTGGACTTCTTTAATCATAATACTAACTTGAGAATAACAGAGTTAACAGAATGGGGCTTTTGGTTTCTTAATGTGTTTCTCTGAGCTTTAAGTTGTCATTGTGTGACCAACATCTTTATTGAAACAACATGAGCTTATTTGGCTGCACTGGAAACACACTCACACCTCTTCTGTTGGATTCCTGGCTGTAGCTGCTCAATAAGCCGCAGTATTAAACACTGTAACCACAGATGTCACCAACGCAACCAGGGCGGAAATCATAAGGGTTCTAACTGTAGAGAAGGTAATGATAATGATAACCAAAACATGTTGTTTATACCTTCCAGAACTGTCACAAATCACCAGTACAAATAGTAGCTATACAGTTTGGTTAGATTCAGACTCAAAGTGATTTAGTTGGTGACAATGGGTTCAAGAAACTAATCATGACCATCAGTAGGAAACAGGAAGGGAACGGCAGTCTTTTGTGTCAAAGTCGCATTCACTTGCAAACTTCTTCTGGGGCTTTCAACTGCAATCCATCGTCGACTTCAGTGAAAGGAGTTTGCTACAGTTGTCATGGAGACCTGGGGTTATGATTTTGACCAAACTTCTGTTTCAAAAGGTCAAGAATACTTTTTGATAATCAATTTTGCAAGGCAGCACATGAAAATTGCAAGTGCTACAGTATGTAATGTTTGTCTTTGGCACTGCTCTGTATTTAAATTGAGGGTTCAGCTTTTCATTTTGAATGTTTCTTTGTATGCAATTCATTCTCAAAAGCACATTGTCTTCAACTCTCATGACAAATATATTGTGTGATCTCTACCTAAAGTGTAGATTTTGTCTTGACTCTCGTGTTATCACCGTGTGGCAGCACGACTTGTTTCATTAGTGTGGGTTGCAGTAACCACTTTTGAAGTGACTAACTACAGTATGTGGCGCAGATGTATAAACCATGAGAACATTGTGCACTGCTCCTGCTACATTCTTTTAAAGAGACCATGTGTAAAGATCCTGCTGTTTGTTTGTTTATGGTGTGTTTTAACTGTCCAGTCTGTAAAGCAGTGAAGATGTGATGATGTTGATACACATGACAATATGCACACTGACTGTAAATAATGATGATGTAAATAATGATGACATGTGACTTTGCATATACAAGCTGTATTTCATGTGGTACAGTATTCAAAATATATTTCTATATGCTGTAATATCTGATATCAGAGATCATTTGAAATGCAAGAATGAAAATAAAACTAGTTGTTTTTCCCAAACTATCATCTGTGTGCAATGTAGAACGCCTGTGGCTCAGTGGCAGTGCAGGGTCAAGACATTTAACCCCAAATTGCTGTATGAATGGGTGTGAATGCTAGTCGGTCCTGATGGGCAGGAGGCCCCTGTCATCAGTGCTCCTCCGCTCAGCCAACCGGTACCCCACAGCGGCCAACCGGCGCCGCACCAAAGCCCCCGTCTACCAGGTTGGCCAGAAAGTGTGGTTGTCGACCCGGGACCTACCCTTGTGGGTAGAGTCTAAGAAGTTAGCCAGGTTCATTGGCCCATTCGAGATCCAGAAGGTCATCAATCCTGCAGCAGTGAGGCTCAATCTGCCCCGGACCATGCGGGTCCACCCGTCATTCCACGTCTCCAAGGTGGAGCCGGTTCGAGAGAGCCCACTGGTTCCTGCTGCTCAACCTCCGCCGCCACCTCGATTCATCGATACCGGTCCAATACCTGGTCGACTGGGAGGGCTACGGTCCAGAAGAAAGATCCTGGGTCCCAGCTCGACACATTCTGGATGCCCCCTCTCATCAGGGAGTTTCACCGCTGCCGTCCTGACCAGCCCTCCAAGGGCTCTGTGCTCACTGGGGCTACCCAGCTAGACTCTGTTCCCCCTCTTCCATATGAAGCTCTAGCGCAAGTTCAGACAGGAAGACTATCCCCTCATGCTAGGCTTAAAGGCCTTTCTCCATACGGCTCTCCCACTAGCAGCACATACTCTATACCGGCTGTCACTGTCAGAGGTGTCATAGACTCAATCAGCTGTTAGTCAGCCGGGTCGCCCTCAGCCAATAGCGCTCAGGCACACCCTCTTCGTCAGCCTATCAGCATGCTGCTGTCTACTTTTAAAGGTGCTGCATCCCCGCTGCCAGGGTCTGCTGCTGTTTCATGCGACCCTCCTCCTCCCCAGCACCATCCGTCTTCGCCGATTCAGCGCTCCATCATCATCATCTCCAGCCAACTCCAGCCGATCCTCCAGCCACCACCACCAGTGTCTGGACTCCTCGGGGGGATTGATATTGTTGCCGCTCAGGGCGATCACAACTCGATCACAAATCTCCTCGGCGAGTTCAAGCGCCAAATAATTTCTGCGTAACTAATTAATGCATCATTCCGTCATAATAAAATGTTAACTACTAATCAGTCACTTGTCTCTCCTGATTGAACTGTAACTTCAGATGTTGGGGAGGATGAAGAGGAGCCGTCTTCTGGCGAGGACCACTCACCCACCGATGCTGAGGAGAAGGAGGCCGAGATGGATATGTCTGATGAATATTAGCCCCCCTCCGCCCGCCCGGCTTGGTTGTGGTTGTTTTGGGCCGTCGGGAGCCGTTCCTGTAATCTTGTGTGCTGCAATTGGGTCCGTATACAATCTGTTACAACATGTAAAGATGTCTATAGAGTTCTGTGGAAATGAGTCCTAAAACCCAGAAATGAGTCAACGTTTTTACACATCCGGTTCCCTCTTAGGTTTTTTTTTAATGGGATTTTGTTTAGATTTGAAGCTTTTTAAGTTTCTTTAAAAAAGCAGTTGCTTACAAAAAGCAAGATAAGACTAAATGTCGTCATGCCAACTAGTCCACCTTCACAGCCTCGTTGTGTATACTCACTCATGCGGATGTGGTGTAGTTTTGTTTATATCGTTCGTTTTTTTTACTTCTGGTGGTTGCATTCGTGCTTCAAAAATCATAAAAGTGGGGTTCATTTGTGCTGAACAAACAAGAGCTTATTTTCAGCTATAATCCAAAAAACAATGAAAATCAGCAGTACTAGGGCATAACGTCAAGCCCTGTACTGTATATACAGCACATCGGATTTATATTGACTGTGACAGATTCAAATGTTCATCAGAGTGACGGCCTGAAAGGAGAAAAGAGTCTGTTCAGTTTAGTCTTTTGAATTGTATTTTCATTTGTATTAGTGATATGTAGCACAGTACAATAGAATGTGTTAGACAATACAATATGCAATAGGCTCGCTCTGCAATAAGATACAACTCATAAAAAAATAGAATGCAAGAAAACAAATGAAAAAGGTGATAAGGTTAATGATACTTAGAGTGTTACAATAATCATAATACATTGAACTACTAATCAACTAAATACCAGTTTTGCTCTGGGTGTCTGTCATTATTTAGTTCATGCATTTTTCTATTATTATTCAGCTAATGTATCATGCATCATCTGTCATTTGGATTGACTTTGTTGTAATTGTATTGTATTGTTCATTCTGTACACATGACGTCTCTGTCCATCCTGATGGAGGGTCCCTCCTCTCTCCCTGAGGGTTAAAATGGAATTGAATTGAATCATTTTTGCATCTCCCTGTATGGCGACAGATAGGCATAGACAGTTTTATTTGTAAGTGCAGATGTCCATAAATTCTTAACGTTACTGTTAGAAATCCAATTTCAAGTGAAATGTTATACTTGCAGAAGTCATACAATGCAGTAAAATGAAATAGATTTTCAGCAGTAGTGTTTCAGGCAGAACAGCAGTTACCACTCGAGAGCCTTGCCTCAGCTCCAGATAATGTGGGCTTAGCCCCAGACCCCTCGATTCCCAGAAACGCCCCTGTTGTAGACCGTTAGTCCTGTTGAGGTAACAAGACACTACAGAAATAGAAACTAACGCCAGTGGAGCATTACATCATCAAAAAGTCAAATAAAGGAAAGATCAGATCAGTTTCAACCACACCAGGGTTTCTTCAGGTTGTGGTTGGGAAGGTGCTGCACTGACACAAGCTGCATTGTTTGCAATGCATTGAGTCATTAAAGTGTAACTTCACCCCGAGGTCTGAGCCTAACTCCACAATTTGCATTATTTAAAAAAAAAAAAAAATGCAAAAAACAAGACAAGATGCTGAGAAATGCTATGAATTTCATGACATAGCTAAGTCCATGGTTAAGATTGTTAGAGGGAAGATTGAGGCGTCTCCTAAAACTGATTCTGTGGATTCCAAAGATACCTCTAGACATCCTGTTTAAGAGCTGCTACTGTGCTGCCAACAACCACCACATACACCTAAGTGGCTCCCCTGCCCCTTACCTAATGTGTATGTGTGTGTGTGTGTGTGTGTGTGTGTGTGTGTGTGTGTGTGTGTGTGTGTGTGTGCCAGGACCGGTTAACTGGCACACACACACACACACACACACACACACACACACACACACACACACACACTAATACAATCTTTTCTTCTTATACATATATAGAAATGCACACACCTAGGTTAAGCTTTACATTTGAAGTACATTGTAAAGCTGAAGTGATTATAAAAATAATTTATATGAAAAGAGAAAATGAAATCATTTATTCGGATACAAAATATTGAAAGCCCTGATTCCCCACCAGGGGAGCTGGGTCGGTTGGGACACTTTTGTATCGACACCAAATAACCTTACATTGCTCACAGACTACCTGAACACTGATGAAAATAATTTGATCCCAGAGCAATTTGAATGATAAATGTGATTTTGAAAATGCTGTATGATTATGAAATGGTTAAATCACCGACGTCATAATGTCGCAGGCCTAGTGACGTAGGCTGTAGGTCAGTGTCAATGTCGCTGTGAACATGACGAGCGTAAACGTAGATTCTAATTGTAATCGTGTTAAGGCCTGCACTGCTAGCCCCAGTTTGCAGGAAGCCTGCACTCCTTGTGGATGATGCAAGCAGCACTACCAGCCCTCTCAGACGCTTTGCTGTAGGGAGATACTATATCCAGTGACAAAATAAAAACGGTTGTTATTGAAAGAGGGGCATCTTCGATTCACAACCGATGAGCGGAACACCCCGCTTGGGCAAGAGACAGTGGTCCAGGTGGCCACTTTTCTTCATTAACAAATGACATGTTTGAACAGTCGACTGCCCAACGGACAGCGAGCCATGAGAAGTGCTGACTGGCATTCAGAGGAAATAATGAGCTCCTAGAATTTGCTCTATAACGGGAACTATTTGGGGATTTTAGAGTTAATAGAAGAGTTCATCGACTTAATAGGAGAAAAAAAAAAAACAGGCAAGTAATTGCAGAGGAGCTTTGTGATGCAAAATCCATTGATCAATGTTATGCCTTATGTTGCCCATTCTCTAAACTTTAAACCATTCTCTAGAGGCCAGCAGTGTTTTGATTTACTGCAATCTGTGAACTCATTCTGCTCTGCATCTACACATGGGTGGAGGTGAGTTTTTAGGATCTATATAGACTTAACAATAAAGTCACTATCAAACACTTGGTGGCGCTGCTGAGCTGCCGCCACTAAAGCTATTTGGCAAAACTACAGTGAAATGAGAGAGACATTAGAGAGCATAGCTGCAGATGAAAATGAGAAAAGAGACACCGGAAGAGAAGCCAGCACACTCCACACACAGTTAGAGAAACATCTATGGTTAATACCTGGAATAATATTCTTATTGTATTCAAAATGACAAGTTTGCAGCTTCAAAAAGTGGACATAGATCTCATGACAGTACTGCAACTTCTTTGGTCTTGGCGCGATTTGCCTTCATACTATGCACCTTTGACTGTATAAAGCTCTCTACTTTATTTGATGTTCTGTAATGTATTCTTTCACATTTTGTTGGTGTTGGTTTTATTCAAATTAAGGTGTGTATTTTCACTCCTAATGATATATACTGTACATGGCATGTAGAGAACAAAACAGGCAGATAAGGGCAGTAATTAAACATGGAAAAATAAGAAATATCATTTCTAAATTAAAATATATGCTGTGTAGGGCTGTACTGAATGCCATTGTTTTTTTGTGTTTTTTTTTACCTGATGCTTTTATTAATGTTTTGAAATGAAGCTTTGAATGTTATATTTTATGATGTCATCACCTTAAAAAAATATGAATGTGTGTTACTGTGGTTGTAATTCATGAAGCTGTTGCTGCTATACCACCATAATACAGGTGCGTGCTTCCTTTTTGGGTTTTTTGACCGCAGTGAAAATGTTGTTTCTGAAAAGCTATTTACCAACAAATACGGTCTGAAGGCGAATATTTCTTTCAATAAAAATATGTTGTGAATTTTGGAAATGATTACATCTATCTTTTTTCATTAAATTTTGACTTTTGGACGGAGGCCGCGACGTTCACCGCGTGTGTAAGAAAGATCGGGGCTATAACACACAATGTTTTTGTCAGTTATTTATAATAATAATTTGAATGGCAATGTTATGAATGAATCTTAAAGCTATTAGGTAAAGCCCTAATGAAGTGTGATTTTTGCCTTCTACTATTGTGCGACCAAACTCTGTATGAGGGCATGTGTTGTATTTGTGTGTGCAGGGAGACAAATTGGTGTCCAGGGCCTGTGGTCACTGTTAGCAGATGTAAATTGTACAGCGATTCTGGCGTTTATACCCAGTGCTAGCCCGAATATAAATACAGAGGAATAATACACAGTGGAGCATCAGTTCTGCTCAGTGGAACTCTCTCCAAAACAAAACTTTATTGACACATGTCAATTTTAGCACCTCTTATTGACTGTTATCTTTGTCTATTGTTAACAGTCATGATAATGCGTCCATGCCCTGGATGGTTGGGACAGTGGGTATGGTCTGTTTTGGACAGTTGAAAAGGACGACTGTGACAATGGGTTGGGGGACGGGTTGGGACAGTGTGTAGGGACCGTTGGGACAGTTGCTAGTCACAGTGGGTAGGGTTGGTTGGGACAGTGGGTAGGGACAGCTTGGACAGTTGGTAGGGTTGGTTGGGACAGTGTGTGGGGATCATTGGGACAGTTGGTAAAGTCATAGTGGGTAGGGCCGATTGGTAGGGTTGGTTGGGACAGTGGTAGGGACAGTTTGGACACTGGCTAGGGGGACGGTTGGGACAGTAAGAAGGGAAAGTTGCGTAGAAACGGTTCAGGCATCTTTCTCTGGTAAATTATAAAATTAGAAGTATTACAATCTAAATTTGAACACCTTATAATTACAATGTCTCTTGTTCACAGATTTCTTTGAGGAAAAAATAAATAGAATATTATGTTTTCATAAATTACTGAGATATGAGATTTGGCAAACAATGGTTTCTGATTGGCTACATCACAGTGGCTCCTGTTCTGCTAGGACAAGCCTTTGTCTTGTTTTTGACTGCTCTTTGTTGATTTGTAACAAGGAACTGTAAACAATACTGTCCCAGGTGAAGCAGACACACTTTGGATTCATGAGCTCACCACCAGCAAAAAGTCATACAGCTAACTCTAGCATCAACTGACGGGCCGGAAAACTAGTTTTCCAACATGTTTTTCTTTTGTATGTGGCATATCTAAAAACAGTATCGTAGAAGGAACACAAAAAAGATGCCAAACATACTTGCACACTGTAGATTTCAAAACTGTGAATAAAATATGAGTATAGTGAGACTAGTTAGAAGGTTCCCACTTTTAGGTTGAATGTGAAGAGGGACTGGCTGAGTTTAAACATGGTGAATGACCAATACTTGCTAAAAAGTATCGGCCATTGTGCCAACCAACCCCGCTCTCCACTGTCACGGAGGGAACTCTTGATGAGGACTCGGACACAGGTGTTAAGGTTCAACTGACGATCTTTTATTTTCAACAAAAAGGCTCAGGGAAATCCCTGGAAACAAAACCTCTTTTAGCGAGGCAGGAAAACAAACTAACAAAGCAGAACTAAAAACTCCGATTTAACTCAAAGTGCAGTAAAGTTAAAACGGCAAAAGCCAAACCAAAAATCACTTCGCTAGGAAGGTATAATACTACAAATAAAAAAGCTCTGATTCAACTCAAAGAGCTGAATGATCAAAATGGCAAAATACAAAACAAGGTCGCTCTTACAGAGGAAACAAGAAACAAGAAACGAGAAACAAGAAACAAGAACAGGATAGACAATACTAAGGCTTGGACTTGCTGATATCATGAGGCGGGTGTGCAAGGCAAAAGGACATGACACACTGGCACAGGACAAGGGGAGACGCAGACTATAAGTACACATGAGGGAAGTGGGGGAACAGGTGGAGACAATCAGGAATCAGGGAAGACAATCAGACTGGTGACACATGAGGAAGGGCAAGGAACCTGAAACGAGAGGAGAGTTAATTTCCAAAATAAAACAGGAAGTCACAAAACAAACGTGGAGACAGGACAAAAACCCAGCTTGACATACAGGTGTGACATCCACCTTTCCACTGCAGGTGTCAGGTGCCGCTCTGTAGGCAGCTGGAGGAGGAAGCGGGGGGATTACCGTGATTACCAGGGACTTCCCCTCCTCACTTCCACTCAGTGTAGCTGTTGAGGAACTTTCACTCCACAGGAAACTCTCTCACTACACTCTAAAGTTATAATACAGAGCCAGCAAAGGCAAGTCATGGTATCTGATGTAATACCAAGGCAACTGGCAACAAACAGAAGTGCATTTTGCCATACAAAATGTTTGCAAAAATGTGTTCAGAACACACTGAGCATTGGGGTGGACATCAGCAGAGACACTGATTATGCTGAAGGGGAGGTTTAAGAGGGCTTTATGGATTCTGTGATACCTTCTTCTAGGCTGTGGAACTGGGATATTGTTAGAAACCATTGTACATGTTGACAAAAGCTGCAGAAGAGCAACCTTTCTGCGCTAACAACTGTTTAAAGGTGCTAAATTTGATATTCTGAGCATTAATATAGGACCAAACAACTATTGTCTGTGTAAAGATATAGTGTTGTAATGTCTACCTGAGCAGAGAATGAAGTAGCTCTCTCTCTCGCTCTGTGATTTTATCTGAGCTTTATTTACTGGATAAGGCAGTTTATTTTATGTGTTACAGCCTCTTTCACAGTGCACAGAAGCCTTAGAACAATGTGGTTCTTTTGCCCTGCGGTTTACAATTTAACCATAATGTTGCAACTTCCTCCCAACCGGCATTTGATATTTTCTTCCAACAGTCGACAGCCCCTGCATTCAGCTAATTGTCGTTTTTTTGTTTTTACATTTCTTAGTTTAACATTGTATGTAGTTCTAACACAAACCACAAACCTTTCATTTATTCTTTCCTTTTCAGAATTATTTTTATTCAAACATTCATACAGCACCACAGGCACCATGGCATTATTTGAAAATATCACTAAAAAATACAGTGACAAATAGCTGATCAATAATCAATAATAATAAATAAATAAAATAAATTATGTATAAAATCCAGCCCAAATACTGAAAACATAAATAAATAAATAAATAAATACATAGATAAATAAAATAAATATCACAATGTTATATTGAATAAATACATCCTTTAAAATCTTCTTCTGTCAGTCTGTAGTAACACAATAAATACGCAGTCGTTGTAATACATTTGTACAAATGACCGCTTGAGCATTAGAGTACATCAAAAGGTATTGACACTAAGGCCAGTACATAGTACGTAACATTATAGACCCATAGAGATATCTATGATACTACACTACAGTGATCTCCTTGTTCATTGCTACAGTTAACTAATCTTGGTTTACTTGAAAACTTGAAATGACTTGCTAAAAGTTTTGGGTGTGAAGTCTATTCTGAAAGTTGCACAGACTGGCTATAGGCCTCACAGTGGAGCCCTCTAGATGTCAGTCACCTGTCCTCACAAAGCAAACACACCGAAGAATGTCTTCCCCGACTCCTCCTCCAGGCCCGGCAGCATCTTCTCTTCCGTCACCGTCCTTAGTCTGTCGAACTTCTCCAGGTCGAACACAGCTCCCATGTACACAGAGGAGAACCAGCTCCCCTCCTCATCTGGATTGCTGCTGGCTTTCTTTTGGCAGACACTGCGGATGGAGTGCAGGATGGTCCGTTCCCCAGTCCCCATTGAACTGGACCTGCGCTTCACAGTGTGACTCACGTGGACGATGGGCTGCGAGGTGACATCATCAGTATCGCTGCTGCTGCACTTGACCCGGAACGACGCCTGGCTGTAAACGAAGTAGAGGCCACTTTGAGGAATCACAATTTGGTTGTTGTTGAGTTTCAGCCCTCCTTGAGAGTGGGACTGGTCCACCGCATTCCTCCATTCCACTGAGGTCTTCATAGTAGAGTTGTATCGTCCTGTTGAAGAGGATTGCGAGATGATTATCGAGAAAAGAATGGAGTATTTTAAGGCAAACAACAAGGACAGGGAGGATTCAAAAGAATGTTACTATCCTTCATAATGAAATGGAAGTTTGTCTTTAACATGACTCAGGAATAAATAAATAAGAGGTAACCCCAAGAACTTCCCCGAAGAAGCCCTGGAGCTCAATCGAGAAGCCTTAGAACTTCCTGAAGGATTACTAACTCTAACCCCCTCAAGAACCTTTGGTTTCAGACCTACTGGACTGAGAAAACCAAAAGTTAAGACTAAAAGCCCAAAATAATTGAAAATACTTCTGCGATCAATTTTCTCACATCGCTCTTGTTATATGTATCAAACAGCCCCAGGTATTCTTTGATGCTGAATTGATTGCTTATATTTACCTTCTAAATGAATGGCTGCTCTCACATCTGAAATCTGCCTCAATGTGCGTCGAAGATCTGGAAAGAAGATAAGAAAGAAGTTTAGAATAACAGCTCCACTTTTCACTTAATAAGTAATAAGTGTCTCAACAAGGGTCAAATTAAGTCAATTAAAGGAAAGGTTCTCACCATAATGTTCTTCACTGTGTCCTGGGCTCTGTTTCAAGAAGAGAAAGATAGAGAGACTGTTAAGGATGGCTGGGTTCAGGTGAGTCCCTTTCGATAATGCAGAGACTAATGCAAGACTTGTGTTCCTACCTTGTCATGCCTGTTGAAGAAGAGAACAGCAGCGGCAGCAGCAGCAGCCACAAGGCAGAGTGTGAACACCAGCAGGGCCGTGGTTTGCTTTGAGCTCGGTTTGGCTCGCGTTGTTTCTCTCCTGGCTTCTGTGTGGACAGTGGCGTCCAGCAGTACCTTGCATTCACCTTCCATTGTTTTGAATGAGTTCCGTTTATCACTTCAAGTAAAGCTGAGCTCTTCGACGCTGTATTGAGAGCAGTCGTTCTTCTTCTACTGTCGCTCAAGCGAGCGTCTCTTTTAAAACCAGTTACCTTCGGGGAAACTCCAGTGATGTCACTCAATGTGAGTGAATGGAGATTTGATGAGGAAGAGAGACCCAGAGACTGGGAGGATCTTACACACCACACACTCCTACACACACAGCATATTTATGACTGTGTTATCCCATGAGCACATACACACAACCCCCTTTCACACCTCAGTGTACACACACACACACACACACACACACACACACACACCCACAGAGATTCACACACACACACAAACACACACAAGGATACACACATTGACACCCTGACATGGTCTCAAACACCCTTATACTCAGTCTGCCATACACCTGCATACCAAACGCACCTGCAGTAATTTTCTCTGAAATTTTAAACCAAAAAAATTTCACATTTTACCCAATCGAGTGTTACGTATGCTGTGGTGTACTGGTCATCTCTATGTAGGTCAAACATATGGAAACTGGGTTAAAGTGAGGGGTAGCAAACCACAGAAACATCATTCACTTATTCATCAAAACATCTGCTGTATTTGACAACATTGCAAAAAATTACTCACACTACCAGAATACTAATTAACTGCAACATGACATTGTGTCATTGATAATATCTACCATGCATTGTCTCGCTTCCTTTATTTATATATAAATCGACCAGCGGGAACGCAGGGTCAACGCAGTTCAGCTTTTCATGTGTGGGTCAAAATAGAAATATTTTAGAATGTAAAAACAAACACTGATAAAACATGTTTTCATGATAAATAGATGAATTAAATGATTCCTATACAGTATATACCTATCGGAACATAAAATTGGAATTGACGTTTTCGACGCGATGTATGACTTAAACTCTGATTACCTGAAACAAAATTATTTTCATAGTCGTTTAGGTTATTAGGTTAACATGGTGGCTATGACAACATCACAGAGCATCTGTACATATACTATATATAGATACATAGTAGCAGTAACGACTCTGATGAGTAGCAATGAGTCGTGTCTATTGGAGACAGGAGTGTGGGAGAGTTATTATTCAGATTGACTCAGATTTTATAAACATTTATACCACAGCATTTCAAAACAACCCTTTAGAGCAGCTGTCTGCTGTAGTGGAAGCTCAACTAACAAACAGCCATTCTACAGTATTACTTCAGTTTGGATTGACTTCTTGACCGTGCAAATACACCCCCCCAGAGATATGGAACCAAGTCTGTAGCTCTTTTTATTTCATGGATAACAAATGATAATCGCTTGGCAGAAATCCCAGATCTGGATCAGCACCAAAGAGTAATCAGTAGATCTGTGGCCCCAGGCTTATCTGCCACCACGTTGTATAGAAAACCCTTTTTCTATCCCACAAGAAGCCTGAAAACCAACCTTCTTGGTAGAGATAATGTAGAAGGAACATTTACCGTTTTAATTTAATTTATATATAAAACAGTGTACAAAGTGAAGCTTGTGCAAAATAGCTGCAGTTGTCAAGTTAATTAAGGAGGGTTTTGTGGTCATATCACAGGTCTCAAATCAACCATGTGACTCCGTCATGAGGATCAGACTTTTCATTCTTACATTTTTTACAGCCACATTTCATGTGGCTGTAAAAGCTGTCATACTCTAAATATATTTTGGGTGGAGTATCACGGCAGCTAAATGAGATCACTGATGGTTTACCAGATAAGATGATTAGTGTTGTTTAAAATATATCTTGAGCAGATGATCAGACAGGTTGTATACAGTTAACAACGGATAAGATATTTGAGCTAAAACCTTATACGGAGGATAAAACTCAACATGTCTAGTAATACCACATTACATATGGAAACTATACGCACACAACTACAGCAAGAGCACTAGTCAAATGTATGTAATCATTTTTCCAAATACATTTATCTAACCTGGGGGTTTATTTAAAACCTGTATGGCAGCTTGCATTTCTTGACCCATGAGGTCAATGGTATCATTATTGATATGAATGATGGCTAAAAACAAGGCGCACATCCCTCAATAATAATAATACATTTTATTTGTATAGCGCTTTAAAAGGTACTCAAAGACACTTTACATGGTCAAAACAGAAACAATAAAAGCCATTACAATGTAAAATAAATAGATGACATATCAGTAAGGAACAGCACAAAAACATACAGAACTTCACAGGTTAAAAGCAGATTTAAATCGGTGAGTTTTAAGTGCAGTTTTGAAAGTGCCGAGTGACGTAGAATGTCTGAGGTGTTGGGGGAGGGAGTTTCGGAGGGAGGGGGCAGTGATGGAGAAGGCCCTGTCCCCCCAGGTCCGATGCTTGGACAGAGTAGGAGGGGTAAGGAGGTTGGCTGAGGTTGCGGTTGGGAGCGTGTCGATGCAGGAGGCCTTAAGGTATGAAGGGGCGAGGTTGTGAAGGGCTTTGTATGTGATGAGGAGAATCTGGAACTTCTTCTCTGCTCTATGTGGAGCCAGTGGAGGTTCTGAAGGACTGGGGTGATCTGATCTCTGGTGGAGTGGGAGAGCAGACGGGCAGCTGAGTTCTGGATGTTTCGTAGTTTGTTGATGATTTTGGTGGGTGAGCCGTACAGGATGCTGTTGCAGTAGTCCAGTCGAGAGGTGATGAAGGTGTGGATGAGTGCTGTGGAGGAGAGGGAGGGGCGGAGACGGGCGATGTTTTTGAGATGAAATCATTTTTTGTGATGTGATTGACGTGGCGTTCAAAAGAGAGGGTTTGATAAAAAATGATTCCAAGGTTACAGATACTGAAAGTTAGCTGCCACATGCCAGTCGGATGCTACTGGCTAGCTAACAAGCTGATCAAGCTGATGCTTTATCAATTTTCCTCCTAATTCCTCCCTTCTCCCTGATGATTTCGCCAACTTCTTTGACAAGAAGGTGAACGATATCAGATCCTCCTTCTCTCAGCCCCCCTCTCCCTGTCCACCCGCTCCCTCTCTACCCTGTCCAGCTCTTACCCCTCAGCTATCCCTCCCCTCTCCATGCCCCATCTTACCCTATCTTGCTCCCCTCTCCCCTAACGAAGTTCTCAACCTTGTTACATCTAACCGCCCCACCACGTGCTCCCTTGACCCGATCCCCTCGCCTCTTCTTCTTGTTTTTGCTCTGGTTTATGCTCTGTTTCATGCTCTTAGATGCTTGTGTAAACAAAGGAGATGCACTTATGACTTCCGGTGACTAGTAGTTCTCTTGAATACCTGTGTTGAATACACTTATTGTAAGTCGCTTTGGATAAAAGCGTCTGCTAAATGACTGTAACGTAATGTTCGATCCCTCACTTGCTCCCTCACACACTGTGCCTACATACAACAATCACATTAGATGCATTCCCCCTTCGTTCTCACACTGTACCATAGGAAGACAATGGTTTTGCAGTTTCTAGCGACGCACCTTGGTGTGATCGGGGCCTAACTCTAAATGAGTTAGTTAGATTGATGTGTTTTGAATCTGTTTAACTACAATAATAATGAATTATCTCTTTTTATACTTCAATAACTGGATTATTTCACAGTTCAACCTGAGGGATAAGTAGTTTCACATACTGTACAAAACTCTTCCTATCATTGATTAAACAGTGATAGTGAAATCTGGGCACTCACAATACTGTATTTAAACTTGATTATAATATGCTGATTGTAAATATTTACTGTAGCAATTAAACAAGAACAGATGGACTGAGTATTTCTGAGCGTTTATTTAACTTGATAAATAGTAATGTATGAAGTAAATAAAGAGGAACATTACAGCTTTGAAAACAAAATCTCATTCAGTGAGAATGACTAAACTTCCTTTTCCAATGAGGGTGATTTTAGCAGCGTAGAGTATGCTAAATAAAAACATGACATTATTTTTACCCCTCCTCTTGTGGTCTACAGAAGTATACTTTTACTAAGTTTCTGCATCTCATTTTGCATTACAATTTGAAAAGAATTACGGAGAAGAAAAGTCTCCTCGTTGCAGTACATCCCCCGGTTTTTTGGTTTCTATTTCTGCCACAAAAAGTAAATTCCCTTCATATGAAAAAGAAAACTTGAAACTTGTCCCCAAACCTACAAATACACTGTGTTTTTTCGTAGATTGGCTCACACTGCTCAGCTTCCTCATCCACATATCCCTGGTAGATATTCTGCTGGTAAGAAGTGGGCTACACAAAGAATATACTGCTGCTCACACATAATTACAACTTGATTACATCAGTAATTCTTTGACATTAGTTGAACGGTTATTTGGCTCTTTTCATTTGATGCAGTACCTCTTAGACCAGAAAACATCTGGATAGGGCAAAATGCATGGAGAAAGTATAAAACTCAAAAACTTGACCTTTTCCCATACTGAAGCCAGGCCTGCCTGGGTAGGGTGCTTGCAGGTGCCTGGTCACCTGAACCATGGGTTTGCCAATAAGGGAGGTCACGCTCACAAGAAGGGCCGAAATCATTTGGCAGCCTATGGCGGGCAAAAGCCTTGGCATGCTGACCTCCAGCTGCAGGAACTTACCATACAAGGAAATGAAATGGACAGGATGGTTGCCTTTATGTGACTGTGTGTGGCAGAGTGGGCTCTTCTGACTGTTGTCAGTCACTTGGGTGCTCCTGAGTGGTGTTTTTTTATTGGACTGCTGATCTAGTTAATCACTGTCCATAATGTAAATGGTAAATAGACTTTACACCCATAGGCAAAGCCTACGGGAGCAATTTAGGGTGTAGTGTCTTGTCCAAGGACACATCGTCATAGACTAGCGAAGCCGGGGATCGAACCGCCGATCATCTGATTGAAGGACAACCCGCTCAATCACTGAGCTCAGTCGTCCCTGTTTGACTGTCCACCATGTTCAAACTCCTGTGGCGAGAGGACCAGAGCAGTCACCTGATCACCATCGATTGATTGCAGTTTTAGAAAAACTGTTCCGACATCACAATGGTGTCGATGGTGTGCCTTCATGTTCATTTTGAGGCCAAATCATTACTTACTTTCTCTTTTGCTTCAGTCTATACAATTTCAAGTTATTGTGGATTGCCATTCATTTATGCTGTCTCTTCCCCTACATTATGTATGTAATAATTATGTATGTAATCCAACCAGTGCTACTGAGTGAGAAGCTGCGGGTGGTGGGGGTTAACGCGTCCACCGTCTCCTGGATCACTGACTACCTCACAGGCAGACCACAGTTTGTCCGACTGGGCCGTGTGCTGTCTGATACGGTGGTCAGTGATACTGGAGCCCCACAGGGAACTGTTCTGTCTCCCTTCCTGTTCACCTTGTACACCACTGACTTCCAGTACAACTCGGGGTCATGCCATCTGCAGAAGTTCTCTGATGACTCTGCAGTGGTCGGGTGTATAAGGGACGGACGGGAGGAGGAGTACAGGGCAGTGGTGGATGACTTTGTGGAGTGGGCCGGTAGAAATCACCTGCTTCTGAACCTGGCCAAGACCAGAGAGATGGTGGTCGACTTCGGGAGGAGGACGACGGCTCCACAGCCACTGAGAGTTCTGGGAGAGGACGTGGACATGGTGAAGGAGTACAAGTACCTGGGTGTTTCCATCGACAGCAGACTGAGCTGGAAGGCCAACATCAACGCTGTGTACAAGAAGGGGATGAGTCGACTCTTTTTCTTGAGGAAACTTGGATCCTTCAACGTGTGCAGTAAGATGTTGGAGATGTTCTACCAGTCTGTTGTGGCCAGTGCACTTCACTTTGCTGTAGTCTGCTGGGGGAGCAGCATTGGAGCCGGAGACACCAACAGACTTAATAAACTGATTAAGAAGGCCGGCTCCATCATCGGCTGCAAACTGGACACTCTGGAAAAGGTGGTGGAGAGGAGGACACTGAAGAAACTATTATCCATATTGGATAACCAGGACCACCCTCTCCACCACCTACTGCAGGGACAGCGGAGCACTTTCTCCAACAGACTGATCCAGCTCTGCTGTTACAAGGACAGATACAGGAGAACATTCCTGCCTACTGCTATAAGACTCTATAACAAATCACCTCAGGCCAAATCATTCACTGGTGGTTAAACCTTTGCACTACTGTTTATTTAGTTGATTTAATATTATTCTGTTATTCTATTCATTGTGTATATAGTGTGCAATTTTTATATAATATCTTTACTCTGTTATTATAATTGTATATATTGTGTATTGAAATGTGCATTTTTTTTTTTTTATATATATATATATATATATATATATATATATATATATATATATAATAAGATTTGTACTGTAAGCTATTGCTGCTCTGTATCCTATTGCTGCTTGCAACTAAATAATTTCCCCTCGCGGGATCAATAAAGTTACTATCTATTTATCTATCTATCTATCTATCTATCTGTCTGTCTGTCTGTCTGTCTGTCTGTCTGTCTGTCTATCTATCTATCTATCTATCTATCTATCTATCTATCTATCTATCTATCTGTCTGTCTGTCTGTCTGTCTGTCTGTCTGTCTGTCTGTCTGTCTATCTATCTATCTATCTATCTATCTATCTATCTATCTATCTATCTATCTATCTATCTATCAGTCAGTCTGTCTGTCTGTCTGTCTGTCTGTCTGTCTGTCTGTCTGTCTATCTATCTATCTATCTATCTATCTCTATCTATCTATCTATCTATCTATCTCTATCTATCTATCTATCTATCTATCTATCTATCTATCTATCTATCTATCTATCTATCTATCTATCTATCTGTCTATCTAATAAACCTTCAGTGAGTCGTTCACCTCATGCATGAACTAGGTCATACTCTGGAGCTAGTCTGGGCATTTGGTTTTCCTGTTTGCGATGCTGTGCAGTGAACATGTTGCGCAAGTTCCTCTCTTTAACCTAATACTTTCTGGAGGGGGGGTTCAAACTTGCTCTGAGCTGGCATCACCTATTGTTTGTCCTCCTCAGATACAGATAATAACTAATATCTGGCCTATTGTCAGTCTACCGAATGTATCCCAGGAGGCCAAAATGGCTGACCTGCCTGCAGCTTTCCTTCCATTTTAGGGGAAGCAAGCAGCACATCACTCATTCAGTAATGTCAACCACAAGAAAAGGTGATAATGTGGAGGAATGTTTCAGGTGATAATTCTGAGGAGGTTGTTTGAGGAGAGCCAGGGGAAACCCCATGTCTTCCCTTCTTGGTTTGATTCCATTCTTAACACCTTTCAAGTGAGAGTAATTTTATAATAGAATGTTGGTCTTTAAAATTCCATTTGTCATAGTAGTAATAGTTTTGGGCATCTAGTCAAATCCTTTTTGATAGAGCCAGATGAAAAACATGTATGTACAGCATCTATCTAAACTACATTGTACTGTTTGTGTTAGTATTTGGATAACTGAACATTACAGCCGCATGTGATAGTTGAACATGTGATTGTGACACCATGAGCAGTAACATTTTTGGACTTTACTTGAGAAAGATAAAGTGAAAAACCACCCACTTATAGTCATACACACAAACTTAAGAATAACATACTTTTTCAGTATGTTATTCAGATACAGATTTCTCGGGACATGATGAATAATAAGTGAGCTTGGCTGTGAGAAGGCGTAAGTTGCTTGATAAATGTCTCTTATTCCTATGATAAATATGGCTCTGTGCAGGCCAGTCCAGTTCTTTCACAACAAACTGGGAGAACCCTTTATGGAGCTCACTTTGTGCACATGATGACTCTGTTTAAACAGCAAAGGGACGAACACAAACTGTTGGCACAAAGTTAAAAGCGTACTATAGTCTAGAATATCAGTGTAGCATTAAGAAGTCCATCCATTTAAACTAAGGGACTGAGTCCAAACTTTGAAAAACTACCATCCATTTTCGCTGAAATGAGGAAGTCATCTGATCCAAACAGAAGCAGTGAACCTGCTGACCTCTATCCAATATGGAAATTCAAATAGAAACCATTCCAGAGAATAAGAGATGACTTTAGTCACATGGGGACCAGTTAGCACATGCATGTGAAAATGTGATGCGAGGAGTTCAGAAAGAAAAGAAAACACCAGAGTTATGCAACAGTGGCTGGATAATGAGGCAATGCAGGATTCCCATTGAACTTTCTACCTGTCTGGGCGAGCCTCGTGGAGGCTCAGGGAGGATCAGGAGGGAGGAGGGATTGAAGGGGTGGAGAGGTCTGGAGTTTTGTAGAGGTGGATGAAACTCTATGTGAAACCTGTGGTTTCCTGTCACCTTGTAAACCCCTGAGCCGTTGCGTATGCAAAATGTTTGTTCCTGTTGGGTTAGGTTTGTCGCAACATTTTCCACAATCATGGAGGAGGGGTTTATCACATAACAGTGTGACCCATATAAGGTCCCCGCTAACAAATTTGGATTGAAGCTGTAAATAGATTCTGTAGTCAGTATATTCAATTCACTGTGTTTGAATGTGGTCACTTTTAAGCAGAAAACATTGGAGAAACAAATCTGGAGTTTAGGTAGAAAATCCTCTGGAAAAGGAAGACTGTCATGGGACACTACTTTCCCCTCAAAATTCCACTATTACTACTTCCAGAAATGGAATGATGGAGTTTAATAGAGACCTTGAAACATAGTTCCAAAACTCCTCTCAATTACACAAGAGTAACACTGAAATAATAGTTTTTGATTCAAATATGAAAGACTGATATTCACTGTGCACATCTTAATGTTGTACTGATCAATATTTATTATAGTAGCAATGGGTCAAGTGCCTATGTATGAGGTGAAAGGTGACACTCGTCTCAGCCATCTCTACAGACCTCACTTTAACAGGGGTTTTTTTTAGCCTCTACTAAAACATAGATTTGGTTTCATGGCTCACATATTCTGTTCCTATGAACTCATTATAGCAGCAGGCAGATGTTCATTTGGAAAACCAAATAATTTAAAGCATTTTAAATTGTCTTGAGGGGGCTCGACCTCAGACCTAAGATTTCAGATGTGACCCTGTTGCTAGTGAGCATAATAGAGCATGCAGTCTTGGATATTGAATATATACATCTGGTGGCCAAAAACATGATTCTAAATGCTGATGTTGTAAATATGCAACTGTTTGCTAACATGTTTGGCATAACATTTCATAAGGTTATAATAAGCCAAAGTTGTGTTTACAGCTTTTCAATAACAAATTAATGAATGCAGCTTTGACTATAGGTCCCTGAAGAGCAAGACTAAAACTACAAAACCTAAAATTCAAAAAGCTGCATCGAGACCACAGCAAAGTCTGTCTTTTACTGCCACACACTGCACTAGAAACATGACTATTCCACTTGTTCTGTCATATATGTTGTTGTTTTGTTGTTTTAGTCATGGTGTCTAATGCAAAGCACTATGAATTGCCCTGTACATGAAAATTGTTATACAAATAAAGTTGCATTGCTTTGCCAAACTAGTACCAGAGGCAGTGTTGCAACACTATTACTGTTGCTAAGCCCAGCACTACATCTTCTACTGCTATTACAACCACAGATGGGTGACAAAGGAACAGAGCAGGGCTTCCGGAACAGCTTCAGTGCTGCTTGTCACAGATGCTTCAATTGTGTGGAACTCGACTGGATGGATGAAGAGTGTTCCTCCAGAATATGTGTTCTGATTTGGTGTTTTTGAAGATGGTGGTGGAGAGCCCTGTCTAACATGCTAACATCTAATGAGATCTGGTGATTGTGAAGACCTAGCACATGATGAACAGAGCCCTGGTGCCCTGTATGGAGAAATCAGTGGTGATTTTGGAGTGAAAATTGAAGTGGGGCCAGACAATCTTCAAACAATAAAATATGATGATGCAATCCAAACATACCATCGATACAGTATGTCTGAACCGCACTCTCACAACCAATAAACTGTGACTGCTGTGACCAAAGTATCGCCAACAGCAGTGATGACAAGATTCCAGCCAAATAGTGATACCATCTAAAATGACACACTGAAGATCTGATGACATATCTTACCATACCAACAAATAGGACATCAAATAGCTAACTCATGACCAGCAACGAAAGGTGCATTTGTCATCTGTTGAGCAACTTCCACCGTGTAAACATTGTACATGCAATCCAAAAGTTGCTTTTGAATAATGGCTGAAGTGCCCTTAAAACAGGGTTGAGCATCATAATGGTTCCTTAGTCTGGAGTCTCCCTCGTACTTAGGTATGTTCTAGGCAGAATTATAGCATGTATAAAACCTTGTGACGAGTCTGCCGGCTCGTTAAACCCTGGCTTTTTGAGATTCATATTTGAGACTGTGTTCTTCAGTCTGACGTTCAATTGTTCAATGCCACGTCTGTACGCACCGTCAAGCTGAGAGGCAATGTTCGTTGTTCCCAGTAAGCCTAACTTGATGGAATTATCCACCTGCGATGCTTAACTCTCCTGTTTTACCAGCTTTTCTGAAAGACGTTTCAGACAGTTTCCCCTCCGAAAAGAAGACATGGAAATCAAAACAGGGCTTTTTATATATTTTAGCAAGTTAGCCAAGTTTTCCTTCAGAACCACTCGTGGTTGAATTATCTCTTTTTCATCTTTTCCTTCTTGAGATATGATTAAGTCGTCCGGTCGATGTGGTCCCAAACGTTTTGTTTCCAATTTTTGCTCCAGGGAGTAAAGTGATAAATTGTAGTGTCGTTAAATAATCGGGTCATCACTGCTGTTAATGTAACATTAATGTAGGTACAATATAAATCTCTTTTTAGCTAGCTAGTAAGACGTGTACACCCTTGCTCCATTAAAAACAACCAACGGGATGCTTCTAGGGGCCCTGGCCATCAGGCTACACTCACAATCTAAATATTCACGTTGAACGTGCGCGTACATGCGCATATGGTTTGTCGTGAGAGTGCAGTCGGTCAAGTTCTGTCATGCCCCACCAAGCGGGAACGAGCAAGCAGCTTCAGGTACAAAGACAAAGAGATTTCAGTCAGAATATGATGAAAAATTGCAAAAATGTTGAGTTTGCCACTATTGTGTCTGAAATAGAGAGAAGCCTATAACTTCTTCTGTACAACAGCACCCTCTGGTGGGGCCGTGCACCACGGGCCCCAAATGATGGGAGAAATCTGTTGTCATTGTGTTTCTCCACTCAGTTATTCAGATTTTTTTAGTATGTGTTGCTATCTTCTTACTGATACTACTGATAGCAGTACCACTTCTTCTACTGGTAAACACATTTGTGTATTATGGTATATCATTTTACTGTTGTGAAAACACAGCTAAGGACTAAACCGGTGATATAAACGGTGTCTACAGTCAGGCTTCACAATGTTTGCTTGCAGCACCACCGTGTGGTGACACTGGCTGCTTGTCACTCAATTGTAACATGAAACTAACAGTAAGAGGGTTTACTTACACTGAGGCACCGAAACAGAAACATCTGTATGTTGTAGTGCGATGCAATACAGCAGCCCTGTAATAACACTATGTTAGTTATTTTTGTATTTACTCAGTCAGTATGCTTTTAGGCTATTGGCTGTACTCTGCAGTGTTGTTTGGGACCAAATTATGTTGAAAGGTGATGGTTACAATTGTCCACCCCATTTACATAAAGAAGATCAAATTATTAGAATTATTATTTATGTAATGAAATCAGAAACCATAGAGATGAATCCACATAACTCTGACTGTGTCCACAAAAATTCAAAACCAGTTTCACAAAGGTAGCATACAAGATCATTATAAAGTTTTTACTTTTCTGCTTTCACTTGTAAGATTAGATAAGCTAGTGTTGCCATGGTCACAACATTACTTTACAGACTACTGTCAGTCAACGGTCTGGTCCAAAATGATTAAGTGGACCTTTATGGCAGTAGCTTGTACTGCCTAGCTATTTAGTTATTTAGAACGGTGGTGCATGTTGCTTTTTGACATTTGCACAATAACACAATTTATTGATTGCATACTAAATGTATTTATATGGATTTACAATACATTAATTGTATCTAAAATTCCAAATCTATTCTGGTCCCTGAACCATTTAATCTAAATAAATATAAATACATCTGATGAATTATGAAATTAATATAGGCTGATACAAAAGCAGTATGTACCTTCTTTTTTTTTTTAAAATAGGCTAATAATAGCCTATTAGCTAGTACAAGCTTATGTCATGAGACAGACACCTTTAAATCCGTCTGTGAACTGATAGAGGATTTTGATCAGAGAATGGCGGTACTAGCAAATTGTCATCTAATCCTGCAAATATTGTGTACCATAAAATCATTTGTTCTTCGTTTTTGCATGCAAAACAGCATCTAATGACAAAATGGCAAAATGTAAAGTATAATGTTTTCACTAATAACCACGATTCCAAATGAACTAGATGTACCAATATTAGTGGTAACAGTAGTGGCCTAGTACAGGAATAGCAGGGATGCTGCTGTGAAGCTGTTCAAATCAAGCCTCCGTCTAGCTTCATCAATTTTACCGTAAAACCGGAACAAAATGTTCCCTAACAATTGTGGAAAAAATATTTTATTTATTTTATTATGGAGTGAAAGTTGGATTTCTACGGTATTACCGATATTATCTTATACGTGTTCAACTTTATGTCTTACTCTGGAAAACGTTCAGTCATGTTACTTAACGAGGCGTTAGTAGTTACAGCAGATAGAGGCCGCTGTGACTTTTAGACACATTACGGTTTTATGTTGCTAGGGAGTGACTCACACGACACAATGGAGCTGCAATGACAACGTAGTAGATAGCAGGTGCCTGTTAATGCAGCTCACACGGCGCGTTATTAAGTGTCCCTCAAACTTTGACAACGCGTGGTTGAAATGGTGTTATCTTCGGACTGCTAGCAGCTAACTAACTGTTGTTTTTGCGCTGACGAATCAGCTTTGAGGGATAACCAACAGCTCCGTTAGCTAGATGGCTAGTTAGCTCAGCGCTTGAGCTCTGCTGAATAATACTGGCATTGGCTGTTTTCCCTGCTAACCGAGATATTAGAATCTGTCTGAAAGGTATCATGGAGTTTCCTTTTGACATTAACCAGTTATTCTCCGAGAGGGTCTCCATCTTGGACCAGACCCTTGTTGCTGGTCGTAAATCAGCAGGAATGTAAGTCAGAAGATGTGAATTCTTGTTCTCTTTATTGTAACGTTAAGTTAACGCGTTGTTTGTAGATAAAGTTACCAACAACGGGACCATCTCTAGATCTCTTATATAGAGAGAATGTCATTCCAAACTCCGTTTAAACTGTGCATATAAGCCGACTAAGTTAAATGCTGCTGTTGTTTTGATGAAATATTCGATTTTGACGTTACTTCTGTAATAATACAAATATAACAGGACAATATTGAGAAAATGACAGCAGGCTGGACACTTCATGCCCATCGACCGTCTAGAACCCTGCATGTAGTAATACTGTGAGGAAGAGGCGGAGCATCCACAGGAAGTGGTGTCATTCAACCACTGCTTTTCACTCATATTCTACTCCTCTGTTGTGATTGTAGGCCACAGCTTCAAGCCCACATAGCCACAGTTATTGATGAACTTGGGAGAGCCTCAGCAAAGGTAAGTCTCTGATCGTGTAGTAATATGTTCATGATTTTATTTGTTGTTTAGTTGTATGTGTAGACAAACTATTTGTATAGATATACACTCTGTGACCTCAGACACATATATTCTGTATCACTTAGAACCAGCTTGTTCACACTGTGGCAGTGACTTAACACCACTAGCAATCCTGTCATAGAACTGAGCATGCAGACCTCAATGCTTTGCGCAACCGTCCAGACTGTGAGTGGACACGGCAATCAACTTCACCCCAGAAATGTTCAGTGGGGTCGATATGACGGGATTCAGGTCGTCATGACATTAGCAAAATTTCATCTGACATAACATTCCTAAACCATTCCAGTACCAATTGTGTGTTGTATGACAGCTAGCAGTAAGAAGCCATCGGGGCTACGTGATGTCATTGCATGCAATGGAACACTAGCTAGCTAACATCTGCAAAAGGCATTCATCTCTACCTGATCACCGTGGTTGGTACGGTGATAACCAAACGTAACTGGTCCTTGAAATTCTGCTTTTTTATTTGATGTTTTTATTTATTAATGTGAATTCTTGAGCACATTTGGATATAAAAATAACTAACTTAGTAAATTACCCATATATATATATATATATATATATATATATATATATATATATATGTTTGTGTATTGTTATATCTCCTTAACGCTTTGTGCTATATGAGTGACCGTAAAAGAATTGGCGCCATTTGGCCAATAGATGGCGCTGTAGCAGCATGAACTATACAGCAAGGAATCTCCGTCCGTATGCTTGTGTCTTTAGCACATCGAATCTACTTTCTACTTTTTACTTGGTGACTGGAGGTAGTGGTTAGTGTAGTTCTGCTGCCTTGCCGCTTGCTGGCATAGTGGGCAACATTGTGGAACCTCCTCTTTGCGTAGCACTGCATACCGTTTAGCAGCTGGAGATGGGTACTGCTCAATGCACCCCTCCATAGAGGTTAACCTTTAACCTTTCCATGTTTAAGGTTAATTCACTTTGTTAATTAGTATCTGATGTGAACATGTATCATTCACAGAGAGAAGATGAAGGGTCCATCACTCAGCTCCAGATGGTCATTAATTAAAGGGATAGTTCAGGTGCTTGTCAGGTTTTTTTTTTACTACAGTAGATGGAGTTTGGAGAAACTACAGGAGTAGCAGCACTTGAGCAAAGCAATGAACTGCTCTGGACGTCTTTTAGACACCTAAAATCAATATCAGTCGAAGTGTAGCCATTGTATTTATCTCTCCGGTCTTCAAAGCCACAATAACAAACAAACTGACCAATCAGAGGCAGAGGTAGACCAGCAGCTTCAATGTTGTGAGACATTCCAGTTGTTTTCAAAGGAGTTCATAGATAAGTGCTTCAGTTTCCCGTCTGACAGCGAGATAAAGCACAGAAAATATTAAATATAGCAAACACTTTATCTGATATAGATGTTTTATGCAGGCCTTTTTTGAGGAGACTGAAATAGGTTTTGCTGCAAATGAATATGAGGATTGTGAATGAGTAGATGATCAGGAGAGAAGACATTTAGTCAGTGAGGCTGTGTGGAATCCATGTCAACCTTGAAAACCCTAATATATCCTAACCATTGAAATGGTGTGTTTTCATGCAAATAACCAGTATAGATGACAGTATCAATATCCGTGTATTTGCATAATGAGCGTTGGCGTGTCGAAAGAATGTCTACGTGTGGGACTCACAACGTTGTCAGCTGTGCGCCGGGAACCGAGGAGTAATATTATCACTGGAGACGGCTACAGACGATACTGCCGCTGCTGTGGAGGCTGTTCTAAACTCGGCACTCTGCTTTCATGTCTGGAACGTGGATTATTTTCCTACGAGATTCCGGTTGAGACTCGTTTCAAGGTTCCTCCTCTCCTCTTTTCTCTCCTCTTCCTCGTTTGTGTCAGTAACTGTAACATAATGCTCTGACTGCCACGTCTTTACGACACTCTGTGAATCTTCCACCCTACAAGTAATGTAAAACATTTCCACAAATCCTCCCAGAATCTATAAGGGAGACCCCGACATCTCTCCAGCCTTCACTCAGTGGCCTCTCTTTGGTGTTTGGGCTGCTGAATAATAGTTTCAAATTTGATAAGACCTTCTTGATTTACAAATTAATTTGAGATATACGGCATGTCTTCTAAATATTGTCCGACGTCATAGGCTAGTTCTTTCTTTTTTATATATATATATTTTAACTCGCTTTGCTCCAGCACAAAGTGTCTTCATACTTCACCCACAGAATGACCATCTGTAGAAAAGTAAAGTTTAAACTTAAACTCTTTTAAACTTAAAGATTCTTGGTTCACTGTGGAGACATACAAGAAGAACTAAGCTTCTTTTAGGAATTCAAGGTAACACAGGTTGGGTAGGGTTACACTGATGGTCATTAAGAGGTTGATCTTTTGCAAAGTAAGGTATTGTTGTTGTGGTACCAAAACTCTGAGGTCATGTCAGCATGTTGATAGCCGTTTACCAGTGTTCATGTTTGCTGTCCACAGGCCCAACAGCTCCCAGCATCTATAACCAGCGCTTCTAAGCTGCAGTCCCAGAGGCATCAGCTCTACCTGCTGAAGGACGGAGAGAGCAACGGGTACATCGCACACCTTCCCTCAGCTTTCACTCGTTACACACACACACACACACACACACACACACACACACACACACACACACACACACACACACTCACACACACACACTGTTTGTCTCTTTAGTTCACAATGCATGGACTGTAGTGTCTTACTCATTGCTGCTCTACTTCCTTCATCCCAACCAAACTCTCTGCCCCTCCTCTCCCCGCATACAGAGGACGTGGTGTGGCCGTGGGATTCCTCAAGGTCGGCTACAAGAAGTTATTTCTGCTGGTAAGTCACTTATTTTCTTTAATTCTCTTCATTTCTGACTTCTCAGTCCAGCTATAATTCCACATCCTCCACTGATTATATGTCGATATGAATTTGCTTCACCTGCTGTTCTGGTTGTATTTCCTCCACAGGACCGACAGGGTGTGCACATAGAGGCGGAGCCACTGTGTGTTCTGGATTTCTACATAGCAGAGAACCTTCAGCGACACGGCTATGGGCTGGAGCTGTTTGATTTCATGTTGCAGGTGAAACATTCCTCTCTCTGGGACAAATTACTAGAAAGCAGGCTCAGTGCAGTGGAAGATGTGCAGATATGTGAAAGTACTAATCTTTAGTACTGATCTTTGGTCCTGATCTTTAGTACTGATCTTTGGTCATGATCTTTAGTACTGATCTTTAGTATTGATCTTTAGTATTGATCTTTAGTCCTGATCTTTAGTACTGATCTTTAGTATTGATCTTTGGTCATGATCTTTAGTACTGATCTTTGGTCATGATCTTTAGTCCTGATCTTTGGTCATGATCTTTAGTACTGATCTTTAGTACTGATCTTTAGTACTGATCTTTAGTCCTGATCTTTAGTCCTGATCTTTAGTATTGATCTTTGGTCATGATCTTTAGTCCTGATCTTTAGTACTGATCTTTAGTATTGATCTTTAGTCCTGATCTTTAGTACTGATCTTTAGTCCTGATCTTTAGTCCTGATCTTTAGTATTGATCTTTAGTATTGATCTTTAGTCCTGATCTTTAGTCCTGATCTTTAGTACTGATCTTTAGTACTGATCTTTAGTCCTGATCTTTAGTCCTGATCTTTAGTCCTGATCTTTAGTATTGATCTTTGGTCATGATCTTTAGTCCTGATCTTTAGTACTGATCTTTAGTATTGATCTTTAGTCCTGATCTTTAGTACTGATCTTTAGTCCTGATCTTTAGTCCTGATCTTTAGTCCTGATCTTTAGTATTGATCTTTAGTATTGATCTTTAGTCCTGATCTTTAGTCCTGATCTTTAGTACTGATCTTTAGTACTGATCTTTAGTCCTGATCTTTAGTCCTGATCTTTAGTACTGATCTTTAGTCCTGATCTTTAGTATTGATCTTTAGTCATGATCTTTAGTACTGATCTTTAGTACTAATCTTTAGTCCTGATCTTTAGTACTGATCTTTAGTCCTGATCTTTAGTCCTGATCTTTAGTCCTGATCTTTAGTCCTGATCTTTAGTACTGATCTTTAGTACTGATCTTTAGTACTGATCTTTAGTCCTGATCTTTAGTATTGATCTTTAGTACTGATCTTTAGTACTGATCTTTAGTATTGATCTTTAGTACTGATCTTTAGTCCTGATCTTTAGTATTGATCTTTAGTACTGATCTTTCGTACTGATCTTTCAAACCCATGCTCATGTCCATCCTTACTTTGAAAGTTCTCTGCCACCTACATTGTTGATGCAGAAAATTATTGGGACTAATTAAACCCTAAACTGTATATGGGTATTTATGAATACAATGAATACACATATCCCAGCCTTGCATGTAAACTCAAATTCACAAATGTTTATGCGTGTACTGTATTTCTCACAATAACAGACCCTTTACAGAAGTTACCTAACCATAATCACAACAATAGTCAGCATGCTAGAGATTAACATAAACACCAGTGATTAGCATCAGCTAATTCAAAAGGTAACAGCTTTAATGAATGGTAAGTCCAGCTACATGTTAAAGTGAAGTAGACCAAGGCCAGCACTTCATGAGGTGCTTTTTATGTTCTGTGACTGTAGCATGAGGCGGAATTAGCAAGCTAGCTCGCTAACTAACCAGCCCCTACATGAACAATAGAAAAACGTAATGCTTCATCCACACACTCATGTCACAGCTTAAAGTACATCGCTATCACCAGATAATCAGTCACTAAAACTGATTTACCACATTTTCTAATGTGCTGATGTCTTAATTTCAAGAAAAGAGAGAAAAGGCCTCTTCAGTGCTGTGACTGTAATGCTACAGTGGTTACGGAAAATGAGCTGACAATAGACATGACTGGTTGTGTCTTAGCCCCCCATCCCTACCCATGTTGATACGTTTTTGCATTTTGAATTTCAAGGTTAGAGGCACTTTAGCTAAAACTCTGGGGTTTAGTTTGTCTTTAACAACTCTGTTGAGAGAAACCACATCTGAATATTGTAAAACCAGTTATCTTCCACCTGCAGTACAGATGATAATCACATCATACCTTTGTGTTGTTTATCAGTGACAGCATGTTTTCTCTTTCTCTTCTGCAGCACAAGAATTTAGAGCCAGTTCTGATGGCTTACGACAGACCCTCGCCCAAATTCCTGTCTTTCCTGGCGAAGCATTACTGCCTGACACCAAGTGTTCCTCAGGTACAGTCTGTACTTTCTCTGGATGTGTAACATAAAACAGAGCGGTAGTATTAGCAATCCAAGGTGTTAAAAGATAGCTTCACATCTTTAACCCTGTGCTTACATGAACTTACTGTAATCTGTCTTTTAATGATTCTATTTTCAATGTATACAAGTTAAACACTTAATGTCTCCATCAAAAAGAATGGTACATAACACAAATACCAAAGCCAGCCGACCAACCATAAAACATCCTTCAATGACAATGAAATATGAATTGTTAAGAATCATGTGGACTTTAGGGATCTTAAGGGAGAGGCCCAAACAGAGCAAAATCCATCCACGTCTGCTTAAAGGACATGTGTGAGCCTTTCCAATGGGACAAGAAGAACTTGAAACATATATAAATAACCTCCATATAGATAATAACCACTGCTGCTGCTTTGGTCCTGTTGTGGAAGTCCCAGATGTCCTGTCTGGGTTCATAACATAACGTGTGAGTTATCACAACGTACAACTTTCAAAAAGCACTGCTTTTTATGCCGCTATGGTTGGTGGAGGGTCCGAGGGCATTTTGTACATTTGAAAGTTAAATGCATCAACTTTGAGAGCAAAATGAAGAGGCTGGATCTATGAAGAACCGTGTTCTCTTATTCCAGCAGCGGTGACAATATTAGTTATCCCGTCTGAATTGGGACATGAATTACACATATGATGTTTGTCAATTTGAAAGGTCGTTTTGCTCGTGAAGAAAGTTTCAGTTTACTACATCTCTGTCCCATACACAAATGTGACCTTATCCTACCTGAATATGTTTTATCAAGCCTCTTTTTTTGTAATCTTATCTTTAAGTTTTTGTGTGTGAGTACATACATCCCAGTACAAAACACACAGGCGGCGCAGCTTCAGAGAGAGAAGTCTCTTACGCCTCTCTTCAGTGTGTTGTTTTTCAATTACGTATTTTCAGTCTTATATGATCTTTTAAATTGACTAACGTCATATGAGTGATTCACGGGATCAAAAAAAGTTTGTCCCTTGAAGGCATCCACCTAAATAACCCAGAACCAAATAGAAAGCTCTCCAGTCAAGCGATATCTGCAATATCTTTTGCCCAGATCTAAAAAAAACAGAGACTTCTTCTCTAGTAAACCCATTAGCTTCATGTCATTCTACCAGGTAAACGTTATCAACATTTAAGATGATCGGTTTTGAATGATGAGCTCCAGTTTATGAATCAAATAGCTTGTGAACAAAAGCTGTGTCAGGTTTAGTAGCTACAGCTAATGTTTCAGATCAACATTTAAGAACGCATAAGGATCAGACTCAGCAATATTTAGGACTCGGGTCAGCATCAGGGCCGAGCTGGCGGTGCTTCTGGTGGTCTACAGAGTGAGCCGTGTTCGTATACTGGTCTTATTCATCAGTCCCTCCTCGTTTCCACTTGACGGCACCTTAGCAAGCTCCGTTTTCTGAATGAATACCATGAGATGTGGTTAAAAGCTAGTAAGCAGACCTTTGAGCTTAGATTGTTCGTGGTTACATAGCTTGCTCCTAAAGGCTCAACCTCTACGCTCATAGCCACAGGAAGCTCACTGCGCATGTAAACACACAGGGTTACAGACAGACACACTGTGGGCGTAATGTCCTGCATTATTGTAAAACAACATTACTCGTGAGCACCTTGACTGATCTTGTCTTTCTTTTTGTTCTGTCCAGGCCAATAACTTTGTGGTGTTTCAAGGCTTCTTCCTCAACAGATCAGGTAACTTTTCCACGACTCTGATGCCATGGCTTTTTTTTTTTTTTTTTTTCGTCGTGAAAGGTTCTCTGTGGTAATGTGAGCGTTGAGGTCAGGTAAGTGCGCGGGTTCAAACGTGACGTCGAACCAGCCGAACCTGTATTTGACCGGCTTTCTTGGAAATTGAATCTCAACCCAAAATCCGTTTATATTTGTCTGGAAAAAGAAGCTGCTCAATGCCATAACAACCGCATACTTTTGTAAATACTCGTTGTCAAGTTCAGTTACATCACGTAATGTTGCATGCTACAGCTTTACAGTGAATTCTTGCTTTTGGCATCACATTCAGTTCACCTTTTTTGTTGGAAGACAAGAGTCCCCCTCATTAGAGATTCTGCGAGTCCAAAAGAAGGCTCTAGACCCAGGACTGCTGATCTGCTTTTATTCCACTTCCAAAATCTTTTGTTTCATCAAACTCCCCCAGGCTCGCCCTCCTCTCTTCTGACGGATCAGGGGCAGTACGGCTGTTTGTAAGGACTTTTCTTTTCTCATACGTCCCCAGCATCACGTCCTCCCTCCTTCCTTTGTCCCATAATCAAGTCCTTACTCTATGTATGAAGCTCTTGGTCTCACGTAGTTTCTCAGCCAGTGTCAGTTCCTCTATCGCCTGTATTGATCTACATATACATGTCCAATATATGTCATGCATTTTGTCATATATTGAACCCAGGAAGCTACAACCTGTAGACCCCCTGACTGACAAGACAGTACCCGCCTGGTTCCTGACCCTCCGATGTCTCTAAATGTGTGTCAGTCGATGCTTTGTGTGACACTCTGCCACCATTACGCCACATGAATGTGATCCCTGTAAACGATAAGAGCATGCTAAGAAGATAGGTAGCCTCCAAAAAGATTGGATTGCTTTATTGCACAAAACAGGAAGGGTTGCCATTCACGCACAGAAAGCACAGCCGGGTCTCCCTGCAGCTTGCAGCCTACAAAACAAGGCCAATGGTACACACACACACACACACACACACACACACACACACACACACACACACACACACACACACACATATACTGTTTTCTAGTTGTCTACTTCTCTAGTAAAGGAAATTACATTCAAATCAGATGCACACACTTTTAGACTCAATGTGTTTTTCCTTTAATCCATTTACACTATGATGACTATGATGATTGATGTTGGTGGATCACACTAGTAATACATCATTATTTCATCATGATAACTCTCACCTGCACACTGCCTTAGGTTAACGGTGTTGTGGGTGTGTGTCTTGCACTGCGTGGTGCTCATTGTACCAACTGTTAGTTATTCTTCAACACCAATAAGAACCAGATAGCATGAAAGGAAGCGAAATGCAAGTCTGAAACAAATTGTACATGTTAGAAACATTGGTTCTAACAATATGGCTGCTGTCAGACGGAGGCTACCACTCCATTGTAAGCATTCATTCATTGTGTCGAAGGCCTCGCAGTAGAGATGAATCAAATCCACCTCAAAAACTGAATCTGAATGTTGGATTCTTGTTATCTTGAACTACTCCAGTGACTGTGAGCAAGAGCAACTCTTCCACACGGCAGAAGAGACGATTGTCAAGTCTCTCAATGAGTCCAGTCGTTGTTGACAGAAATGTTGCTCCTGTTCCCAAATCTGGTTCAAGTTGCTGAAGATCTCAAGGCCAGTATGTGAATTGTGTTTTGGGGGCGGATCTTTCACAGGCTTTCACCACTGGATCATTTTCTAACACTGGGAAAGGAGGCAGCGTTATCATGTAGCTCGTGAAGGGCGGTGTGTGAGGGAGGCAGAGCCCACCGTGTTCTGAGTGTGTTTCTCCTCCACAGCGGCGCAGTTGAGAAAAGTTCCCCTCAGAAAGCCGGACGGAGAGATCAAACCCTACTCTTTAATGGAGAGAGAAGGTGAGCAGCCATAGACGGAGACGGTGTGACTGCGGTGTATGAAGTAATATAAAGTGGGAGTTTATATTAAGCCTCCTACCATGAGATGGAAGTCAAACTGTATTATATTCAGGCCATATAGATCAAAGAGTTCACTACGTGTTTAATGCCCTGCGTTACAAAACATAAGCCGAGGTCGAACTAACCAACAGTCTATCTCAAATATAGTTCTATTAAATATGACAGAACCATTTCGATTAGCATTTACAGGCAGGAGTGAAATATCTCACCATCAAAATATATACATAAATATATAGATTTACTGTCATTTTAACTGTAAAATGATTATCTTTGGATTCTATTTGTCTATATAGGGGCACCCCACCAATTTAAATCTGTTTACTGTCTTCTGTGTCTCTGGGGAGCTTTACCCCCGTGACATCATCAGGGTGAGCATTTAACAAAGGCACAAAAGACACGAGATAATAGGAAGTGTAGGATCTGGTGTCATCCTCCAGCAGCAGTGCACATTAGTACTCTTCTTTGAGTCGGCAATGACTTCTGTGCACAGAACACTCCCTGTTTTACTCATGAGTACTCCAGGTGGCCGCGTCAAACTACTCTTATCAGTTTTTTACGAGTGACATTTGGCACTTTTTAAAGTTTAGACGAAGCCTCTAGATATCTTTCTTTTGTTCCCGTTCAGTGGTGCTTCGGGAGCAGCGGGCTCGTCCTTGGCCGTTTGCTCCTCCTCACTCCCCCCAGCGGTCGGGATCCTCCCAGTGCTCCCCCTCCCTCAGCGTGGGATCCTCCCCCAGCAGGGCGCCCCCTCACACCTCCCCAGCTTCTGCCCCTGGGGGCCACAGGGACCAGAGCCCGCAGTCCCCTCTCATCGAGCGCTGCAGAGCAAGACGCAGCAGGTAAGAAAGAACAAACATGTAGAGCTTTTAAAATGTGTTTTTAAAAGATGTGTCAGAGATACATGTATTCATTCATTCATTGTATTGTGAAAGTGTAAAAGAACGCTATGATGGAGTATACATATGATGGCCATTCATAAGTTGTTCCACAATGTTTTGGGTTGGTACCATGTATTTGACACACTTGAGGAACAGCATAAAAAAAGTCATGCTGTGATTTGGATTCAAAACTTTTGACTTTTGGAGATTTCTGTAAGCGTTTCATTTTTTTGCAGCTTGGATAGTGAGCTGTGGAATCGGCTCAGAAACCCTCTTATCGTCAGTATAGCTGGAAAGCCATGTGTCCAGAAGTGGTGTCTCTGGATAGCCCACAGGTCTCACTGTGGACAGGTCTCACTGTGGACAGGTCTCACTGTGGATAGCCCACAGGTCTCACTGTGGACAGGTCTCACTGTGGATAGGTCTCACTGTGGATAGGTCTCACTGTGGACAGCCCACAGGTCTCACTATGGACAGGTCTCACTGTGGATAGGTCTCACTGTGGACAGGTCTCACTGTGGATAGGTCTCACTGTGGACAGGTCTCACTGTGGATAGGTCTCACTGTGGACAGGTCTCACTCTGGATAGCCCACAGGTCTCACTGTGGACAGGTCTCACTGTGGATAGCCCACAGGTCTCACTGTGGACAGGTGTCACTGTGGATAGGTCTCACTGTGGATAGCCCACAGGTCTCACTGTGGACAGGTCTCACTGTGGACAGGTCTCACTGTGGATAGCCCACAGGTCTCACTGTGGATAGCCCACAGGTCTCACTGTGGACAGGTCTCACTGTGGACAGGTCTCACTGTGGATAGGTCTCACTGTGGACAGGTCTCACTCTGGATAGCCCACAGGTCTCACTGTGGACAGGTCTCACTGTGGACAGGTCTCACTGTGGATAGGTCTCACTGTGGATAGCCCACAGGTCTCACTGTGGACAGGTCTCACTGTGGACAGGTCTCACTGTGGATAGGTCTCACTGTGGATAGCCCACAGGTCTCACTGTGGACAGGTCTCACTGTGGATAGCCCACAGGTCTCACTGTTGACAGGTCTCACTGTGGACAGGTCTCACTGTGGACAGTTTGTTTGAGAAAACGGTCACAGTGAGGTCTGTGTCGCTGCACACGGTCAGAGGTTCAAGACACTAATACCTGGTGACTGAATGCAGTTTAATCTTCCAGATTTAAATGATGTCCCAAATGATTGATTATCATCTGACTCATTGCTTCACTATTGATGCCATTTAGCTTCTGCTCCATTCATTTCAGTTGATTGAAAACTTTCTAAACACTGTCTCTCTCTCTCTCTGTCTCTCTTCATCTTGTGTTCTCCATATCACTCCATGTATCTTCTGTTCCCTATCTGATGTACTCCTCTCACTGTCATCGTCTGCTCATACTTCACACGATAGTTCCCTAAATAGAGCTCATCTGGGCTTCCATTGACCCGCCTCTGACTGGCACTCTTCCCTTTAAAGGAGTGGCTGTGGTGTTTTAGAAGTTTCTGTGACGTGAAGTGTGTTAACATGTGCACTAGTGTCTTATTCTGTTTTTGGTCGTGTTCTGAACATCCTGGGTTTTCATGTCCCAGTATGAGTTTTCACCGACTCAGCTACTACGTTCTGTAAACAGACGCAATGTCCAGCGTCCTGCTGTCATAACCCGGACACTAGAGCGCCTGTAGACACACTCATGAAGAAGAGGAGTGTGCTGTTAGCATCGTTTTTAAAACATGGTGGTGATCCACTGAGCAGAGGAGAACACCATGGCTCTGTCTCTGCTTGCCTTTTTTCTAGAACCCATTAAAGTATCTGCCACAGAACTCCACGTGAGAGATTGCCTTCTGTCACACACTTTATTATTATTATTATTATTATAGGAGATGAGGCTGCTCTTTCTACTCTACTTCTTTTCATTCTTGGGCTTTTTATTTCTTATGAGTTTGGTTTTATTCATACGCCATGTGTGTTTACTCTCATTCATGTTTTGTCGTATTTTGGTTTTACTCAGTTTTGTAATTATGTCCTTTTTTTTTTTTGCCCCTTTTTTTTTTTCTTGCCCTTGTCTTTTGACGTGCATGTCCATCCCCTCTTGTACCCCCGTCTCCCCTCTCTGGATGTTTTGGGATGCTTTCATCCTCCATCTCTCTGGTGCAGACTGGGTCTGGTTGCCAGAAGCAGCCTGTACAGTCGGCACATGGACAGCAGAGCTGCTGGGCTGCTGGACAGACCCTTACCAGGTAAGGTAACGTGAGGATCAGTCACACTAATGCTTGGTTACTGTGTTATACTGGTCATCAATATTACATGGTCAAAATGCTCCATTTCCATGTCCACGGTCATTATTTGGTATAGAATGGATCCAAATGAAGCTGTGTGCGTCTGTGTGACGATGCCAAAGAGTCCCGCACACACTTTATTAACAACAGTTCTTCTTCAGACATTCAAAGCATGATATGAATCCTACCCGATGGACGATGAGTGGGCGTGGTGTAACACCTGAGCCGCTGACGAGGAGTGGGACCCGGTCGAAAGACGGTATCAAATGCATTCAGGACACTTTATGTGTCCGATATCTGTCCTCGCTGTAGAGAGAGTAACGTCATAGAAGAAAACAGGCTCACAGTCACACCCGTAGACACATTCACTCACAGTCAGTGTGTGAATGTGTCTTCTGATGGTTGAACACTACTGTGAGTGCTCAGAGGACTAGAAAGGGTCTATACTAGTCCATTACAGTTAGTTTGTAAAGCTGTTAGGTTTTCACATTACATAAGTGTAATTTACAATTATTGTTGATTGAATCTATTTGTAATTGATTTAAAAGTTGAAGTGTAGAGATGCTGAATGTTGCTCTTGGTGACCTCTACCCTGAGAATAGGGAGCAGCACAGTCAGGGAGCTCCGCTCATGTGGTAGGACCTTGTGCCTCCTCAGGTCTGAGACCAGTGGGGGATCAGTCACACGCACTGGGATACACAGACACACAGAGGTTGGCCAGTATTCACACAGCAGGAAGCAGGTATTTACATAACAAGCATGAAAGAAGCAATGAGGAGGTGTAGTGACCCCCCCCCTTTGTGCAGACGTTTGTGGCTGAAACGCATCATGAACTGGGAGACCGAGCAAACAACCAACGCTGTCTTTACTCTCTTATTTTTATTTTTTTATTTTGAACACATTGCTGTATCTTTCAATGTTGAAGATCACAACTTTTTGTGTCTGTAGGGACTCACACACACACACACACACACACACACACACACACACACACACACACACACACACACACACACACACACACACACACACACACACACACACCTCCCAATGAGGCCCTGCACAACAAACAGCTGATCTGATGTCATTTGTTCCTCACCAAAAAGAAAAGAATACCGTATTTTTCGTACTATAAGGCGCACTTAAAATCCTTACATTTTCTCAAAAATTGATAGTGCGCCTTATAATCCAGCGCCCCTTATGTATGGTTACTTGTTGTGCTTATTGATCGATTTTATGTGGTACAATGCGCTCAAAAATCTGTCGAAATGTGTAAGTACGACTTTGGTAAGCAACGAAGCCGCTCCGCTCAATGGATATTCGGAGCATTACGGTACGCACGGGAGGCAACGCCGGGCTAGTTACGCCACTATCTGCCAATGGATTGCTGATGCGTGGGCTGAGGTGTCGGTCGCAACTGTCGTCCGAGCTTTCACGAAAGCTGGAATCATCACTGAACAGCCAAGTACCGATAACAGCAACAAGACTGACTCGGAAAATGACTTTTCGCCTTATAGTCCGAAAAGTACGGTAGTTCACCTTCAGTATGAAGTGATCAGACACCTGATTCGGAGCATGTTCCCGTACGCCCGGCACACATGAACAGGTTCCAGCCTTCAGAACGTTGTTCACGTTTTTATGCCGAGCAGCCAAGAAACGATACACCGCTCATGCCGGGATCAGACCGCTTGAGATCCGCTCAGCAGTTTTTTTTTACCTGTTGTGTCTCAGTGGAAGACAACAGACAGCATGTGGGATGCTTCACCCCCTAAAAACGGTCCTAAACTCATCTAAGTTCTTTACATGAACGCACATCTTGTCCTGTGAGCCACCGAACAAACAATCACCACAAATATCACTAACAACCCTTGACATGTAGGCTATATTCACACACACACACACACACTCACACACACACACTCCTGATATTTCTACCAAGTCCTTTTAATAATATAAACTCTTAACAGTACATGTGAAGGCACATAGAAATGTTCAGTAGGAGGACGTGGTGGCTGTTAGAGTTGCTCTCTGCCGTGCGTTTTAGTCACACATGTCTGCACATAGGGTCATTATGCAGCGACGTGTTTATGTCAACTTTAAGGCAGCAGTCTTCCCCTTCCTTCTTGCTGACCCCTGTACTGTCTTGCCCCTGAACCCAGGTCCCAGCCTCTCTCGCTTCCACCTCTGTGTGCGTCCAAGAGGGATGTCATCCACAGGCAGGCCCCCGTAGACGGCACAGAGAGGCTCCTGGATTCACGTGCCGAGGCCCGTGGTGCTCAGGAGGAGATCGGGCTGTTGGACGGTCCACGGCGTCCGGCGCCAGGCGTGCCGGCCAGCCGGAGACGTACGTTGGAGAAGGACAGTGACGGAGGCAGGCGAGGCTGGTCCTGGACTGTAGGAGAGAACTGCTACACCGCCCAGTGGGTGAAGCAGAGGCAGGAGCACAGGAGCACCCGGCCCTGGTGATCGGGGAGCTAGTTGTTATATTTAACTCTGTATTGTATTCTGGAACCATTAAACACTTTCAGAACACAAATGTGTGCTGAAGCAGAAACTTTCAAGTCACTTCAGGCCCAAACTCTGATGTGGAATAAAGCACGGCCAGTCTGTCTGTTCTGAAGGGGTTAGTGCTCATATAGAGATAAAAAAAGAGTGTGAATGAGAGGACTAAGCGTCCTCACTAGAACACTAGTCCTCCTTCAGCTTAGTGGTGGAGACGTGAAGTCATGTGACCGTGGTGGACTTCCTTTATAGCCTAACGTTAGCTTTTTACTTCTGCTGATTGTATTCACGCTTCAAAAAAAAAAGAAGAAAAATACAAGTGGTGTTCATTAGGGAAGTATCATAAACGTTTGTTTGCCACAGAGATTATTTCCTGCAATAATTCAGAATCCCATTGGCTGTTTGTGGAGGGAACCAGTGATGCCAACTTCCTGTTGGACTACAAAACTCCATGGTCCCTGCAGCTCTCTATAGGAAGGAACCAAGCACAGCGCTTCACTACCAGAACGGCGTCAACGGAAGATTATGGCTCAAATGCAAACACAAAGAAGAATGATGACATCCATCAATCATACATAATATAATCCTAGTGTTTGAATGCAGCTTTGATTGAAACAGAACTCAACAAATATCCTCAGTGAAATGAGGAAATAAGCTAAATGAGCAAGGTTTTACTCAGTCTCACCTAATACTTCTTCTTACTGAAGCATTTGGCTGAATATGAGCAGATAATATTGCCCGAAACACTTCAGAATTCATCCTACTGCTTTTGTCAGCAGTCACATCATCAATAAATACAAGGGAACCAGTTCCATTGGCAGCCATACATGCCCACGCCATAACGCTAACCTCCACCATGCTTCACTGATGAGGTGGTATGCTTTGGATCATGAGCAGTTCCTTCCCTTCTCCATACTCTTCTCTTCCCATCATTCTGGTACAAGTTGATCTTTGTCTCATCTGTCCATAGGATGTTGTTCCAGAACTGTTCAGGCTCTTTTAGATGTTTTTTTTGGCAAACTCTAATCTGGTCTTCCTGTTTTTGAGGCTCACCAATGGTTTACATCTTGTGGTGAACCCTCTGTATTTACTCTGGTGAAGTCTTCTCTTGATTGTTGACTTTGACACAGATACGCCTACCTCCTGGAGAGTGTTCTTGATCTGGCCAACTGCTGTGAAGGGGTTTTTCTTCACCAGGGAAATAATTCTTCTGTCATCCACCACAGTTGTTTTCCGTGGTCTTCCAGGTCTTTTGGTGTTGCTGAGCTCACCAGTGCGTTCTTTCTTTTTAAGAATGTACCAAACAGTTGATTTGGCCACACCCAATGTTTTTCGCTATCTCTCTGATAGGTTTGTTTCGATTTTTCAGCCTAATAATGGCTTGCTTCACTGATAGTGACAGCTCTTTGGACTTCATATTGAGAGTTGACAGCAACAGACTCCAAACACAAATACCACACTTGAAATGAACTCTAGACCTTTTGTCTGCTCCTTGTCAATGAAATAACGAGGGAATAACACACACCTGGCCATGGAACAGCTGAGCAGCCAATTGTCCAATTACTTTTGGTCCCTTAAAAAGGAGGGGCCACATATAAAATGTGTTGTAATTCCTACACCGTTCACCTGATTGGGATGTAAATACCCTCAAATTAAAGCTGAAAGTCTGCACTTAAGGCGCATCTTGATTGTTTCATTCAAAATCCATTGTGGTGGTGTACAGAGCCAAAATGATGAAAATTGTGTCAATGTCCAAATATTTATGGACCCAACTGTAGCTTGGTGTTGCATCGCTTGATAACACAAGACGTTGAATATGCTTCAGTGCAGACATATTTCCACAGAAAACTCTCTGTCACATGGAACTACTTTTCTTCCCAAAAAGCAGTGCCAGGGAAAGCTGTTGAGACTTTGCCATTCACTCCCAGTGTACTGGAGGGGAAGCGCACGTTTCTGACGCGGATGTTCACAATCGTAACACATGAAACATGAAAGATACGGCCATTCCTCAGCTGGTTAGGTGAACATCTTCTCTTTGTACGTTTGGCCGACCGAGGCTCATCACATGAGTCATTTGTTTGAGATGAGTCAGACTCTGCTGTTAGTTTAGAGGAGGGGCGATTCTGGGCTTTTCACCCATGTTGCTACACACAAACTGAACCCAAGCAGGAAACGCACCAGGATCCACATTAGCTGTGAATTATACTTTATATAATGTGCTTAAAATCCATATGGAGGTCAATATTCTGTGACAGTTCCCATTATCATTATCATAATAAGTAATTACCATTATCGCTGTTTATTTCTGTCCATTGTTAATATTGCTTTTTGTTATTTCTGTTTGTTTCATTGTTTGCTTTCAGTCGTTACTCTTCTTATGATTTTCCCATTCTTATTATTGTTAGTAACATTATCTATACAGGACAAACGCTCACATACACACACACACACACACACACACGTGACAAACACAACCGATCTCATCACACAACTCTCCACCCAGGAGAGTGTGGTGGCTTGTTGTGGTGCCGGCACTGGGCCTGGCCACTCGACTGACTGATCCACTTCCCTACATTTTACTTTTATTCTCCTCAGTCTAAACCTGTTATTTTCCTCAGTGTCCTTGTGTCCTTTGTTCTCGTCTTACTTTGTATCATTTCTTGGCTCGTATATGTGTTTATGTACGTGTCTGCACTTGTTTTGTACTCACCTCTCTACACAGTAATACAAAAAGAAAAAGTTCCTCTATTTACACAAGGCAGTGAAAAGGCCATTTAGGCAAATTATAGAAGCAGCATTGTGTGTTCAGCTCTGCTCTCCTTTTAATCCTCATAATCAATAAGCAGTGACTAGCTGCTTTCACCACAAATACACACCCTCAACACGCTGTCGTATGAACACATCAGATCATCTCCACGCGTGTATGATTACGCGTTCATCAGTCCGTCTGATCGCCCTCATGGTTAGCTCTGTACAGTACGGGCAGGGCTGGGTTTACCGACGCCAACATGATACCCGAGACCAGAACAACTGCTAAAATAAATACTAAATAATCCTCACTCAAGGTCCACCTTCTAGCTTCCATACATAGGTCATGTGATGACAACAGAGCAAACTCCATCCACTTGTGAGAACCGGTTGATAGCGAGTCACCCTGGCTTGATCCCTTATTTATAGTGATGGTAATACTGACGATCTCCTGTCAGGAGGAGCCAGAGGAGGCTCGGGTAAAGGCCGTCAGGACTATCCACCGGTTTAAAAGATCTCTATTCATATATAGTGCGGAATACATTTGCGTCTGATAAAACAGTGAATCACAGAAATGACACCAGAATGAAGTCCATATAGAAGATGAGGTGGATTGTAGCAGCCTGCCGTGGCGCGTTAATGTTTGCTCTGGCCCTCGACACATTCGGCACGTCCCGTCACTCAGTATCCCGGCAACCTCTGCATGAGCAGACACTCTGCAGCGCCTCTGAATCACTGCTGAATGCATGACTGCAGAATCAGTCAGACACATCAGGTAAGAGTAACCGGACTTCATTCATTTCTCCTGGAAACTCTCAAAACTCGTACGCCATTCCGTTTCTTTCAAGTGTTCTTCGTCATTAAATGAGGGCGTTTACATTTTGACACGATTAACAGTCGGGGTCTTTGAACAGTGGTGCGTTGAGGAGCAGAGTGAACTCATCTTCCCCGTAGCTGCGTAGTCACTTTACCTGTCAGACTCAATTTGCTCAGGTTTCTCATCTTTGCCATTTACTTTGACCTTTTCCAGCAAAGAGCTCATTCTTGCTGAGCTTGTTTTTCCTCTCCGTCAGCAGAGGAAAGATAGACTGGGCTTGTTGAACCATGAGAACATTAGCTGCTTACAGGGAGGATGTTTAATGACTAAAATGAGAGCTGCATAGTTTCACGGGTCGCTTAATGTGAGGGGAACAAAAAAAACATTTCCACATTCTCAGGGCCAACAAGAAGCCCAATAAAGGAATTATTTAACATTTTGGGAAATTAGCTTATTCTCTTTATTTATTTATCAAACTCATGTGTACAGAAGTGGAGTCAGGGTTGGGTTAGCTTAGCTTACCATAGCATAAAGACTGAGAGCAGGGGGAAACAAAGAAAATCAGTTAAATGAGTATATTCTTCCTTTTGGGGAGTGAGATGTCCAGATACATATTAATTTCATGCTTCTATGTTACATTAACGTCACAACCTACACAGCAGCTCTATCCTTTGAAGACATATTCAGGTCTACAGTGTTTAGGGGTCCTGGAAGCCTCCATGTGGCGTCTAGTCGGCGTCTCGCAGTAAGGAGAGGTAGACGTCGGACTGGAGGAAGCGGGGATAACAGTCTGTGTCCAGGAGGGAGTAGATGCGCTTCTGTGCGTGGGACAGAGAGGTGTGAGAGGGAGCCTGCAGCAGCTGGACGGTCAGATCCCTGGTCTTACTGTCCAGGTTCACCTACAGGACGACACACACAGCATGGGCTACGCTCATTCACGGGACAATCCAGTATCGTTTCTATCAGCTCAACTGTCGCCTCTACTGCAGACTCAACCGCGAAGACATCCAAAACGTAAGGCTGTTAAATGGTAAATAGAAAATGTTAAAGGACTGTACTTGTATTTCTCTTTTCTAGTCTTTCCGACATCTCAAGGGAGCTTTCACACTACTTGTCATCATTCACCCATTCACGCACTGATGACAGGAGCTAAGTTGCCACCTGCCCATCAGACTAACTCATTCACACACCGCAGGCACAGATACGGGCGCAATTTCGGGGTTGAGTGTCTTGCTCAAGGACACGTCGACGTGCGGCCAGCGGAGCCGGGGATCGAACCACCGACCCTCTGATTGAAGGGCGACCCTGCTCTCCACTGAGCCACAGTTAAGCAAAACTTAATGCTAGGAAACATAAACCTTATGCAACGGAACGCAACGCTTGATGCTAAAGTAGTAAATTCCCACCTACGGGAGGCCTTAACTGGAGCCACTCATGAAGACCACGGTAAATAGTAAATGGACTGTTCTGGTATAGTTCTTTTCTAGTCTTACGACCGCTCAAAGCTCTTTAACACTACATGTCATCATTCACCCATTCATACACTGATGACAGGGCTACCATGCAAGGTACCACCTGCTCATCAGGACTAACTAACATCTGTAGGAACAGCCTGCAGGAGTTTGGGGTTAAGTGTCTTGACCAAGGACACATGGACATGGACTAGTGGAGCCAGGGATCGAACCTCTGATTGAAGGACGACCCGCTCTACCACTGAGCCACAGTCCCCAGTTAAAAGCTACCTTACAATAGCAACACTCTCTGTCTGTACCTCTTTATCTCTATGAGATATGTATATGTAATGTATACTTATATCAATAGATATATAGATGCATCCATCAATGATTATCGGAGCTGAAGGGGTTTTACTGCAGTCGGAAATAAAACCCTCTAAAAAGTCCCTGTACTGAGTCATTAACTCTTAAGAGAGCAAGATCCCACACTGGGAGCATTTTGATTGCCTCTAAATGGCTCTCAACATGGCCGGGATCTCACAGCTAATGGGGCTAATAACAGCGCTAACTACGGCAAAAGCGCTAACAGTGTTTACCTGAGGGGGAACTGGAGGGTAGGCGCTATGTTTCCTTGACAACGCTGTTGGTCGGGAGAAACACATTCAAATAATTGAAGAGGTCTCATCCTAAAGGGGACAGCTGGCCCCCCAACAACACGTTCTGTCCTGCCCAGCAGGTGTCGCTGTTGAAGCATGTTAATAATAAAATTAAAAAAAATAAAAGAAGAGGGGAAAAATATTCAATATATTCAATTTGAAATGATACTGAGATATCATGGTATATTTCAACCAATGACTCTTTTCCTATATTTTGGTGGAGCTGAGCCATCTGTTTAATCTCAGAACTAAAAGGTCACCTAAAGGCTTTAGAAAGAAGCTGGAGTTTGCAAATGATTACATGAAATCAGCTGATGATGCAACGCTGTGATGTAAAACTCAAAGCGCCCACACAAGCTTCCCAAAACACAAGGAGCATCCACAACACACAGAGCACATTGTTCGGAGGGGAGTGCATTGAGGGACAAACAGACAAGGTGGCAGGACTGGAATTACACTTCCTGTTTCATGCAGCGCCGCGTAGCTGGAGGTGCATGCAGCTGAATGGGGTATAAAAGCAGGCGTGTACCTCCCGGGGGGCACCTGGCTGGATGTAGGTGCCGCAGATATCTTTGGCTCTCCTCTGCAGGCTGAAGTTGTTGGACGACTGTCTGTACTGCTCACAGGCCAGATAGAACTGCAGATTCTCCTCGCTGAACTCAGATCGCAGGAATGCTCCAAACACTGACACACCAGCTGAGAGGAGGAGGAGGAGGAGGAAGAGGAGGGAGAAGATAAGTGGGGCAGGTTAAAAGAGGACACCCACACTGTGACACACCAATCCCTCAGGCCTTATAAGCACATCTCGAACAGCGACGTTTCCCAGCTTCACGATAAAAACACCCGTCGTCTCCACGCTCATCGTCCTGTGACTCATGGCTTGTTTTTAGTCTGAGGTATCAAACGTGACCGACTGCTTTGTACAGGGCGGCTTCAAACTGCTGACAGCACACCTACAACATGTCACAGTTCACATGTGGCAGCTGCAGAGGACTGCACTCCAAATTAGCATGGCACTGATAAGGAGGCCAAGTCACACAGGGAGCTGAAGTTAGTCCTCAGGCTGTTTGGGTGTGGGTGTGGGGGTGGGGGTGTGTGTGTGTGTGTGTGTGTGTGCGCGTGTTGAGGACAGTTAAGCAATGACGTACCAAAACATATGACATATTGAAGCACACCAATCAACTCCTTATACCTCAGCTTCAAAGAAGAGCAAATGACAAATCTCAATAAATAATCTGAATGTTAAGGAGCAGTCAGGAAACTTTTTCATATTCTTTGATACTGGGCTTCTTTACAGCAACATTTCAAAAGAGTACATAACACATTCTTGGTTTTTTTTTGTATTATTTAACTTTTTTATTTAACTTTTATTTAACGATTGAATGAATGAATTTTAAAATACATTGAGATAAAATCTTGTTCTGTCCAAGAAGACAGCACAGTTTAACCTCAAGTGCAATTCATTTTAATAAATACACCAAAACAAAAACAAAACATTACAGAGTAAAAACTAAAGTCTACGCATCAACAGAAGAGGTCTGGTGTGAACAAGTAGCTCATGGTGGTAACTTTACATAGATATTACTCTAGAACCACTGTTGTTTTTAGGTGCAAATTGCACACTGGTATTTTATATAATGTGCTCTATAACATTTCACACACAGGTGATGATGTGTTGGGCACACACATGTTCTCCTCACTTTGCTGTTATATTGCTCAATTCCCTGTTAGTATGTGCTGTCAGGATGTTCGCTTCACCTTGTTGTCCTGCTGCTTCATGTTTGCTAATCCTCTCAGAAAGGTGCCTGAGATCCTGTTCTGGACCAGGTCTCTCCCAAAACACACGCACACACACACACGCACACACACACACACACACACACACACACACACGCACACACACACGCACACGCACACACACACACACACACGGGAAGCAAGCCTCTTCGTTCGTGCCTCTAGTTAGCGCTGCATGTGACTATATGCATGTACAGGGGTTCCATTACAACCCACACATGATGTTATACTAGGAGCTGACACAATTGAAGACCAGGACAAAGAGCTTTTAACCTACAACAGAGATCCACCTTAAATCTCAGCAGTTGTGAGATCCCGTCTACTTGTTTGTCTGGACTAGAGTTACATTATTGTTGTGTGCTAATCTCAGATTATTCTGTACTTCCATCATCTCAAGGCAATGATTGTGATGCATTACCTTAAAAGAGACCTCCAGTGATTTAGTATTGAACTTTCATAAAGTTGGAGAGAACATTAAATCGAAATCAAAGCAGCAGAGTCCCAGACATCCTGCTTTTAGTCTCTAGAATGGGAGAAGCTCCAAAATCACATCACACTTGGTAGAACCTTCCTGCCTGGTACACATTCACAATCCCTGATTTAAGAATTGTGACATATCCCCTAAAACTGAGTCCATGGTTCTCAGCAGGAAACCGGTGGATTGCCCACTCCGGGTAGGGAATGATTGTCCTTACCCCAAGTGAAGGAGTTCAAGTACCTCGGGGTCTTGTTCGCGAGTGAGGGAACAATGGAACGTGAGATCGGCCGGAGAATCGGAGCAGCTGGGGCGGTATTGCAGTCGCTCTACCGCACCGTTGTGACGAAAAGAGAGCTGAGCCGCAAGGCAAAGCTCTCTATCTACCGGGCGATCTTCGTTCCTACCCTCACCTATGGTCATGTGGACTGGGTCATGACCCAAAGAATTAGATCGCGGGTACAAGCGGCCGAAATGGGTTTCCTCAGCAGGGTGGCTGGCGTCTCCCTTAGAGATAGGGTGAGAAGTTGGGTCATCCGTGAGGGACTCGGAGTAGAGCCGCCGCTCCTTTGCGTGGAAAGGAGCCAGTCGAGGTGGTTCGGGCATCTGGTGAGGATACCACCTGGGCGCCTCCCTAGGGAGGTGTTCCAGGCACGACCAGCTGGGAGGAGACCCAGAGGGAGGCCCGGGACCAGGTGGATGGACTATATCTCCAAACTGGCCTGGGAGCGCCTCGGGATCCCCCCAGTCAGAGCTGGCTGATGTGGCTCGGGAAAGAGAAGTTTGGAGTCCACCTGCTGGAGCTGTTGCCCCAGCGACCCGATCCCGGATAAGTGGTTGAAGAGGAGAAGAGATGAGACTTGAGTATCTTAAGGTTAAGTGTCTCGCTCAAGGACACATCGACATGAGACTAACGGAGCAGGAGCCGGGGGATCGAACCGCCGATCCTCTGCTCTCCACTTAACCGCGGTCACCCCTTATATGCATAGCCAGAGCGTAGCCAGAGCCATCTCTACAGCGCTGTGTCAGCGCTAAAGAAAGAACGGTCCGCCTCCACACATTACCATTAATGTAAAGGGACATTTTCATTTTCAATTCAGGTGACAGAAGCATGTTTTAGCACGCTTATGACATTAATGTACTGCCGTAAGACGGACTCTGTTACAGTAGTGATTTATATTAGTCTCTGTGTTTACTAGCTGTTCTATTCATAGAAGCAGCAGGTCAGGTGAAGTGCTGCTCTTTCAGCTTTATTGCACAGCACACAGTAACCAGTGACGTCAGCTCTGATGTCAACATCACATGGGAGCTCAGATAAAAGCAGGGCGACCTTGAGACCGATTAGACTTTTAGTTGCACAAACATTTCTCCAAGGAAGACGTGGTCAGTCAGCTGAACGTCAGAGTGTAGAGGAAAGAAGAAGCTATCCTGTAACAGCAGTTAAAGGCTACCTGAGGAGTTTGCATTGCTATAAAGCATCATCAGTAACACATTTCCTACCACATAAAGAATGTGTAAAGCCTTGTTTCACGTCTTAAAGTTGGAATTGTTAGCTAAGGGTCTTCTTCTCCCGTTTTATTGGCACAACTTTTATGTTTTTTTTAAAGAAATAGACAAAATGGACAAAGAAGTAAACGCTAAGAGGTAAGTTAAGCCAATGAGGAGTGTGATGACAGTATGTTAAACGTCCAATAGTAGTTTAAATCGGGTAATGTTAAGGGGGGGGGCTGAGTTATGCATGTGTGGGGGGGGGGGAAAGTAGAGGAAATATTAAACATATAATACTAATGTCACAGTGCTGAAGAAAACATGCAGTCCTAACGTAGAGACAACTTTCATAGCCTGTATGAACCCTGGTTTACTGCACAACTCAGACAGCCTCATCAGTCTGAGGAGGAGACAGACTGTAGATCCAGACCAGCAACACACTGACAGCAAAGAGCAGCTACTCTGAAAAGATGCAAACAGGGTTTCTGCATCAGTTTGGAAGGGCCTGTCTTTTGTAGGCCGAGTTTCTTTTCAAGAGAAAACGAGTGTGATGTGAAAAGATCCGAGATGCTGTTTTTAGGCCGTAGCGCTGCGCCCAACACTGTACTTATACTGACAGATGTGGAGCATTCTGTATCTGTCGTACGGAATTATGGCTCCACAGTGACATCATCACTCCGGTGGGAACAGATACCTGCTGCCTTCAGGTGACTGTAGAGAGTGAGCAGTGTGAAGGAGAGGCCTTCAGTATAGGCAAGGCAAGTTTATTTGTATAGCACATTTCAACAACAAGAGATCCAGTAATACTGAGACTGAAATTCTGCCATTGTCTGTGTTTAAGTGGATGTCGTTGAAAACCTTAACAAGAGCAGTTTCAGTACTGTGGTGCTGTCGAAAGCCTGACTGGAAGACATCCAAACAGTTATTTACGGCCAAGAAGTTGTTCAGCTGTTGAAAAAACGCCTTTTCAATTATTTTACTTAAAAATGGAAGGTTTGATATTGGCCTATAATTTGTCATTGTTGCGGAGTCTAAATTAGCCTTCTTTAGGAGTGGTTTAATAACTGCAGTTTTTAGGGCTTGTGGGAAGACACCTGAGCGAAGGGATGTGTTTACAATTTGTAATAATCACTTACTACTAACGGTCATGACACACATGTCATATAGAAATGTGTAATTAGAGAATCAACAGATTTGAACCATGTATGTGCTGGAGGAACAGGCAGCATTGAGAAGTAATAGTTAATATGGGGAAGTATTTCCATTTTGATGAGTGCAGTTCATCCTATGAGGGACACACAGACCTATCAGCTATCCTCAGGCCCACTTCTCCCTGGGTTTATAGGTTAGCAGGGGACCAGACCTCTGAATCCATTTCTCTGGTGTGTTCAGTGGTTTGGGCTCACTTTGGGCTCACTGAGCGGGTCGTCCTCTAATGAAGACCAGTTCCTCAGTCACCACGTGGAAGACTTCGGGCAAGTTACTGAACCCCAAATGGCAACTCAGTGTGTGTGAATGTGGATTAGATTAGATCCTGATGGGCAGGTAGCATCTTGTATAGCAGCCTCTGTAATCAGTGCGTGAACGTATGCGTGACTGGGTGAATGATGAAGTGTACAGCTCTTTGATTGGTCGGAAGACTAGGAAGGTTCTGTATAAATGTAAGTCCGTGTATGACTGAATCAACCTTTCAAAAGGTCATCAAGTGTTCGTCTACATCTCACCTCAGAACGGAGCAGGACTTACTTCGGCTGAGCAGCAGCGCGTTCAGGGACTCCGCCCAATTCTCCAGCTCTTCTTGACTGATCTTCCTCTTCTTGTAGTGGCCCACCTGACTCCACTGACGCATGAAGAGCAGGCGAGACCTCCTCTCCGTGACACTGTGGACCAGGACCACCAAAGGACAGGGAGAGTTCATACCAAACAGTGCTGCACTCATCACATCTCACCACAGGCTCACGTGAGGCTTCACAGCAATCTCATGAGGGTAAGATTTAACAATACAGACTCAGAACCAGGTGGATTTCATGTGAGACATCGGTTTGTCTAAGAACAGTCACTTAAAAAGGCACAGTAACAGCTACGTGAGATGGATCTATCAGTTAGCAACATGTATGATTCTCACCTGTCTTTCTGTTCTGTGTTGGACAGGTTGGAGTTTGAGGAATGAGGACTCTGAAAGAGAAAACACAAAGTCAACTGTGTTTCTTCCTCCTGTTGCACTCGGTGAGAGCCCAATGAAGCAGCTCTCCAGGTTTCACCATCACATAGAACCGGGTTTAAATCTCTGAACTAAGCCAACAATAAGATACAAATAAGCAGACCCGGACAAGTTGAAAGTGTAACTAACATCTTTTATAACTCATAACTAATCCCAGCTCAAGGGTTTCCAGCGCTTTCAACCACTTCACATGGTTGTCATCAGCAGGTGGAGTCGCAGCAGAGCTCAGTAGCTGTACGATTAACCCGGACATTATATTTGTAGAAATGTTAAGCTTAACTGTTGAGTTAAGCGTAATCTAAAGCATCTACAATCCATATTAATACGAACAGAAAGCTAACGTTTGGTAAGATTTGTAACAAATGATCAAACCTTCGCTATGGATCGTCTTTAGGACCCGGCCTCTATACTGCCCTACTGTGTAGACTGAAGCTGAACTGGTTGCCCACCTGGCCGAACAGACTCCTGAGGTGTAGTTTAGCAGATGTCAGTTTGGGTTTATGGTGGTGCCTGTGCTGGGATTTGAAGGGGTTGGAGGAGGAGGAAGGAGACGAGGGATGCATATCGTCTCTCTCCATGCTCTCCGTGCTGCCCTGGGCGGCCGGGGCCAGCTGGCCGTCACTGTAGGCCCTGCAGCCTTCATTGATGACACACACTCTGAGGTGGTTCTTGCCCGGTTTCTCCAGCTCGCTCAGGTTCTCTGCGCTGACGCTGTGCTCCTTGACCAGCCCCTTGGGACTGGCTGTAGGCTCCCGGATGGTGGGGGTCGGGCAGGTCGAGCTCCCTACCAGCTCATCTCCCTCCGTGTGAGGTGTGTAGGTGCCGGACTTCCGGTTCTTCTCGTGATCCGAGGTCTTCAGTGCCACCCTCTTCCATGGGAAGAAGTCCAGATCCAGGAGGGATCCCTCTGAGCTGAATCTGCGCATGGTAGCTGTATAAGAAGTGATGGAATGGAGCAGGAACAAGACAAGTACAGGCCAGAGATGAGGAGAAAGGGCTGAGAGGAGATGGGAGCTGCAGTGAAGTACAGCCTGCTAAACAAAGCAGAGAGGATTGGGGATGGGAAAATTGGACGATCAGAAAAATGGGTCAAAGAATGAATGAATTGCTCCACATGAATGACGCCTGATAGAAACGCCTTTCAAACTCTTCATTTACATACACACTTAAATTAGTTAATTACAATTGTAAGCGTAGACCGTTTCAGATCTGACTCAGCTTTATCATCATTTTGGCTTAACTGTCCTCAACACGCGCACACACACACACACACACACACACACACACACACACACACACACACATATATCATTGTGGCAAGCACTACAAATATTTGTATGAAAAGTACTATACAACTAAAGAGTTATATACAGTATATGATTGAGTGATTTTTATTATATACACACACAAACACAGTCCTGTCTATCTATATGACAACATACAATACAGCAAAAAAAGTGCTGAATAAAGAGAATGTTGATATAATAAGCAGCTGTTTGTCACAATTACAGCAGTTGAAGTGGATGCAGGCTGCAGTCAACATGAAAACATAAGTAGTGTCTTTACGTAATGGTTTGGGATTATTCCAGCTGTGTGTCAAACCTCTTTCATTCGTTTACGGATGCTGAAAAGACTTCCTCAAAAGGATCGAGGAGTGAGAGGTGCTTCTTACTTGTTTGCAGTGAAAGGGATCGCGTGTGTAAACTTTGTAAAGAGTCAACTCACTTATCATATAGATTGCAGGGTGTAGGTGTGCTAGTGGAGCTCCGCCCCTCCCTGTTAGTATAGCAGGGGAGTAAACAGTGAGACGGGTTAGGGTGGGGGAGTGTGAATTGTAAAGATGAACTTGTGTAATTAAAGCTTTCTACTCTTTCTACCTCCCTGATTGTCCTTCTTCACTGTTTTTCCTTAAATGCAAGTCAAAAAGATGATATAGAGAGGAAGTACAATTAGTATTAGTAAAAAAGAAGAGGAGATTATGTGTAAATAAACGTTTGATATGATTTAGTCTCATCATTTTACAATTTGTGACAACGTATTTTAAGTTTTGACTTAAAAGGTTACCAACTTCTACATAGTGCCTTCTATTTTGACTTCAAAAATAATGGTTTTACTTTAGTATTTTTTACTTATTATGAGTATCTAGCAGGATTGGGCTTCCATAGACTACCGAGTGAAAGGAGAACATTGTTATCACTAGAATTACCAGTCAGCCCATAAGGAAGTGGACCTGAATTCTACCACTTTTCCATTGTATACTGGTTGATGATCGTTTGAATTCATTTCATGCCACCCAGCCACATGCAGCCCTCTCTCACGGCACTGGGAACAGCAACAGTTGGCTGATGTTTCCACTCTAAAGGACGTTCAGAGAGCACCCGTGTAGATTTACCTCTTCGTCCAGCAGTTATTCAGCTTACTCCATGGCCGATACTTCCATTCCTCCAGACCTCATGAGCAACAGGACCCGAAGGTTCCAGATACAGCAATGCCGATGTCAGCTCCCCAAAGACAGAGAAATCCAACCTGAGACGTGCTGTCTCCAGTTCTAGGCTCAGCGACCCGCGCGGACTCGGACCGCTCTGTCCTCCTGTGTCCAAACAGACTCGCGATGAAGAGAGAATTCCGGTGTCATAAAGTTTCCACCCGTGACACTTCTAAGGTAGAGACAAGCCTCCTCCTCATGACTGCCGCCACACCTTCACTTCTGTCTGAACTTGTCCGTCAGACCAGACTTCTTAAGGTGAACTGCCGCATGCACGCGCGCACACACAGACACACACACACACACACACACACACACACGCGCGCGCGCGCGCACACGCACACAAACAGACACACACACACACACACACACACACACACACACACACGCACACGCGCACACAAACAAACAAACACACACACACACACACACACACACACAAATAAACAGACACACCTGTGTGTGAATAGAAAGTCTGAAGAATAGAATAGAAAATACAACCCCATTTTACAACATCGAATCCTACATTCTACCACTACAACAACCATTGGCTATCATAGTAGCTACTATACCACTACCACTAATAATAATAATAACAATTATAACAATTATAATCACAATTTTTTTTTCTTATCTAGATATATAGAATCATGTATTAAGGTGGAAGTAGAAATACTACGCACGTTGAACACTACGAACAGTTTTAAATGAACTATAAACTTATAGTTTATATAGAACTATAAAGTGACAGCTATCAGGCATGACACAGACGCGTCTCGCTACGTCATTGGGGTCCTTTGACGTTGCGTTCAGTGCCTTGTTTAATTTGGGAAAACTAAGCTAGTTAGCTAACGGATCAACCGGAATCCGGGTCACACTCAGACCAGGATTTTCCTTCAAATTGGAATTCCCCAGGTTGTAGTATACTATAGCAGACTATAAATGAAGAAAAGCAAGACCTCCACTGTACGTGGATAGCGATCTCCCAGGGGAGATCGGCTAGTTAGCACTGTTATCGTTCCGGTAACTGGGATTATTACCTAATGTTAGCTGGCTGGCTAAGCTAATAACGTCAACAAGGCACTGAAGCTGTCTGTAACTGGTGCTGTCTTATTATTTAACCACTTAAGTAGTTTGGTGGTGGATAAAGGTTGCTAGGTTGGTTCCTTTCCCCTTAATAGTTCAAATTAACGCTTGCTACCTAACGCTCAATTTGCGGTTCTGACTTTATTTCAGACATTCTGAAGTCTGTCGGAGTCTGGCGGTATGATAGAAGTCACTGTGAAGACTCTGGACTCCCAGAGCAGGAGCTACCAAGTCAGAGGCGAGGTAATGCTCTTACCCGGATTCAAACACACTTTACTGAGACTCCTCTTTTCCCTCCCGTTTCAATTGTGTGTTGTGTCACCAGCTGACAGTGAAGCAGTTCAAGGAACACATAGCTTCATCAGTGGAGATCCCAGTAGACAAGCAGAGGCTCATCTACCAGGGCAGAGTGCTGCAGGACGACAGAACGCTGACTGAATACAGTGAGTACACGAAACCTGCTCAATTAACATCTGTTTTAAGTTATTACTATATGTATTCATATATTACAGTATGAAGTCCATCTTTTTGTTTCTCCATCAGATGTAGATGGGAAGGTAATCCACCTGGTGGAGCGTGCCCCACCTCAGGCCACCATGTCTGGTTCCAGTGGTGCGGGTGTTTCTCCTGGGGGACCAGATGGGGGAAGCAGCAGCAGCAGCAGCAGCAGCAGCAGCCATGCCTCTACCTCTTCCCAGGGTGCACCACACGACCGTAACAGTTACGTGATGCTGGGGACCTTCAACCTGCCCGTCAACATCATGGACACTCAGCAGATCCAGGTGGGGATGACCCTGCTGCATGCAAACTGAAGCTTCAGGATCATTTGCTGGAGGGAAGAACGATTTTCATGCTTTGTGATAGCTGGAATTTGTTTTGTAGATGTCTGTTCAGCAGATGATGGCTGGAGTCGGTGAAGCTGGAAGGAACACCAGGGTCAGCACCAGCTCCGGGGTAAAGGCTCATCATTCACCAGTCATCATCTCATCAGTCTTTAAGTCCTTAGTCTCCCTCTTCCTGTACAGCTGACTGATGTCTGTGTGTACAGAGCAATGGCTCGGTGGACGTGCAGATCAACTTGGACCAGTCGGTGCAGAGTGAGCCCAGGATGAGGCTGCAGCTGGCGGAGAACCTGCTCAGAGACGCTCGCTCTCTGATCCACAGGCTGGAGGTACGGTGCACATGCTGCTTTTGTTGCCTTGGTTGTTATTTACAGGCTCATAGCATTGTCACCATGTTCAGAGTAATAAAGGCCCTGTCTACGCGTATACAGATATAGTTTTTAAAATGGATATTTTCCTCTACGTTTTAAAATACAATTCTGTTCACAAATTTGTTTTATAAAATATTACGGTCCACACTAGAACCATAGACTGTATATATGGAGGCGACGCAGTCATCGTGACATCATACATTGTTTTGTGGACTGCTGTTTTGAAGCCTTGATTTTGGCGATTTTGCCGTTGCCATCTTGGATTACAGCAGTCACCATGTTGTTGTTTTTGACAACCAATGAACAGAAGTTACCATATTTGGAATGCGGAGGAGTGACGTAGAGACGCCGTATACGGCTCTGGTAGCTGCATCGACCTGTCAATCACAGTGTAGCCCCGCCCTAAAGCATACCCTGCTTTATGGTCTGTTTGACTCTAAATGGACCATCATTTACTAAATGAACATCATGCTGTATTGAAGAAGACCTAAACTAGAGATTGAGACCATAAACTCGTGTTTACAATGTTTACTGAGGGAATAAATCAAGAGAGAAGTAGAGTCATTTTAGACTAGACTTCTACACAATTTGAATTTTTGATTGAAAGTTTTAAGACACTTCCGCGTTGGCTTCACTCGGCAGAACCGGAGGTTGCTGTCTGACTAGAATGCAAAAATAACTCAAAATGCTTGCTGGGCCAGTAGGTGTCAATAAAGGCTATGTCAACTGTCCCTCAAAGAGGACTCTGAGCATGCTCAGTAAGCTTATTTTCTGTTGGCAGTGTTAACAAATCGTAAACAATAGTTGTTGGGACTTCACCATGTGGATGGAACAAATGGAGTTGGGCCTACATTGGCCTACATGGTTCAACAGCCTGATATGGGTTAAAATCACATGTTCCCTTCCCCTTAAAGTCGACATTTGCTGGTTTTAAGGAAGAAAGTTCCCTTATTTTTCGTGGAATTCCCGCTGCCATACGGAGGAATTATCACAGCGCAGCTTCAAGCTCCGGATCATAAATTTAACAAAGAATCTCAGAGTAAGAGGCTTGTGTCTGGGCAGGGATAGGTCATAGTGTATTTATTACCTTGTTTTGTTTAAGTTTACAATAATGTTAACGGGACAATCTGCCTTGTTTTGAGTGTTTCTTTTATTTTTTCTTTATTGTTTAACTAACACACACACACACACACACACACACACACACACACACACACACACACACACATACATACATATAGGTTTTGCTAGTCATCTCAGGCACACATGGTATGTAAACGCGGTCTGTATCATGGCCCCGCCGCCAATTTGTAGTTTTGAGTAGTGACCACGTACGAGACTACATCCACCATTTTGGTAGTCCTATATATCTTCCACCATTTTTGTATTCGAAACTGCATCTGCTATTTTTCCGTGCAAAATGCTATTTTGTAGTCTCGCGTGGTGTGGACATGTACAAGACTACACCCACCATTTTGATAGTTTTCTTGCTCCCCCCCCCCCCCCCCCCCCCCCCCACACACACACACACACACACACACACACACACACACACACACACACACACACAAACACGCACACTCTCTTTCACCACAGATTGTTTGTTGATTTTAGAATGTAGGCTCGTAATTGTATAGTAGTTGTTAGTCAGAATCAGAACCGTTTATTGCCAAGTACGTTACACATACAAGGAATTTGACTTGGTGAACGGTGCAAAACAATGAACACAATGCAATATTCAAGACGTTGAATATTTAGAAAAACATTGAAATTTACAATAAAATATGGTAAACAAACGGATAACTACAATAATACTACAATAATAGGTTTAGATATTATTTGACTTGATCAATATTATTTGAACTTAATAAACTGTTATACTGTAAAGAGCAGCTGTCTGTGATTACTTTGTGCATGTGTAGTGTGATAATAGCTGATATGTGGTCTGTACTCAAATTCAAACCTTCACTGTTCACTCTGAATGTGGAATAGTACTTTGACTGTTGACATTGTGAGTGAACACTAATTATGAGACTTAGTTTATAGTTTGGTTATTGGTCCCTGTTCTCAGGATGGTGCCCTGTTATTATTAATAATTGTTAATAATCTTATTGATATTAATGATTTTATTGATAATAATATATAACAATAATTTAGTTTTTATACTTGCTGATAACCAAACACGCTCCTGCCAGATCCCAACACAGTTCCCACCATGCTTTGGGTGAAAAGGAAGTGTACTGTAACGTTTTGAGAAAAAGTCTAAATTTGACCAGAAAAGGGGTAATATTTTTAGAATAAAGTCATATAAGTTCAAGATGTTCACTGAAATAATTGTTCATAGTAAACACAGGCGAGTGCAGTCTGTCTTGTATCTGTCAAATGACGGGTGTGAATGACCTTAAAGTGGAAATGAAGCAATCAACCAAGTTGAGCTGGTTTACTAACTGGATTTCCACTTGATTGGCCCGGCTGAATTCAACAGATACAACAGTAAAAACAGAGAAAGATGGCGACTGAGGAGCCACTGGACAAAACGAGACAAAGGGGAGGACACTACCCCTGCATGTAAAAGTTAGTTTTGCGAGGTTAAAGCCAAAGCACTTCTTATTCTGAAGCCCATTATATTATTTGTTGACGTAACTTCCTGGTAGCTTATTAGCTAGCTAGCCAGCCACCTGCTCAACATTCAGAGGAGAATAAAGAACCTCATAGCTGTGGAGCTTACCTGCTCATCAGATACATAACTACATAACTTCTATGACCCAACAGTACAGACCAGTACTGAGTGCGCATTGTATTGTGATGTGTTGTAGGGAGTGTCCAGTGACAGCAGATCCCATTCACAGCCAGAGGTACCTCAGTCCTCTTCCTCCCCACCGCCATCTTCCTCCTCTATTAGAGGAGCTGTAGCATCACAACTCATGGACAGCAGCTCACCTCCTGCTCCATCATCCTCCACCTCCACCCAGACCGAGGGACCAGCCAGCACTGGGCCCAAGTAAGTCAGAGTTATGGACTGAATGGCTCCAGTAACAACTGATATAAACACCTAATCCATGGTATATGGATACATTCTGTTGATAGTGACAGCTGATCTCTAGGTCTTTGCACTTAAACATGGTATAGACCCCTTGTCTGTTGGTCAACATGACGACTTGTTTTTGTGGGTGGAGCGTAGTGGAGGCAGAATCATTCTCTAAATACGTTAGTTAATGCTAGCTATCAATGTGTTTTAGCCTCCAGCTAACAGCATGACGTAATCATGACATTGGCTGTAAAAGGGTTTGTAAAAATGCCTTCTTGTTGCGTTGATTGTGCCCGCATTGTGATTGGATCTCAATATGGAAATGACTAAGCCAGGTCTGGTGCAATCAGTGGAGGCAATGCCACGAGTGTGAATCACTCACTGCAGCGGAGGACCTGCTAGCGACTAGTGCTTGTACTTGAAGCTTCTGCCCGGGAGCTTGTGCAGGGAGCCGCGTTGAGAACTACGGTGGCCTTCAAATATTGTAAAAAAGGGGAACGGCTCTCGAAGAGGACCAGCTCACTGTGTAGATAAGAAGAGCTCATTCGAAACCCAACGATTTTTAGTTTCAGGTAATAATACACAAATACAAAACATAGCTATGTTAATGCTATGCTGATCATTTTAAGCCAGGTCTAACAACTATTATAAATTATTCAACTCTACTGGATCCAAAACATCTGCACATTGTTTGCTCACCAACAGCCTGTTCCAAAGATACTGCAGGCAGAAACACTGTGCCGACATTTTGCCCCTTTCACTGAAATCTGCTTCTACCATTCAGACCGCCAGGTTGCTATGGATCCAGACATCATTACATCATCTTTCTAATCGCATGTATGGCCGATCACCGGGATCATCGGCAGGGCCTTTGTAGCGCTGACTCCTCCTGTTCCCCGTTTGTCCTCAGTCACCCGAGTCCAGCAGACTTTGTGGAGGTTCTGTCGGAGGTCAGGAGGGTGGAGGAGAGGTTACGACCCTTCATAGAGAGGACCCACTCAATACTCGGGGCAGCCACCTCAGCAGACTACAACAACAATGTAAGGAGGGAGTGCGTGTGTGTGTGTGTGTGTGTGTGTGTGTGTGTGTGTGTGTGTGTGTGTGTGTGTGTGTGTGTGTGTGTGTGTGTGTGTGTGTGTGTGATAGCTGTATACAGTATGGATTGTGTGTGTGATAGCTGTGTACAGTATGGAGTGTGTGTGATAGCTGTGTACAGTATGGAGTGTGTGTGATAGCTGTATACAGTATGGATTGTGTGTGTGATAGCTGTATACAGTATGGATTGTGTGTGTGATAGCTGTGTACAGTATGGAGTGTGATAGCTGTATACAGTATGGAGTGTGTTTTTGCTGTTACATACATCAACATACTGTGAACAGCTCAGTGTCCATCAACAGCACACTGAATATTTTAGTGGTCTGCATACTGACTGTTGTGGTGGATGGACTTGGACTTGTAGCACCTTTCTAGTCACCATTCACACACACATTCATACACTGATGGCAGAGGCTGCTGTACAGGGTGCCAGCGGCCCTTAAGGGTCTAATCTAGAGCGCATTCACACACACACACACACACACACACACACACACACACACACACACACCGATGGAACAGCCTTCGAGAGCAATCTGGGTTATTGAATGATTTACAATGCAGGCGCAAAAGACAGTATTAATAAAGGTTTTTAATAAATGTGCAGATGTTTGTGAATTGAAACATACAATACAAAACACGCTGACAGTGGTAGCTGTGCTCCTTTATCAGTGTTTGGACGGTGCATAAGTGGGCAGATACAGACTACAAACCATCAGACTTCCAGCCGGTCCAGCTGTGCCCACGTCATCAGAAACTCAGGGTTCAGAATCACGTGTGTTCCTCGATTCTTCTCTCCTCACACCTTTTCCTTCATCTCTCCTCACACCTTCAGTGGGAGGGGCTAAGATGTGAGGAAAATAATGGACAGGTTTTAGATGGGCTACCTCAATCTTGTCTGTGTGGTCGTATGTTTAAAGTTACCTCCAACACACACACACACACACACACACACACACACACACACACACACACACACACACACACACAGTCATCGGGAGCTGTTTAAAACACAATGACTGTTTCACTCTAAAATAAGCTTTGTTTTTCCTTTGCATATGTTTAATAACCACCTACGGTATGATTGTCAGTGGAAGATAAGCACTGCATCGTCAAATCAAAGTTAACATTTACTGAACACATATCATTCTCCTTACTAATATTACATTGACACAGTGCTTTGTGTGTGACGTCTTTCTGGCCACATTGCCATGAAATCTGCGGTAGAATTCCTGTTAATTATTTAGATGAACTCTTGACCTTTTCTCTAGAGTTTTTATTCCGAAATGTTCATTTGTACCCATAAAATAACTATGATCTAAAAGGCAGACTGCCATGAAGTTTACAGAGTACATTCATGCTCACTTTCCTTTAATTTCACCCTGATGACAAACTTTATAAAAGCTGTAAGAATAGATAAAGTAATGGTAAACGGACTGTACTTGTATAGTACTACATGTCATCATTCACCCATTCACACCCATTCATACACTGATGACAGAGCTACCATGCAAGGTACCACCTGCCCATCAGGACTATCTAACATTACTACAGGTGCAATTTGGGGTCAAGTGACATTGACATGGACTAGTGGAGCCGGGGATCGAACCGCTGATCCTCTGGTTGAAGGACGACCCGCTCCTCCACTGAGCCTCAGTCACTAGTATGTTCTTTGTTCTGTTTCAGGTCAAACGTTTGGCCTGAAATCACCCAAAGCTGTTTAATAAAAGAGTCCGTCTGCTTCCACAGACCCAGGAAAGAGAGGAGGATCAGCGCGTTCTCAACCTGGTCGGAGATGCTCTGCGTCTCCTCGGCAACAGCTTAGTTGTCCTCGGTGACCTACGCTGTAACCTGGCGACCTCTCCTCCGCGTCACCTGTACGTGGCTCGTCCAATGGCCCACTACACCCACCCGGTCCTGCTCCAGGCTGGTTTGCCTCACATGCCCCTTCCAGTAGGTTCACAGCACTCTGACATTGTGTGTGGAGTCATTTCTGTCAGCTGTGGAGAAATGTGGTCGTGTTGAGAGATACAGCGATAACAGAAAAACATCATTTATTACATCTAGTATAATTGTGAGCAGGCTGTGGGTTTTCAGAGACATCTGTTCAGTGCCTCACACATACTAATACATTACATTACAGTCATTTAGCAGACGCTTTTACCCAAAGCGACTTACAATTGAGTATCTATACACCGTAGGCTACGGGAGCAATTTTGGGGTTAAGTGTCTTGCTCAAGGACACATTGACATGAGACTAGTGGAGCAGGAGCCGGGGATCGAACCTCTGACCCTCTGATTAAAGGACAGCCCTGCTCTCCACTTAGCCACGGTCACCAAACATGGTACTATTGAACCAGACAAAGTGATGCTGTTAGTGTTACCTACTGTGGCTCTGGGTTCATGGCTTCATGGTGCATTTCTTTGTACCTACTTTAAGTTCACTTTAATCACATTTGCTAAACTACTTACTAATAAAGAAGACAAAACATAATTATACACATACAGATCTGTAATACTTTCCATATTCAGTCACCAAACAGTCTTAAGAAGAAAACGTCCTCTTCAAACCCACTAATCCCGTTTTCACAAAAATTCTGACATTCACCAATGTTTTCTTATTTTGGATTTGTTCTTCGATAAGAACAGAATCTACTCAAGAGCACACACATTTGCACAAAATAGTTGGTTATTGCGTTTCCTTCAGTTCTACAGTTGCATAACATTGGATTCAAATTTCACTATTTTATTATAATCTTAAATAACTTGTTTTACACATACCTATTCATACTGGCTTTGTCTAATTTCAAACAACCTCTGAATACAGTTAGGAAGCAGAAGAAGCTAAACTACTTCTAATGGAGGAGGAGTTGATGAGTCTGCGCTGTACGACAGATGATGCTCCTGTATCTCTTGTTTGCTGTTGCTATTGAGAGCGCTTAATATGTCAATATCCATGACAGTCTAATAAGCTACAATGACAGTCATGGTAAATGGACTGCACTTGTATATCTCTTTTCTAGTGTAACAACCACTCAAAGCTTTAACACTACATGTCATCATTTCACCCATTCATACACTGATGACAGAGCTACCATGCAAGGTGCCACCTGCCCATCAGGACTACCTAACATAACTACAGGAGCAATTTGGGGTCAAGTGACATTGACATGGAAACATCGACATGGACTAGAGGAGCCGGGGATCAAATTGAGGGACGAGCCGCTCTACCTTCCGATCCACAGTTGTACATAAATATAGAAACGCACTGACCTGAATTCATATCAAACGATCACATAAATAATCAGAAACGGTTATACTCAAACTTTACATCGCGATGTCGTTTACATGAGTCTGTGCTGGACCGTGCACTAAACCATGTATTTCTCCTCTAGATAAACTTAGGGACCACAATGACCATGACGTCTAATGGGAGACAGACGGCTGAAGGACAACGCCAGCCGTCTCACGGCGCCGGCCAATCGGATCAGCAGGCGTCGGGCCAGATTCAGTCAAACGGGACCAGTCATCAACAAGGACAGGGAGGACCCCGAGTAATCCGGATCACCCACCAGACCATGGAGCCTGTAGTCATGATGCAGGTGAACGTCGACGGTACGTGTGTCATGTCGTCACAGAACCTGACTATAAATGTACTGACAGACAGCATCCCATGTATTTCAATGGGAATTATGGATGACAAGGACTGATGGAGCGTGAGGAGTGCATGAAAGTACAGACAGACAAGTGAAACCAGGAATTGAGCACATCTGCATGAGCAGATAATGATTAATGTGGAATGAATATGGAAATATATAAATAATAAAGTTATGTTTGTGTTAAAAAAATGATAGGACATAAGTCTATACAGAGCTCTTCTTGTGTGGAACAGGTGAGTCAGCTGCTGGGTCTCAGGTTCCAGGACAGCCAAATACCGCAGGTACTGGACAGCCTGGTGAGTTGTTGCTATGGTAATAGCTGCCTCCTCCTTCCAGTTGCAGTGATTCATCTTTTGGACACTTTGGGTCAGAAGAAATGTAAGTGGACACATTCAAAGGTCTGTTTTTCAGGACAAACGTCTTTGTTTCCAGGACTGCCCCAGGTCCACTTGCCAGGCCTGCCCCCTGAGTTCATGCAGGCCATCGTGCACCAGATCTCCCACCAAGCTGCCGCCATGGCCACCGCAGTCTCAGCCGGCCACCCGGCTCAGATGCAGTCTGTCCCTAGCTCAGCTGCCAACGTGGGGGGAGCCGCTTCCCCACAGCCCCCCCACCCTGCTCAGGCGAGGGTGGTCATCACCAGACCATCCTTCTCCCCCCACATCCCTCAGCCTGTGGGACCCCGAGGAACCACCATCAACCTGAGGGCCACAGTACCCACAGCTGGTCAGCAGCCAGAACAGGTAACGCCAACACCGAGTGAAAAGAGACTGAGCTACAGCAACTAAAGACTTTCATTATCCATTCATCCGAACGTTTTTTTTCTTGATGAAGAGATCAATTGTTTGGTTGATAGAACATAAGAAAAACAGTTTTAAAAGCCCATCAAAATTTCCCAAAAGTCCAAAAATATGAAATTGACTATCATGGTAAGATGTTTAAGATGAGCTTTTAATCATCTTCACAAAGTCTAAATGAGAGTTCTGTAGGCCTAAAAAAAACAGGAAAACATTTGGAAAGTTTAAACAAGATTCTATATTATTTTTTTTACTTTAAAAATGAATTAGAAGATTCAACTTGCATCTATCTGCCAATTCATTTTCTATCGATCTCTAGCTATGTCCTATGAGTATTGAATAATCCAGATGAATTACTGTTGTGCAGTGAGCGTGAAGCTGCTTGTTAAGCTCCGCCTCCCTCACCCTCTGTGAGCAGGGTCCCCCGCTGGCTCCCTCCTCCCTCACCCAGATGATCAGTGGTCTGGTGGGACAGCTCCTGATGCCGGGGCGGACAGGTCAGTGTCAAATCTTTCATCTAGATATCTTTACAATAGTAGCTGGATATGCCACTTCTTTTCATTACTTTCTTGATATTACCACTATTTATCGGTGTGGTAGGTGTGCGTATGTGTGGATGTTGTGGTGCTTTCACACCTGTAGTTCGGTTATTTTGGTCCAGACCAAGAGGGGAAAAAAAATAATACATTGTTGCGTTTTAGTTCCTGTTCCTACTAACATTTTACAAATGAACCAAGAGGAGTAACATAAAGTTATACAGACTGACAGCGAACGCCTGCATGAGGCCTATCACTGTATCTACTGTTCATTGGAGAACAGCTTCTGACCTTAATCTGTGAAAACACCTGCGCTGACGTCTTCTACATGGCCGTATACAGATCAATAAGATCACTTCCTGAACAGATCTCTCCATCAAGTGGATTTATTTGTAGTTTAGCTTTTGAAATCATGCTAAAAATCACACAGCTGCTATCATAAATACCTGTGGTTGGTCCTTTGGCTTTCACAAAGCTCACCAGAGTCGGCTTAGAATCGGACCGAGACCTACCGTTTCAAGAAATCTCGTTTCGGTTGCTTCACACCGGCCAAAACAAACTTTACTAACAAGGCAAAAGGACCTGATGTGTTTTTAACCAGAGCAAAGAGGCTCGCGTTGAAGCACTCTGAATGTACCGTTTCAGGAGCTTCACAGTCAGAGTAGCTAACAACATAACAGCTCGAGTTAAGTAGTCCATCGCTGTCACATTGAGTCGTTATTGTTGTCCGGGGGCGCTGGAGCTGGTCGTCCTTTAACCACAAGGTTGGTGGTTAGATACTGAGACTCCCACCAGCAGCCTGCTACCCCGAAAATGCTGGATGGGTGAAATGCAGAGGTGAAAGTTCATTATCGTCTTGTATATGATGATTGAGATCAAGTTAAAGACTGTTACGTTAAACTGTAGTTGTAAGTATGTAAGTGCAACATTGATTTTGGAATGTCACTACATTGATCCCACTCATGTATCTTGGCCCCATTTTATAGAGACAAAAACAAATCTCAGGGATCTGTATCACGATTGTTCGTTTATGTTGTTCTTGGTTAACCCTCCTCCAGGTGATCCCATGTCCACGTCCTCTTTGTCCAGCTCTCAGTCCTCCTCCTTGTCTGACTCCTCCACCACGTCTCCCCCTCCTCCCTCTGCCAACACCTCTGGACAGACATCCACCCACACCACCAATACTACCTCCATAGGTCTGCCAGCAGAGGGCAGTCACGAGGGAAGTCTGGCCCAGCTGCTGGGCTCTCTGCTGGGCGGAGCAGGAGGTCCCGGCTCTGGAGCGGCTCCCTCCATCACTGTGACACTGCCGGGGGTGCCGGCCTTCTTCCAGGGCATGTCAGACTTCACACAGGTGAGTCCACTTAGTGCTCCAGAAAACCAAATACATGGCGGCATGCGTACTTTCTCCTGGTTCCCCTGTCACGAGGGACAGAACATGTTACTCTGGTTGATTGATTCATCGTAACATGAATAATGATGTAAAAGCAGAATATTGCCAAAGGAGATTATAGCAACGACCAAAAAAGGTGAAGGCTGTAGCTTTCATGGCATTATACGCTCACAATACATAACATTTAAGAAATGTGGTAAGCAGACAACATGTAAATGTTACACTTACACAGATTAACAAGCTGTCAAAGCAATATTTATTATGTATCTACTCATAATAATTCATCCACATAGTCAATGAGAATGACATATAGGATATGTGTTGCCACTGAAATGAATGAACTACCTTAACAGGACAGACTGGGATTGAGGATCAGCAATTGTTAAGATGATCAGTTGAGTATCTTTTGATTCATGAAAGGGGATCAAACAGACAAACTGACGATGATGAACTCCACAACATTGATGTCCCAGTGAAAAGCATTGTGGTTACTATCAACATCAAATATCCGTATGTGCAGAAAAAGACTTGATGTGAACATGAACCTGCTAACATTATTTTCTCTGCCCAGCCAACTGCGAGTGGAGCCGGTGCCCCAGTCCCCCCTCAGACCAGTGGTCCCGCCCCGGCTCAGGCCGCCGGCGGCGGTGGCGGCGGCGGCGGCGGCGGTTCGGGTGGAGACTCTCTGAGCCCGGAGCTGTTCACCGGCATCGTGCAGGGAGTGCTGTCCACCATGATGAGCTCTCTGGGGGCCCAGCAGGGCCACGGAGAGAGCATCGCCCAGTTCATCCAAAGACTGTCCCAGACCAGCAACCTTTTCACTCCTGGCTCTGGAGACGCTGTGGGTGAGTCGTACATCGGCAGAAAGCAGCAGAAAGTCCACACTCGCCTCATACTCACTGTTTTACGTTTCAGCCAGTGCGCTGGGATTGTTGTGGCGAAAATGAAGAGAAGAGACGGAGTTCTTGGAGTAGCAGCCAGCGGGAAGTGTTTTAATGAGCGCAAGGCAACATTCAACAAAATCCAACGTATCGGTTATTACAGCTTACCCTTATAGTCTAATTCACCCCCCTTAAGTCACTTTCCACCAATCAGATCAGTCGGCCGAATCACATAAACAAATCATTCCTGGAATCCCTTGCCTAATACCTAGTTTGGTGAAGTTCTTTCGAGACCATTATACCAAAATATGTTGACAGGACGTTCTGTTCGTTAGCCGGGAAATATTTGGGAGTTCCCGGACGCCACGACCTACCACTCTCAGGCCGCTGGCACGCATACTTTCTAAGAAACATTTGTTTATTCAACTGGATTGAGATATCAGAATCACGCCGTGGCTTTAGTTTAATTCTAAGTTATATGATGATTTTCTTCTACAGGATCAGGCCAAAACATTGAACACATCCCATCCTAATAGTAATCCCAGCATTTCTCATGATCGTTATTGATAAACCAGCTCTCCTCCCGGCAGGGTTCTTTGGTGACCTGCTGTCCCTGGTGTGTCAGAGCTTCTCCATGGTGGACATGGTGCTGCTGCTTCATGGGAACGCCCAGCCTCTGAGTCGCATCCAGCCGCAGCTCACCGACTTCTTCACTGAACACTACCTTCGGGGCAGAGAGCCCACTGACGCTAACATAGCTGTAAGTGCCGTACAGAGAATCCCTCGCACTTTGTCCGCACACTACTTCTTCTGTCACTTCATTGTTCATCATATTATGTAACATTGGTCAGGCACAAGAAAGAATGCGTACATTCCGTCCAGTAGGGATGTCCCGATGTGATCGCAAAGATCAGGTAGGGCTGAACTGTTTCAAAAAAAGAGATCTAATTGTAACCATTTTGGCGGATTTTGCGATATTAGAGGAAATTATCATTTTTACGGTCTCGTTCTCATTTCCATTGCAAAACACATTCAAATGATAATGGTGTCATTTGATGTTTCTCCGTCTGTAGAAGATGATGTGTAAGCAGCACAACTATGTTTCATTTGAAATGGTATCTTGACAACATTTCGCCTTTTAACGAAAAAACGCGATTAGAAAATTGCAGAATGCCATCTTGGGATTTTGATTACATTTTCATGCATTGTTCAGCCTTAGTATCATCCCACACAGCGGCACACTCCGGATCTCAGGCACACACAAGCTTCTCCACCGCGACACGGTGACGATCCACACAGAAATATACACTAAACACCACCGGTGTCACTGGCTGGGAATAAAACCTGTGTTTTCCATGTCAATGTGTTCTGTATCGTTTCATCCTGTTCTGCTTTTACATCTTTTGAATGTGTGTTAGCATGTAAGACGTGTTTCTATTCACGGTCCTTGCCTGAGGTTTGCACCGTGTAGCCGTTTCATCCAGAAAAACAGAAGTATCGGATCAGGACTCTGGATCTGCATACACTACATATTCAATGACTCGATCGGGATTGGGATATGGGGCAAAAAAAAACTCGATCGGGACATTCCTAGTTGACGGTGTTGAGTGCTGTTAGGATCTGTTGATGTGTGTTGCACATGTAAAGACTTTCACACATTGTCCTCTCTGCAGACAGCAGCTGAGGAGCTCATTAACGGACTGGAGGAGTACATATCTGAGAGCTTTGTAAGGACTACACTCACAGACCTCATGCAGACCTCTACAGTCCATCTCATGCACTGTGCTGTGTGGCAGGTACGTAGTGATGGTGTGTGTGTTTGTGTGTGTTGTGTCTAGGCCACAGTGTCGGTGCGAGACGGCGTGGACATCGTTCAGACCAACCTGTCTTTCCTCAGACAGCAGTTCACGCAGATGGCCTCACATATCCTGCACCACAATGGTAAGTCAGTCATCATCCTTTGCCTCTCTGACTCAGGTTAACGTGTTTAATATTCCACTTTCTCTAAGACTGAGCAGTTGTCAGTTACCTAGAATACGGCTGGAAGACATAAGAGTCCAGAGGTGACAGATCCTCAGGGTAGGAAATCAGGAAAGAGTGAGCTTTTCAGAGCCCTTCAGCACCGCTCTGAACTCATGAAATGACTCTGATCTGTGCTGAGATTAAGGGGAGGAGTCCCACCTCTCTTATTTTAGGAGCTGCAGGAGGGGATGTTCATTGTTGACTGTGAGCTATTACTTTCACATAATGCACAGATGAATTCATTTCCCCAACACTCAGCTCACCAAGTTTAAAACGGTATTTAAAATGATTGTTTCATCCATGTAAGTGGTATCCCTTTGCCTACGGCTGATGGTTTAATCAATATATACATGAGAATATTAAAGTAGGTCATTTGAGCTGCATGAAAGGACTTTTGAGTCATGTGCATTATCTGAGGAGCAAAGTTTGATTACTGCAGAAATTGCTTGTGTCAGAGCAGCTTCTACAGAGACAGCATGTTCTCTGTAAAATGATTACGTTGTTCTCAAAACGTATCTTGTAATGAGATCGTTGACATTAAGGGCTCCATATTGTCTCTCCTCCTCTAGATATGTTTGTGCCTGAACGCCGCCTCCTGCAGCTCCTAACATGTTAGGATGTCTTTGATGAGAAGATGAGGAGGTGTGAGTGGTTTTCTGTCTTCATGCAGATCACACGTTTGGCCCCCGTCTGCTGCTGCTGTGCACCCAGGGCCTGTTTGAGTGTCTGGCCCTGAACCTGTACTGCCTCGGAGGAGAGCAGAGATCTCTGACTGCCGTCATCAACCACCGCATTGTTAGTACTCATCATGTATGACCGCAGCATTCTGGGATACGAGTCACAGCTTGATGTTACTGCATGTTTCTGTGTGTGTGTGTGTGTGTGTGTGTGTGTGTGTGTGTGTTTGTGTAGAGGAGGATGTCTGCAGAAGTCAATCCCAGTCTGGTCAACTGGCTGACCAGTATGATGTCTATGAGGCTGCATGTCATTCTGGAACACAACCCGATTACTGAGGACCAGATCCAGCACTACATCATCTATACACAGGTAATCAATAGTCATTAGTGAGCCAACCCACTGCACTGCAGAAGAAGGATGAGGAACAGGATATATCGGGCTTTGAATACACAAGTGATACGTATTAGTAGGACGGATGGAACAGTGCTGGTGTGGCTCTGCACATGAGACTTGTTGAAACCTTTAGAATCTCACCAGACTTACCCTTTAAGACGGTTTCTGCTGGAGGAATTGTCTGCATTAACTGATTACATTTCAGTCAAAAGATAAAACGCAGACTGCTGTTAAGGAGCCTTTCACACATACAGACTCTAAAGCTGGGACAACGACAGGCTGTCCATTAGGTTCATAGTGGATCAATCAGTACATTATTCAGCCGTTCTTTTTTTAAGTTGAGTCTAACAGACTAATTGCTTCCACATTACTTTCACTCTTGCATGCAGCTTTTTATGTTGCTGTATCTGTGCTGATGATTTTAGTCATTCAGATTGTGGAAGTGCTAAAGTTTGGAGTAGGACCAGGATTTAGATCTAGTATTTTCAACATGAGAACCATCTATTCATCACTTTCTGCAGGAGAGATGCTTGATTTATGGTGTGTAGGAGTGACTGACGATTTTAGTTTTTAGGGTCTGTAATAATAAAATATTGGAAATAATGAACCACTTTATTTTACTGGGAACAACCAGTGTCCAAGTTCTTAGATGCAAAAAAAAAAATCCTTGAATCAAAAGAATAATGAGAGATGAAAAATCATTAATACAAATGAACACACACAAAATTATTATTGCCTTGGCCAAGACCATGCAGCCCAACATTGTACCCTTTAAAAGTGTGACGAACTTTTCTCTGTTACATTCACCAACTCTGACCACATCCGGTACAGTCTGAGTCAACAGTTTGTGTATCTGCTGCAGTACTAATATAAACATGTAATAGGAATGAATGGGTCAATGTGATCAACCCCTCTGTCAGATGGAAGAGAGTTTGTCTCCGGCTCCAGCCACCACAGCAGAGGAGGCCATGGCTTCGTCAGGCGACAGTGGAGAGAGGGGAGCGTCTCCCGGAGAAAACACGGCCTTATCAGGGGACACTCCTGCTGGGGCCCCGACAGGACGGGAGGGGGCGGCCCCTGAGGTGGAGCCATGGGCAGCAGCTGTTCCACCTGTAAGGAATGAGGGTTTTCCCAGGATTATATGGATATCAAAGTTTAATGCCTATTGCCGAACATGGCTATCAAGCAGCACAAATCTAGGTTTTCAAACTGGCATTCACAAAAAATACCTGTTTATCCGATCCAACCTGGTAATATACGACGCTAACCTGACCCCTACCTGTAAACAAACAGATTCAACGCCGTCATAGCCGTCAGCTTCGTCTCAGATAAGGAGCGCCCAAAGTAAACACTGTCAGCTCTGATGGTTGCCGTAGTTAGTGCTGTTAGCAACGTTGGCTACGAGTCGCCGGCTCAGTCATCGCCATGTTGAGAGGCATCCGAGTCCTTGCCAGACGAGTTCACACAACGCTAATTAGGCCTATCGGCACAAGGCAATGCTCAGTGTATTTCACACCAGCCGCTGGTGTCCCACACTGCTGCTAGATACAGTCTATAGTGCTAGATACAGTCTATAGTGCTAGATACAGTCTATAGTGCTAGACACAGTCTATGCTGCTAGATACAGTCTATAGTGCTAGATACAGTCTATAGTGCTAGATACAGTCTATGCTGCTAGAGACAGTCTATAGTGCTAGATACAGTCTATGCTGCTAGATATAGTCTATGCTGCTAGATGCAGTCTATAGTGCTAGATACAGCCTATAGTGCTAGATACAGTCTATGCTGCTAGATACAGTCTATAGTGCTAGATACAGTCTATAGTGCTAGATACAGTCTATGGTGTTAGATACAGTCTATGGTGTTAGATACAGTCTATAGTGCTAGATACAGTCTATGCTGCTAGATATAGTCTATGCTGCTAGATACAGTCTATAGTGCTAGATACAGTCTATGCTGCTAGATATAGTCTATGCTGCTAGATACAGTCTATAGTGCTAGATACAGTCTATAGTGTTAGATACAGTCTATCGTGCTAGATACAGTCTATAGTGCTAGATATAGTCTATGCTGCTAAAGACAGTCTATAGTGCTAGATACAGTCTATAGTGCTAGATACAGTCTATGCTGCTAGAGACAGTCTATACTGCTAGATACAGTCTATCGTGCTAGATACAGTCTATGCTGCTAGATACAGTCTATGCTGCTAGATACAGTCTATAGTGCTAGATACAGTCTATAGTGCTAGATACAGTCTATGGTGTTAGATACAGTCTATGGTGTTAGATACAGTCTATAGTGCTAGACACAGTCTATGCTGCTAGATACAGTCTATAGTGCTAGATACAGTCTATAGTGCTAGATATAGTCTATGCTGCTAGAGACAGTCTATAGTGCTAGATACAGTCTATAGTGCTAGATACAGTCTATGCTGCTAGAGACAGTCTATAGTGCTAGACACAGTCTATGCTGCTAGATACAGTCTATAGTGCTAGATACAGTCTATAGTGCTAGATACAGTCTATCGTGCTAGATACAGTCTATAGTGCTAGATATAGTCTATGCTGCTAGAGACAGTCTATAGTGCTAGATACAGTCTATAGTGCTAGATACAGTCTATGCTGCTAGAGACAGTCTATAGTGCTAGATACAGTCTATCGTGCTAGATACAGTCTATGCTGCTAGATATAGTCTATGGTGTTAGATACAGTCTATAGTGCTAGATACAGTCTATGCTGCTAGATATAGTCTATGCTGCTAGATACAGTCTATAGTGCTAGATACAGTCTATAGTGTTAGATACAGTCTATGCTGCTAGAGACAGTCTATAGTGCTAGATACAGTCTATAGTGTTAGATACAGTCTATCGTGCTAGATACAGTCTATAGTGCTAGATATAGTCTATGCTGCTAGAGACAGTCTATAGTGCTAGATACAGTCTATAATGCTAGATACAGTCTATGCTGCTAGATAGTCTATAGTGCTAGATACGGTCTATGGTGCTAGATACAGTCTATGGTGTTAGATACAGTCTATGGTGTTAGATACAGTCTATGGTGTTAGATACAGTCTATAGTGCTAGATACAGTCTATGCTGCTAGATATAGTCTATGCTGCTAGATACAGTCTATGCTGCTAGATACAGTTTATAGTGCTAGATACAGTCTATGGTGTTAGATACAGTCTATGGTGTTAGATACAGTCTATGGTGCTAGATACAGTCTATGGTGCTAGATACAGTCTATAGTGCTAGATACAGTCTATGGTGCTAGATACAGTCTATGGTGTTAGATACAGTCTATGGTGTTAGATACAGTCTATAGTGCTAGATACAGTCTATGGTGTTAGATACAGTCTATAGTGCTAGTGCATAAAAAAGTTTTTGAAGTTGATGCTCCAGATAAAAACAGCGCTCGTGGGGATGGGGGGATGTAGTGAGCAAAACCTCATGTGTCAACAGTGACTGTGTATGTACTCTCACTGCCAGGTGTCTTTTTATATCGTATGTAAAGCACTTTGATGTTTAAAGCGCTATAGAAATAAACATATTGCTATGTAGCACATCAGTTTCATAAATTAGCGTGATCGTCCGCTCGTTGGATTATGACTATGTATAATAATGTGTTTGTCAGGAATGGGTTCCCATCATCAGACATGACATGCTGTCTCAGAGGAAGATCAAAACTCAGCCGCCGCTGTCCGACGCCTACCTGCACGGTATGCCCGCCAAGAGGAGGAAGGTGAGCCGTGCTCTGTGGTCTGAGAGAAACTGTCCAAATGTTTGAGCTCTGTCCAAACTGAAGAAATGAGGGGACTTGTTGACAATAGCTTGCTTGCTAATACGATAGAACAGAGTTGTTGGAAGACAGAGCCAGGCTAACCATTTCCTATTGCTTCCAGTCTTTATTTAGAAGCTAGGCTAAATACGTCCTGAAGATATCTCTGTCCTGGACAAGCAGAGATGTCATAATGTTCCTATAAGTCTAGTTTCTGTCCTTAGACAACCCAGTGTGAAGGGCCACACCTGTCCCTGTCGGACGCAGTGAGTCGAGCTGCTCGTGCTGCAGGAGCCCAGCCTGTCACTGACCCACACAGCCTGCAGGGGGAGCTGGAGAGGCCAGAGTTGCAGGAAGCATATGCCAAACAGGTAATGTCCCGAAATGAATTCATGCCAGCATTGTTGTTAGTCATCTTAACCTACATAGTCCATTGTCATCTAGCTTAAATCTCAGGATAAGGATTGATGGATGGTCTTGGGTGAAGTTCTGCTGATTATTTTGAAATGAAGGCACCAAGAGTGGAGAATGGAAACCAGTAGGACTCATGTGATTGGCTGGCATGGCACTGTGGCTGCACATCGCTTTTCTAAAAAACACTGGATCCTGAATATGAAAATTAAAAAAGGGCCCAAACAATAGAAAAGACTATATATAAGACTAGAATTTTTTAAACTGTCTCATAAGTCATTATAATGACAGGGGCAGTGTACACAGTAATAGAGAGTGCTGCTCCGCCTGTGAAAAGTCTCTTAAGTGAGAAAATAATCCTGATGATGTCATAATGATGTCATCTCAGCTTGGGTTTGTAGACTACACATTACTAACAGAACACCTGTGTTGCAAACTAGAAATGTGGAGTTTGAAAGACTTGGGTGTTTACCGGGCATTATGGGAAATGCATGTTTAAGTGTATTTGGACTTGACACCAGACATTATGGCCGTAAGAAGCCACAGCTGTGAAACCTCTCTCCAGAGCTATATGCAACTGAAACTCTGGGGCCGAAAGTGGAGCAACATCCTCACCACGCCATCAACACACCTCCACCTGAGAAATAAACAGAAGCCTAGAACAAGAAGTTCTCAGAGGCAGATTCTCTGTGGTTGAACAAGAAATGGAAAGAAACAAATAATGTGATTAATTAATACATCTATGTATGCAGTCTTTACTTATGTAATTATATTCCTTACATTTTAGTACCTGAATGCCAAATCTGCATCATACGTCACAATTTAATGCTGTTTTCTGCTTCCATGGTACAATTCAACAACTTATAATGGGGCCTGTAAGGATGAGAGTGATCATTTGTATCTGGAAATTACTTGTATAGAGTGACTTCACCTGGAAAACACTTGGCCCTTCAGCAGTACAGAACTGGAGGATTGGTCCCTTTGACAGCTTTGAAGAACAGGAACATAAAGCCCATGTAACCTTCATGTATGAAGAACAGGAACATAAAGCCCATGTAACCTTCATGTATGAAGAACAGAAACATAAAGCCCATGTAACCTTCATGTATGAAGAACAGAAACATAAAGCCCATGTAACCTTCATGTATGAAGAACAGGAACATAAAGCCCATGTAACCTTCATGTATGAAGAACAGAAACATAAAGCCCATGTAACCTTCATGTATGAAGAACAGAAACATAAAGCCCATGTAACCTTCATGTATGAAGAACAGAAACATAAAGCCCATGTAACCTTCATGTATGAAGAACAGAAACATAAAACCCATGTAACCTTCATGTATGAAGAACAGGAACATAAAACCCATGTAACCTTCATGTATGAAGAACAGAAACATAAAGCCCATGTAACCTTCATGTATGAAGAACAGGAACATAAAACCCATGTAACCTTCATGTATGAAGAACAGAAACATAAAGCCCATGTAACCTTCATGTTTGAAGAACAGGAACATAAAGCCCATGTAACCTTCATGTATGAAGAACAGAAACATAAAGCCCATGTAATCTTCATGTATGAAGAACAGAAACATAAAGCCCATGTAACCTTCATGTTTGAAGAACAGGAAACATGAAACCCATGTAACCTTCATGTATGAAGAACAGAAACATAAAGCCCATGTAACCTTCATGTATGAAGAACAGAAACATAAAGCCCATGTAACCTTCATGTATGAAGAACAGAAACATAAAGCCCATGTAACCTTCATGTATGAAGAACAGAAACATAAAGCCCATGTAACCTTCATGTTTGACGAACAGAAACATAAAGCCCATGTAACCTTCATGTATGACGAACAGAAACATAAAACCCATGTAACCTTCATGTATGAAGAACAGGAAACAGGAGTTTTCTTATGAAGGCCGTTCTCTCACTGACCTGCTGTCTCTCTGTCTGTCCTCCTGCCAGGTGAAGAGTGACATCAGAGAGCGAGTGAGAGACAATCCAAACTACAACACCCAGCGATTCCCCAACACACACCAAGCTTTCTCTATAGAGGACTCGTAATCTTCCTCCGCCTTGTGCTACCAGCGGGTCCAGAACAGGATCTCTACACACTAGCTGCAGCATGTAAACTCTGGCTCATGTAGTGTGGTTTCATCCCGTTGTGAACTCGGCCTGAAAGGACCACAGCTGCTGACTTCAGTGAGCCTGCTGTGGTTGGTTAGGGTGGAGAGACCTGCCGCCTGTGGACCTTCCATAGCACCCGGCTGAAAGAACTGTGAGCTGAGTCATCTCATTCCCTCTGAGAGCACAAAGATGGAATCAGTTAGTGTCGGGATACCTCACACTGAATAATAAAGTAATAATGTTACATAGAAAAAAGTCATAATATTAGCAGAGTATTGTTGTAAAATTGTGAAGGACAAAGTGGTAAATTATGAGATAAGCTTGAAATTTTACTTCAATACAATATTTCAAGAACAATTTAAATATTATGAGAAAATACTAATTATCCCTCGTAGTAAATGGTGACATTGTCTCAACACAAGTCATCTGCAAGAACAAATAGTAGCTGTTCCATATGTTTATGGAATGAATTAAATGTGATGTTCTTCTAAAATATCATGACTTTATTCTCATATGGCTTAATGCTCAAGATGGCTTTTTTCTCCATATATTATGGCTTCGATTTCTCCCCAGCAGCGGTCCTGATGCTGCTGAGTGCTTCTGTCACGGTCTACACATGTAGTTGCATTATATATCTGTACAAGGAAAAACTGTAAATGATTGCAAATTGTACATAGTAAATGGTAAGTGACGTCATAGAGCTCTGTCAGGGTCAGTCTGGTAAGTAGTGTTGCTCACATCGTGCTTTTCAGTAAATGATGACTTTTGGACTGAAGACTGAGACCGTTGGGGTCCACAGAGGAGGCTCGCTGTCTGTGTGTTTGTGGGGGGGGGGGGGGACTATTGCACACAATGTATTTGTTATTAATAATAATTAGAATATCAACGTTCATTGCATTCCTAGTTAGAGGCTAATGTTGATTTGTTTTTTACACTGTGGATCCATAACAGTCTTCATCAGTTTATCGGCCAGAGCATGGGGAAAAAAAATCCAAAACGCAACAACAGCAGCAGCTCTTCCTTTTCAGCGTTATTTAGGCGACAGTAGCCTGATAATATCTCAACAGGACACGTCAGTGATGTGTTCATGATCTGCCAGTGAGCTGCAGTCAGTAGACGTTTGTCAAACTCCAGGCTTGCTTTGTGCTCGTTAACATCACTGAAATAAATTGACTTCTGAATAAATGTTTCAGAATTGCTTTATTAACAAGGAATCTCAGGTTTAGAGTTACACTTGACAGTGTTTCATACGAGGGGCTGCAGAGACGAATCTATGGGGTCATGAGATGGATAAGACATTTTTATTAACATTACTGATGCAAATAAACAAATTATACTCTCAAAACGAACAAAACACAAACGGAACATTTAGAGATACTCATGGTAAAAGATGCCAGAAAACACAGCAGTGAGCTGTCGGCTACAAGCCACATTTCAGAAAGACAAGAACACCAAATCTAATTGCTTCTAAATGTGAATATTCACATTAACTTGGTCCAAATGGTGGAAACTTGCATGACCAAAAAAAAAAAATCAGCCTTAGTGTACTGTAATCTGATAAATGTATTCAAGTCCAAGCACAACGTTTAAAGCCATAAAGAATATCCATAATAGGCCTACAGTTGTCAAATAAGCTGGTGTTATTCACTCTGCTGTGCTTTTATTCATCAAGTAGGTCTGCTTGATGTGTGAGTGAGAACAGAAGGACATGCAGGCTTGAGGGAGCCCCAAATGTCTATCTGGTCTGTGCTGCCATATCCTCCTCTGGACCACACACAGAAAATGATAAACAACATAAAAAAAAACATGTATTGCTAGTCATAACTTTATTTTATTCATACAACCAGATCACACCGAGGTTACTGCAGCAGTACATGAGGAAATGAAGCAGCGTAGAACCTGACCAGTCATGTTTCTATACAGAGGTGGCTGATGTACCAAAGCTACTGTCACAGCATGCTTTATTGCTCGGTTTCCAGAAGCACTAAATATGATCAAGCTGTGTGAAACGGTTACAGTGAAGTCTGAACGAATGCTTGAGCGCCCAGTCCAAGTATGTCCAGCATTTAGGTAGCACTCCACATCCTCCACCTCCCGTACAGAGAGGATGCTTTGCACAGTCACATACAGTTTGAGGCATTCAGCCCACTGTAATAACAAATTAGCAATACAACAATGCATTCGTTTTATTTTATTTTTTTACCATTTCACGAAGCAGAGCGTCTCCGTGGTTCCCAGCTACTGAGCTACTGTTCTGTGTCAAACTGGTGGGCGGCTGATTGATGAATGTCTAGTGTCTATAAAGATACAAGAACAAAACCCACAAGGCTTCAATATAGATGCTTCATTTATGAAATGGCACAAAACCATATCTGACATACATCTTCACTGCATTTTTCTGTTGTGAAAAAAAGTGTTCATTCAACAACATTTTCTTAGGGCAAATTTGGAAGCGTTAAATGTCAAACAAAAAAGGCTCCATAAGGACTCTGCTAACATTACAGTGTGATTTACACCGACATGACCAACATATATGGGATTGCAACATCCTGATACTTTAAGGGTTCAGTGTCTGAAACGCTGATCTTATGAGTCCTCCTGTTAGAGTAATGTTTGATAAAACAACAGTGAGCAGCGGTTTCAAGACAATTACTGAACCCTTTTGGATGTTTATTAAAATGGCACCATATATATATATATATATATATATATATATATTTATGAGGCGTTTTAGAGGATTTACATCTGGGCTTCAGAGTACTGCGAGATGGACTAACCCCATGATAAGATGAGTACAGGATAACATCAGCCTCATACACACATCCCTGCTACTGAGTTCAACTCACACGTATTTCATTTCATTAAAACTAACACCAAAGACGTGAAGATGCATTAATTGGCAATTGAGTTACTTGCAGTGACTGAGGTTGTGAAAATCAGGCTCCTCTTCATCCAGTGAATCGAAGGCATGGAAAGACCCCCCCCCCCCCCCCCGAAAACAACCAATCAGAGCCGAGGAGTCGCCACCGCATAGTCAATCACTGCATTTTTATTTCTCCCCTCAAATGTTTCCAGATATTTATTGAAGTGTACTGAGATTTCACGGAGTTTCCAGTTTAGCGTTCAGGACAATCTCCCCCATAAAACTGAGCAATCTGGTTATTAGGCTACATTCACCCGACTACCTTTTTGTTTGAAATGGTGTTTTAAAATAAAAACGACCTCCATCCAGACGAGCGTTTTAGCGCCATTTCAGAAATAATCTCTGTCCATACTGAAAACGCATATCACATGACCGTTCAAGTGGTCGCAAAGCGCTCGAATAACAGCTCGTCTCCTGCGCAGTTTAGAAAATGTAGAATTTAACCACACAACAGCTGCTCGTATTGACAACAAGGTCAGCCACCCTTGTTATTTGTTATCCATGTTGAATTATCATTCATTATCCACTGGTGGTTGAGGCTGATGTTGTTTTCTTCCGGAAAAGGGTCACATGATAGGGGCGTGACGAATCAAGTTTCAGTTTCTGCCCGTCCAGACTGAAACACAACCCTGGAGTTTCAAAGGGTTTTCAAACGTCTCAGTGTTAGGGGTTCTAAAACACCGGAGCAGTGTGGACGCGAGGCTTAAACGCAGCAAAAGTAATGCTTTTTGAAAACGGAGTAGTGTGGATGTAGCATAAGACTTCCTCACAAACAGACCTAAGGCAGTTTGGACTGGCAGCAACACCTCCTCCACTGTTGAACACCGGAGCCCCCCAGGGCTGTGTGCTCAGCCCCCTCCTGTTCACGCTGTACACCCACGACTGCTACCCCGAACATGAAGAGAACTCTGTTGTGAAGTTTGCAGAGGACACGAACAATGGGACTTCATAGAGAGAGGAAATCAACAAACCTTCAGAGTGGAGCTCAGAGAACAACCTGCTGCTCAACGTCAGTAAAAGCAAGGAGCTGACTGACTTTAGAAAAATCCAAGCTATGACAAACTTCCTGTCTACATCAATGGAGCTGAGGTGGAGCAAGTTAACAGCGTTTAGTTCCTGGTAATCAGCATCACAAACAACCTGACAGTCATCACTCATCTCCATCCTCGTGAATGAAGCTCATGAACGACTGTATGTAACTTTTCCAGAGGAGCAATAGAAAGGTCCCTGACTGCAAGCATTACCAACTGGTATGGGATGTGTGCCACCAGGACAGGAGGCTCTACAGCGGGGGATTACAACCCCCCAGAGCATCGCTGGTACCGTTAACATCAATGACGTCAGCGAGAAGAGCTGAAGGATATTAAAGACTAAACACACCACAGCTACAACCTGTTCACCTGCTGCCCTCTGGAAAGAGATACAGAAGCATCAGCTGTCTTACCAGCAGACTTCAGATCAGCTGTGAGACTCCACCCTCCACTATGTAAGATAGTTGTGTTTTTTTTAAGGTAACGTTGATACCTTTTATGTGGATGTCCAATATGTCCTGATGGTTAATGTAGTCCACTGAAGAAATAAATTCCTCAGTCCATGTTACATTAACCAAGAAAGATGATCACTCCTGCTGCAGAGCCGTGCCTGTTGTGCCTACATGTACCAGGATGCATTGCGGGTGAGCAGCAATTTTGCTTCTTATAAACACAAAAAAACGTCAATGACGGATATATTCTTATATGTTAACCAATTCCTCTTTTTTTTTACCTTACTAGGACAGGCTTAATTGACTTTTCTCATCGTAACACACTTTATTCCAACTGGACAGAAACAAAATAAAACCAAAACGATTCGTCACAATGACAAACCCAAAATCACCCCGCTGGTCTTGGTTGTCTATTCCAGTTGATCTTCGGTAGTCTCCAGCATACCTTCGACTGAGTGAGGAAAACTTGCATAGTGATGCACACAAGACTCGCTCTCTCTGGGCCGACATTCATTACAGTAGAATGATTCCATTTCTGTTGCAGTTTGAGCAAAAGCACCACCAGCTGGTGTTCACATTCTGGAGGGTCCCCGTCGGCCATATCCTCCCTGCTGCTGCCTGGAGCTGAACATTGGAGTCAGCCAGTACGCTGTAAAATCTACACCGTAAAAATTCCTCATCAATATTTTGGGATGCCATTTCCGCTGTTTAAAATGTAACACAAGCAACGTGAACAATTACGTTTTAGAGGGTCATTGTCAGAGTAGTATTGATGACCAATCACGTTTAAGCAGGCTTTGGTTGAATGCAGGTCCGTGTTGACAGCAATACCCAAAAATGTAATCTGGGAACCCACTGTCTGACGATGATCGAGCTATTTATTGGTTTAAAATGAGCTTGTACACAATCCGGTCATTCCTCTCGTCTCTCAACTCAAACTCTAGTCTCAAGATGCTGACCTGACTGAGCACAGCACAAATGGAAGTCTTGGTCTGAATATCCGCAACCAGAACCCCCAGAACTGCAGCGGCCTCCCTCGAAGGCTTGGCTTTGTAAGCAAGCCATTCAAAGTCGCTCCCTCTTCAGTGGTGGTTCAATGAGCTGGATTCTGTTTGTTGTTGGTGTTGGTAACCAAAAATCAGTAAATACAACTTCAGACACAGAGAGAACAGAGGAGATAGACGGAGAATGGACCTGGTTGCTACGTTCTGATGAAGTCCCAGCCTCCCCTGTGCGCCGCGTTTGGCCGGGAGTTACACACCTATGCAGCACAAAGGCTCTTTGCTGATGCCAAGAAATGTCCCAAACAGAGCAAAATATGAAGACAAGAGACAATACAGGCCGAGGGCAGGGTCTCTGCAGATACATATATTATGTTTAAGCAGACTCGCTGCTGCTAGTTCCTTAGCTTGTTTCTTCGTTAGCCTGTTAGCTTGTGGATATTATGCCTGAAACTTCAGTAACTCTTCTGCAGTTAGATGGATAATTAGAATCTTTTAGTGTCTGTTAAATGTTAATAAATGTCTAACATTTTTATTAAATGTATTTATTCTTCTTTCACACCTAAATGTGTCTTCTTTCACACCTAAATTTCAAACTGTAGTTTTATACGAATATACAGCACAGTCTCACGTGGGTTATCAGAGAGGGATTATTTCTGTGCGAGTCTCAAACTAAATTCAGGAAGAGGCTGCATGGTATACCTTTAAACTTGAGTTATAATGTTGTGGATACATCAGAAAGCTATGTAGTATTATTATTAGTTTGAAAGTGTCTTAGCTAACTACACTAGTATGCTAACACATAGCTAACATCAGCTTGCTAACAGCTAACTTTAACTATCAACTGCACCACTATTAGAAATATGTTGCTGCAATAATCCTTTGGCATGCTGAAATCAAATGCTGACGGCATTTTGTTAGCGTTTCAGCCCTTCGTTACTTATTACAGTGCAGATTGTTTTTCAGAGAATGACACGTTGCGTTCTGACTCTATGAAGGATGTTTTGATGGTCGACAACATCTGCAATGTTGAGTGTTGTATTCAGGTTAAATATGAAAAAAAGTTAAGGTTTACATCCTCAATTCTCAAATTGTTGCATCCGATAAAAATGCTCTACAGGTTTTAAAAAGTCCAGGGGTCTCATTTATAAAATATTCAGATCTATAAAGCCAATGCGTAAACCTGCCTCTGTACAATTTATTTTTATAAATCCCCAATCAACCCGTAAACGTGTGCAGCTGGTTCAGCCTCCTGTACACGCCCACATTCAACCATAAATGGTCGATGCAAAGCACCTTATGAATGTTGATGCCTGCTGCTGAGCTGCTGATCAGAGGGTCTTTACGGTGAATCATGTAGACTACCGAGAGGAAGAACACTTCCAGTTCTTCCATTCAGTCCTAACAGTGCCAGAGTATCTATCGTGCAGCATAACACATCACGAGTCTCACCGTATTTATGTTTACAGACAACAATCAGTGGTACCCACCACTCATTTTAAAAATACAAATGTTTGATAGGTAAACATAATTTATTTATGTATTTACTTATGGCATTATGATTAGGACTGATGATGTGATATGGAGTGACCGTACGAGAGCCGTCTCTGGCTTTATTTACACACTTTTACACAATCCTTATGTGCAGGTGATGAAGATGAAGGTGAGCTGACTGAAGGTGTGTGACATCACCATGGTGACTCCTCTGCTCCAGGGAGCTCCGATACATCAGACAGCTGTTTACAGTTTGTGTACTGTACAGTATGCTGAATGTGGCACTATGGAATAAACCATAAATGAATAAATAAAGTTGTGTTCACTGCAGCTACTTTAATAACACTCTAAGATTATACTTGGTGATTTATGCACAGTAATAGAAGATTATTGAAAACTATTGACGCTGTGTTCTGCAGTTCTTCATCACTAGTTGACGTTATGTTCCAGATGACGATCAGCTGACCACGAGTGTCGGTGGTTCGATCTCTCGTCTGCGCTCCGGGGTGCAGACACTGCTCTGATTAATATTAGGCGAAATTTGATTTGAAGTTTGAGTTGGTTTATATCTTTAACAGTCATCTACACTAGTACAAGCACAAATAACTGCTGCTTTGACTGTTTATGATAAAGAGAATGCATATGTAAGTGCAACGTAACGTGTGATATGAAGTGAAATGACATGCGAGAGGCATCATTAGACGTGTAACGATGTCTCTCACATGTCATTTCTAGTCTGGCTTCAGTTCACCACCTCACCTTCTGCGTCTCTAAACGTTCGTACGCACGGGTCAGAGTTCCCGTACAGGCGATCATGTTCTCCCGTCAAGTTGCTTTTGATAGATCACAACGTCGTACGCTTATAAATGAGAGCCCTGGTTGCTGTGTAGAAGTCGCTTTTAAACTCGCGCGTGTCATCACAGCTGGCTGGCTGACTGGCAGAGACGACAGCGATGTACCTCCTGGATCCCAAAACCCAGTTCTATCTTCAGCTTAACCACATTTGAAATAAAAGTTCAATTCAAATTTGAAAAAAGGCAAAAGCAGTGCTAAGTCTTGACTTTGTATTTAAATCAGGGGCAACACTGAGGTTTTAGGATGGAGAGCCTAACCCTCCACTTTAATGTGTTCCTACGCTGAGAATGTTGGGAGTCACATGGACCTTAAACACACTGGCCATTGTTCCTCTAACGGTGATCCCGGGGTCAGTTTCTGCTCTGGCGCAGAGACGACAGGAGGAGGGGCAGCAGGTTGAGAGCGGGGCGAGGCTCCTGCACCCCCAGGGCCACCAGAGCCCCCGCCAGCAGAGAGGTCACTGTGGGCAGGACAGGGGGCTGATCCGGCATCACCTGCAACAAGAGCTCAGTCAAAACCGCAAGCTCAGCCGTCCAGCTCATCTTCTGTTCGACTTTATCAACGGAAACACAAAATGAACAGCTTCGTCGACAGAAGCGCTCTTCCCATGGACGTTTGGAATATTATGCGGTCATACAAACAGAAGATGTTAAACAGATCAATGTAACGTTCTTGGCGTCGGCGTCTTCACTGTGCTCTCCGCTCTGCTGTAGGACACACACACGTAAGACAATGATGACGCTCGTCTGCCTGAACGACGCAGTTCAAGGTACTTCTTCTTATAAAAAACTAACAAAAGTTCAGTATTAATTCACTCTGAATGAACAGGCACACAGCAGGGGTCGTCTCCGCCTGCTAAAAGTAACACCAGCTAGACTCTCCTCCTCTATAGCTCTAGAAGGACAGCGTGCTGCTATAATAACGCTCTGAATCCTGCTGCTCAAAACATTACACACCTGCTTACCTTTTCAACTGTATGACAGTGAATGAGTCCATCCTGTCCAATGTAAAAAGTAGAGAATGCATCATATGACCTATAAAAGATGAAACACGGATCAAATTAGATTGTAAACCAATGTAACGACTGAAAAGAAGGCTTTTAAAGCAGTGTTCGATTTAACCTAGTAGCAGCTGTGTAACAGCAGCAGCTCCAGGCTGGATGCACGGTGCGCTACCTGTACAGGTGGGACTTGTCTTTGCGGTAGAAGCGCAGCAGCAGGGAGTAGAAGGGAAGGCCCCGGATCCTCCAGCGAGCCTTAATGGTCCCGTCCTCCATGTGCTTAGTGAGCTTCAGCACCTCCAGCCGAGCCTTGGCGTAGTAACACAGACACAGGAGGCGCCACAGCGAGAGGGTGAGCTGGTACACCGTACGGCCTCTGACCAACACACACACACACACACACACACACACACACACACACACACACACACACACACACACACACACACACACACACACACACACACACACACACACACACACACACACACACACACACACACACACACACACCCGGGTCACACAGTGTGCAGACTGCAAACAGTGTTTGATCAGAGCATACCGGTGTCTGTAATCAGGTACCTGGTCCTGGTATTGATGAGCCCGTTGATGAATTCCATGTCATTGGAGTACATGGTGTAATCATGGTTCTTCATAAAGAAACTTGGAAGCTGCAAAACAACATTGAAGGTATAGTTTTACAACGCGTTCCCACTTTGGTACTGCAAGTACAACTTCAGTCTAAAGCGATCCCAAGAGCTTATAACTGGTGTAGAATGTGTTTTACTACAGAGAGGCATTCATTCGGCTCTTCTTGTACTTTATCACAGCTGAGAAGCAGAGGCTTTTTACCCTCCGGCACGTAAAGATGACAGCTTTTCCCTTCTGTAGCTGTGCTGAGGACATACAGTGTAGCGCACCGACTGCCTGGGCATCTCCAAAAGAAGTCTTTTTTGTCCCATGTATTTGTGCTACACACTAAAGGGCTGGGTGTACTAGACTATAGATCCACGGGTGTGGCGACTAGTAATACTCTCAACGACACCTGAGCCAATCGCTGCGCAGCGAGACAACATAAGGACAGAAAGATGGAAATGCTTGCTGAAAAAGAAAGCTGAAAAGGAGCCAGTGATAGAACACCAAATACAGAACCCAGACCAAGACATGACCGCCAACAGCTTGTGATTGAACATTTACAAATAATTGTTACATATTTATGATATTAAATACCATTATTAAATAATAAAAATATGTCACAGATAGGGATAGACCCGTTACCCGGTTCTTCACGGAAACTGATAAGACGGTAGTAAAAACCCAGAGTACCGATAAGGTTCAGACTTAACGGTTCTGCCATCGATACTTTAGAAGTTACGGAGTGAGACGTCCTCTCTCTGTGTCTTGGCATGAGGGGCGGAGTCATCACACACACACACACACACACACACACACACACACACACACACACACACACACACACACACACACACACACACACACACACACACACACACACGAGAGAAGAAAACATTTGAGAACTCTGGTCGTCTCAAACACAATGAAACCCTCACAAGTGAGTTTATCACAACATGTGACCAACAAGCAGAACATCAATGTGTTTGTGGAGCAGCCGTCAGTGATGTCATACGGTAGTGATGTCATACGGTAGTGATGTCATACGGAGTCTGATCACAAGAGCAGGATCATCAATGGAAGATCGTCACTAAGCTGTGAATGTGTTTTAAGGATTTGGAACCTTTAGTGGATGTCGGGCTGAGGCTGCACACATGAACCTAGACGATTTGTTTACATATGAATAATAAAGGAATGTTGATTATTTTTTAATGAATTGTCTATTTATTTATTTTTTCTCACAAAATAATCAAAAAGAATCGATAAGAGTATCGATAAGAAACCGAACCGATAAACAATACTAGTATTGATAAAAAGGTATTGATATAGATTTAACGACACTAGAACGATACTGTAAATATCACCCACATCTATTCACAGATCAATTCCAACCGACAGTGCCGTTTTGATAACATTAAATATTTTTTTATGCCGATTCATGACGCATCTAATGGTTGTAAAATGCTTAATTAAATGACTTTATTATGCAACATGTTCAGCATTATTCCCTTAATGCTTCACATTTACAGCAAGTATGTATTTTGTTCTTGTTGAAATCAACAGATCGGCTGAGGAGTGATGCCTGTTGCCCCGCCTCCTGTTCATGTCTGCACCCCTCACAGCCTGATCCCCGTCTGTGCAGAGACACGAGCTTCAGCTCAGCTGTAGCGCTCCGTTTACGGAGGAACTTTCACAGTAAAGTGATTCTTACAACCCTACAACAGTATTACGGCCACTCTTAGTGAAAACGAAATATTTGTAGGATGAAAAATACAAATTTAATTTTTGTCCTTATAATCTCAGACAACATTCACGCACTGCTCCCAACAGAAAAATAGATATAGAAAAACACAGGAAAAAAAAGATTGACGTTATTGAATTGATAAAATCCTTTAAATGATGACACCTGTTACGTTACAATAGAATACCATGGCTTTGTTAAGTATACTTCATGGTACAGTGTGCATTCTTACCTCTATCCTCAGTCTTTCATACATCACGGCCAGTCTCTCCTCTTCCTCACTACCTCCCTCAGTATGACCCCCCTCCGCTCTCTCTGCATGGCTGCACAGAGAGGTAGATGGCAGCAGAGGCAGCTCCACAGGCCCGTTGTCTAGTTCAATATCCTGCCTGGATTTCAGCCCGCTGCCAGGTACCGGCTCTGTGGCCGGGCAATGAAAACAATAAAACTGGGAGCCATACATGAAGGGCGCGGGACACCTCTCCGCTTCAAACAGGCTTCTGAAGCAGCCGTGTTCTCTCTTGAAGCTGTCAATGCTGATGTCATCCTCTCTGCTGCCTTCCACCGTGGTCAACAGGAAGGAGAAGTCGGGGGACTTGCGAGGCCCCGGCGGCGAGAGGAGCTCTCCGAGTTTATTGCGAGCCGACAGAGGGATCTCCAGCAGCGTGTGGAGGCCGTCCGACTCGCCCTGTCGCACAAGCACACACACGCTGAGAGACTCCCAGTCTTCCTCATAGAAAGCTCCCGCTTGAGGCTGGCTAGCGTGGTGGAACGGATGGGACAGGACCGACTGCTTCGTGCTCCGATACCTCAGGCCGTTGGGGGGCACCAGGGCCCATGATGCACTGCTCAGGGGGCGGGTCTGACGGGTCCACTGCCAGTCGACTGCCTGAAGGAGCAATAAGGACACGGTAGCATTGTACTTAACAGAACAACACTCGCTCACATAGTGTGTTGATACCTTTTATTACGATAGTCTCACATTTGAAGAAATCAGAATCACATTTATTGGCCAAGTGTGTGAACACAACGCACACAAAAATGTAGGTATATATATATATATATATATATATAGAAAGCACCAATTTAAGCTCGAGAACCCGCTTACTCAGACTAGCCAGTGGAGATTTCACCCTTAAATCCTGAAGGAGGGAAATTAGATTTGAAATTTCAAAGAGAGAAAACACTAACATACATGGCCTAACCACAGCAGACTAACTCGTCTACCCTTATTGACAGGGTAAAGAGTAAACTCAGACAAGTGAGAAGAAATGCCTCTGGGCAGATTCAGACTCCCTTTACTGTGAAACGGTCCCCAACAGGCTTTGTAAATGGGAATATATAGAACACCTGCTTTAGAGCAAACGTACAAAAGAAATTCCTCCGTTGGAACCCATTCGATTGGACTTGTAAAAGGTGGAACGGGTCATGCTGCTATGCTGAAAATGAGCATTCTTCCTAGGTAATTATATCAAATGATACAAAATCCTCCTCTCACACAAAACCATCAACAACTCGAACGGCTTCATACGGGCTCAGAAGAAGCCACGGCTCAAAATGGCTTTTTCTTCACCTTCCTGACATCTGAAAGTATCAGTTTATGCTCATCTTCGCCTTACGGCCGACCGGGTGCACAAAGACTCTACATCTGTACGGTGTGATGTGGACGGCTCCATGTCAAAACTCCCCCTTAACAAACATGTTAAAGGAAACATGTGAAAACAACTTACACATGTAGATATTACAAATGACTAACAGGAGACTGCAAGAACCTCCCCTAAGAAGCTGTAAGAGAATAAAAGCTTTTCAATTCAAAATGTTAAACCAAGCTCACATATCCTCTTCTTCATACGTTTGATACAGACTTTTCTCCTTCATGTCTCAAGTGTAAAGTAGAGACGGACAGTCTGCCCCATAGCCTGTGGTTTTTCTAGAAACTACAGAAATTGTGGCATATTATAAGGCAGCAAACTAGCCATTAATCTAGAAGTTATCCAAAATGCATTCTGGCACGGTGCTATTAGCATAAGAGAAAGTTGTAGAACTAGATAACAGACAACGTCCCAACAAAACCCAGAGGCACATGATCATACTTAATTATGTACGCAAATAAAGAGGATCTTAGAATGATGCAGATTACCTGACTGAGACTCCAGCTCTGTTTTCCGACGGCTCGCCTTCTGCCATGGCTGCGGATACAACCCACCCAGAAGGCGACGCCCCCTCTGCTTACAGCCATTCACCACAGGGGGCAGAGGCAACCCCAGTTACCAGCTGACCATCGCCCACAGCACTGAAGATACCAAAGACGCAGAGCACCAACCCCTCGTGACTGGACGACTCCCCAACTACAGCAGCGGGATCTCTACCTCTTCAGACCTGAGACCACAGGGACAAGAGGGAAGAGCTCGTGAGTGATTCGAGGCCCGACACCAAGGGGTTCTGTTCAAACGCTGCCCAACAAAGTATTTCTTACGTGCTGAAAATATTCACCAACAATCAAATTCATGGGACATATACATTGTGATGCTGGAATGATAATTCTGATCATTTCGATAACTGATAATCAGTAATTTTATCAAGCAAAAATGTCAAACAGCTGCTGGGCCCAACGTCTCACATGAGAGGATTTGTTTAGATGTAGAGCTGCAACGGTTGATCGATAGCTGATCACTTTGACATACTGTGTGGTAAATTGTGATGGTCTTTTTTCACAACTATTTATATATATATATATATATATATATATATATATATATATATATATAGATAGATAGATTTTGACCTGGGTCTTCTACTAAGGTTTTCAGAGACTGTGCCAAGAGCACATGACCTGCAGCAGACCACACGTTTCTAATCAGACTCCAGAGTGACAGACAGACAGACTGACTGAGCAGACAGGAACAGACTACAAAAGAAGTGCGTCTCCTTGTAATGTGCACAAGTGAAAATGAGTACACATGAGTGAATCGTCTTACTTATGAAGACTGATTTGGTAAGTTGTGAAGGGCATGTCGCGTGGCAGACGTTTGACAAAATAAACAATCTAAAATACCCACACGGTGAGCAATAACTAAAGTTGCAGCACTAACATGTGTGACATGCAACAGATGACATTTCTAAATGTTTCCTGATCACCTGGCGCTGCTATTCAGAGTCCTGGCAACACTCGGAATGATAACGGTGTGAATCAAGAAGGACTTTTCAGTGACAGAAGAGGAGAAAACGTCAACGTTATTGGAACTTCTGTGTGATTCAATTGCACTGATTTTGTGACAATGATTAGGCTACGATTAGGCTACGATTCATCACATTAGCTTGATCATTTTTGAAATGCCAATCAACATTTATGTGAAATTGGAAACAGCTGTATTTTAAATGGCTTCTGATAACTATTATCAGAAGCCATTATAGACACATGTGTGGGACACGGTTTTCTTAACAAACAGCTGGGACATCAAGATATCTTCCCTTAAACGTTGACATTACCTTCAGAGCTGTTACCTAGCGCTGGCTGCCTCACTTGACAGGCAATGATAGCTGCTAGCTTACACGGCTAACTAGCTACCAGCTAGTAGCAAGCTAACCACCGGCTTGGCAAACGTCCCTGTAATGTTACCTTATAGATCCTAAAACCCGCTGGAGTCGGTCTAGATGCAATGGTTCTCCAGGTCACGGTTTGTACCGGAGGATAAGGCGAGTAACAAGCTGTTCAGCGTTAACGCGAGCTCACTTACACAAATGTCATTCCAGCCCTGCGTGTCCTTGCCCGGCCAAACACGCCTCACGTCACGCAGCGCGTCGTAATGCTGCCTTCACTGCTATTGGAAATACGGGTACTGTCCCAGTCTAGGATATGTCAATGATTTGCAACTACAGTACATTGAATTTGATGAGTTCTTATTTTAGTGCAGTGCCACATTTAAAAATACAACAAAACAAACAACCTCCTTCTTGGCATCTTAGAGGACAAAAATGTTTACAATAATAACCCATAACATTTGCAATCCAAGGAGAATGAAATGAACAAGGAAAAGGAAAAAAAAAAATGTTTTATTTAAACCTTTATTTAACCAGGAGAGTCCCATTGAGATTATAAATCTCTTTTTCAAGGGAGACCTGACCCAGACAGGAAGCAACATAAAAAACACATAGTTACAGACAGAAAACACAGAACAAGACAAGTTAAAAGAAACTAAAAGTTAAGAGACAGTGACGTAACCGAGTTAATCAATAATAGAGAGGCAAAGTCCCGCAGCTTCTGGTGTCCCCCAAGGGACCATATTTTGGAATAAATATGTACATATATGTTTTCACACGTTTGAAATGTGCTATGAATTACACTTATGTTATTTGTCAATTTAGAAGAGAATTTTATAGATTTGTTGTAGTGTCATTTAGCTTTGCTTGCTAGCTAGCTAGCTAACTTAGCTAAATCCATGCACAAATGTAACGTTATCTTACCTGATGTGTTTTATCCAGCGACTCTTTTTATCAACCGCGAAGCAAAAGAACTTTCTTGACGTGCAAAATGATCTTTTAAATTGACAAACATCTTATATGTAAATACATGGCACAATTCAAACAGTGTCCAAAAGTTCTTTGTTTCTTGCCATAGGCAAAACATTTTTACAAACTAAGGCTACATCCATACTAATATGTTCTGTTCAAAACCCGAGGTTTTAAAACGAAAACGATCTCCATCCACACGGCGTTTCAGCATCGTTTTAGAAATGATTTCCCTAGGTATTGCTCTATCTCGCTCACATAAATCTCGCACACATAAAATGTACTTTAAAATGAACACTTACAACTTTTACTAGATTATGGTTAAAGACATTTAGTCAGCACACGTCTCTCACTCGTTTCCTGTTTCATTGATGTCTGTTCTCTCACTCGTAGCTCTGCTGGTGGCTGAAGTCTTTGTAGCACTGGAGAGCCTTTATGCTTTTGTTCGTTTACAGTTTTTTTGTGAACTTCACAATAGTTGTGCTCAACAAAATAAGCAATAATAAGAAAAGGAAAGTCCTGCATTTTGTGTCCATTGTCCTCCTCAAAGCCACAAACAATGACTTCAAATGTAGTGTGGACGCTAGGGTTGAACGTAGCAAAACTTATGCTTTTAAAACGTGAACGTAGCCTTAAATCCCTTGATGGTCCATCAGTAAGGCCGTGACTTTGCCTCTCTATATCCATAAATACTACATTCATATTATTTTCCACTTTCACTGGCTTTTGATGCATTTTTATTTTTGTGCAAAATTATTACATTTTATGTTGTAAAAGTGTTAGACAAAGTAAAATACTCTACACACGCGCGTGGATCTCATTTGCGTTCTCGGTTTTTGACAGTGATTTGCCGTCATAGGTGTGTGAGTGAGTGTGTGTGCGTGTGTGATAGAGATATATTGAGAGGAAGGGGGGCATTATTATCTCTTTTTTTTTAAAGCAAGACAAAAGGCAATAACAAAAACAGTGAATACAGGCCTGTTACACAACATTTAGTCAGTGAATGAGAGGACAGGGTGATGTGTACATGTGTGTCTGAGAAAAGGAAAGCGAAAGGAAATAAATAAATAACTTTATAAACTAAATAAAACTAAATATATTATATCATAATTTACATAATCATAACAACATCAATAATCATGTAGACTTATTTTTAAATACCACTAGTAACACTTAACTATAACAATAACAATAATGGTAATAATAATAATACAAATAACAACAATAATAATAATGATGATGATGATGATGATGATGATGATGATAATAATAATAATGGATGGCTCCCAGGGAGCTGGCCCATTGTGGGTTTGATCCCTTTAAAAGAACAACAGTCCCCAGACCCTGAGGAGGGGTCTGTTTTTGCCTTTTGTCAGTCAGTTGAATCCGTTATCGGTGGCCCAGCCGTCCTTCGGAGGGGGGGGGGGGGGATTATGAGGTTACCTCGCACATACTCACATTCACTACTGAACCTCTTACACACACCCAAACAGCTCCTACATACTATGCTCACACATGCTCAAACAAAAACCTCTCACACACACACACACAAAATGCTCAAGATCATTTCTATATGCGTTTCAGTGTGTGTGAGATCCTTTTAGCGCGTGAGGGTGAGACGGTGAGGCATTTATCGAGGCGTTAATCTCACTGTCGCACAGATGCGTAACTCAGCTGTGATGTGTGTATCGGCTGGCATCAGTTATCTTTTGCTACTTATTCCTACCACTACTTTTATTTTTTCCATTTTCTGTTAATTTTTTTAAATTATTGCATCTATCTGTCATGTCTCATCATTTTTTGTCATTTCAGTATTTCCTGTTTTATTTTACTTTTGTTTCAGTCTTCACTTCCTCCCATTGTGTGTTTGTCAGCCTGCCCCATGGTTGACCAACAGCCTATATTCATAGCACTGGGAACATGTTTCAAGTGTGCGTTTTTGTGTATGTGTGTGTGTGTGTGTGTGTGTGTTTTTGTGTATGTGTGTGTGTGTGTGTGTGTGTGTGTGTGTGTGTGTGTGTGTGTGTGTGTGTTTTTGTGTATGTGTGTGTGTTTGTGTGTGTGTGTGTGTGTTATATTTTTTTAATTCCATATAAAAAAAGATCTGAATATATACTGAATGTGCATGTTTTCTTACACGATTATGTGGCTTTTAAAAAATAGTAGTGTACTTTGATGAACATAGGTTTGTCTGAAAGGAATACTAATCGTGTAAGAAAACACACACATAAAGCTCGTGATGACTCCCAGCAGCACCTTGGAGAGCGCAGCTCAATAACACACACGTTCTATTGCATTCAATGGCTCATAGTAAAGCCAGATTTACACTGTGTATCCATCAATGATATGATATGTTCAAATATATATGAACAACTGCTAAACAGCAACTAATAAATAAGCTGTTTAGTGAATCCCGTTTTCTATAAAACCATGGACTGCTGTGCATGACAAGTGTGACAAGTGAAGTACATTTGAAAACAGTAAAATGCTCACTAGTGGAATAGATGTCAGATTTGATGTCTGTACCTGTACGTATATGACAAGTTTACATTTTATTTTTATTTTTTTTATCACACTGACCTCTCTTCTGTCTTTTGATTCTATTAGGTGTGAGGGTGTGTAACACAGTAAATGTTATGATGTATTTTGGGTTCAAAGAAGCGCCTGTGAATAGGTGGATAGACACTGCTGTACATTCTTCCCTGTAAACGTCCCGTTATTTTTACTGCTTACTCTTTCTCCCAGCACTATTGGTAAACTGGCAAATGGTAAGCTGGCAAAACTGGCAAGCTCTTCTAACTCGGTAGTTATGTTTTGTCCACAATTTCTCCCACAAAACTTTCCTTCATACGTAATGTGTAACGTAATGATGCAATTCATACAAATCCTTGTTCTTTCCTAAATGCTTCCAAAGACACATAAATCATATTCTCAAGCTTTTTGATGAATTTTCATCTCATCTCATCTTCAACCGCTTATCCGGGATCGGGTCGCTGGGGCAACAGCTCCAGCAGGGGACCCCCAAACTTCTCTTTCCCGGTGCCACATCAGCCAGCTCTGACTGGGGGATCCCGAGGCGCTCCCAGGACCAGTTTGGAGATATAGTCCATCCACCTGGTCCTGGGCCTCCCTCGGGGTCTCCTCCCAGCCGGTCGTGCCTGGAACACCTCCTTAGGGAGGCGCCCAGGTGGCATCCTCACCAGATGCCCGAACCACCTCGACTGGCTCCTTTCCACGCAAAGGAGCGGCGGCTCTACTCCAAGTCCCTCACGGACGACCCAACTTCTCACCCTGTCTCTAAGAGAGACGCCAGCCACCCTCCTGAGGAAACCCATTTCGACCGCTTGTACTTTTTGATGAATTTTGGAAATGGTAAATGGACTGTACTATAATCTTTTCTAGTCTTCTGACCACTCAAAACACTTTTACACTACATGTCATCATTCACCCATTCACACCCATTCATACACTGGTGACAGGGGCTACCATGCAAGGTACCGCCTGTCCATCAGGACTCTAACTCAATCACACACACCTTCAGGCCTTCAGGAGCAAGTGGCTTGCCCATGAACGCATTTCCATGGACTAGAGGAGCTGGGGATTGAGGGACAACCCGCCCTACGTTCTGAGCCACAGTAAGTGTCTCATTGATGTAACTAAGAAACAACCGTGGTGCTAGAGAGGGAGAGAACCGCAAGGTTGGAGGTTCAATCCTTGGCTGACATGTGTCCTGTGGCGAAGTGTCCCTGTGCAAGACGCTGATTTAAGTGGGCTCCCCGGGCGTTTCTCAGCAGCCCACTGCTCCCTATATACTATACTATATACTATACTATATACAATACTATATACTATACTACATACTATACTATATACAATACTATATACTAGGTATGGGTTAAATGCAGAGAATACATTTCCCCACTGTGGGACTAATAACGGATTGAGTGATTGATTGATTGATTGATTTAATTTATTTATTTAGAAAACTGCTAATTCTGCAACAAACACATTTTCCTAGAAATTCTTCACAATAAAGTTCTGCTGTTATTTTGTTATCTAAAAGCTTTTATTTTGAAGCAGCAAGCCCTTAGTCTGTGTGTGTGAGCAGATTGTTTTGTTGTGTGTGTGAGCATGTACACAGTATGTAAGGGCTCTTTGGGTGAGTGTAAGAGGTTCACTCGTGAATGTGAGAGGCATATGTAGGTAATTATGAATTATGGCCATTATGGCATCCCATAATACAGGGCTGTTCTGTCTCAGAGATGTTGTACTCATTCTCTATAGATCCTGTGTGAAGGGCTAGCATTGAAGGTTTGTTTCCAAAGGGTTTCAATTGATCAGTTTATAAAGAAGATGTAATTGTTCTCATGAAAACCCAGGAAGAGATTTAAAAAGTGGAGGGAATTGTTAAAGTTAACCTTATCAGCTGCAAAGGTAGTACACACACCCTAAAAGTACTGGCAGTTGGGAGTTGGTGGGGGGTCTGCTGTTCAGGCTGCCATGGGGTTGACTTGGAAGAAGGATGGTTTCAAATATCTTGGAGTATAAAAGAAAATTGTTGCACATAGCCACGACGCAAAAAAAACAACGTTTCGACTTGACAGTCTTCTTCAGGGTAATGAACTGCCATGTTGAAGCGTTGGTAAATGATATAATCATTTTTGCAGCGTGGCTACGAGTGTGCAACAATCTTCCCGTACACTTAAGTTGTCACTGTGGTCAGCACCTTTCCAACAGTGGTGTGGGATCCCCCTCTCTCTCATCAATGGTACTATAGCCCAAAAGAAGTGGGAGGGGGTGGTGGGTAGAAGAAAGACTTAATAAATGGAAATATCTGAAGCCATGAATCTCCTTTAGACAGAACAATTATCATTAGCAACCTGGTATCTGCTCTGCGGCGTCGGTTGGCCTGAATCCAGCCTAAAGTGCTAATACAAAAGTTATGGATTTGACGTTATGCATTTGAACTTTTTAAACCTCTGTGGATTACCTCCTCTTCTTTTCTGAGACATGGAACCTTTTTAAATGTAAGAGACTGGAGCCTATGTTCTCGGCCCTGCCTATTTGAAGAGCCTCTCATTAATGGGGCTAGAAGGGGTGTTCAAGAAAGCCTCACCACCTCACCTGTCTACCACTGGAGCACTCAATCGGAGAACAGTGGATGTAGAAAAAAAACAATGATCTAAAAACATTGGCGTTGAACTTACATCCAATCTTCAACAGAAGAACAGACCATGTAAACACAGTTCCTAAGTTCAGCCGCTCCGCATAAAAAACAACAACAGCTGATGCAACTCGGTTCCTAGAAAAGTTTCACCAGGGTCCAATCCCAGCTCAGCTCCAATATAAATGACCGACTTTTCCTGAGCCAGTGCTGTAGGAACGGTTCAGATTCATTGTGCATTGCAGTTTGGAGGATGATCACATGCATGTGGTCAGTAGCGGAGAGCCAGTGACCCAGCCTACTTCTCAGATTACACCCTATATATAACACCCCCCTCTCCCTCCTCCCTCTCCAGCACAACTTCCCTGGAAGCTCGCTCTCCTTCCACACTGGTCCTGGCGCTCTCCGCTGTCATCTAAGATCCCCCTCCGCCTTTCAATGTTTACCCACCATCTGCCTGTCAAACGTCTGCATGCTCAGGATTACCGGAGACCATTTTATTCAACGCTACCATATCTGCTTTCCTTTAACGGTCTTTCTTTTGGAATCAGGGGGCTCTGGAGGTCTGACCTGAGAGGGGCAGGAGGGGAGAGCTGAGACTCAAGCTGCCCACATCTCTGCCTTCCTTCTCCTTTCTTCTAGCTTGTTGCTTTGGGAGTTTTGGTTCAATCTGACAGGTAGGAGTTGAGCTTTGGAGGACTGCCGCACCATGGATCATTCTTTAATTGGTTGTCTACGCAGCCCTCATGCCCCGGCCCAACTGCACCCCGCAGTCACCCACTCGCCACTGACCCTGCTCGGCCAGAGCGACCACGTCTCCTACCTGGATCTACCCAGCTCCTCGCCCCCCTGCAGCTACTCTGGAGGAGAGGACAATGGAGTGTTCAGCAGCACAGGCCACCTGCCTCAGCAGCAGCACCCACCTGGCTGGCCCGTCCCCCCCCAGATGCTCTCACCTAACAGTGTCTGCCTGCCACCGCTCGAGGCCACGGCGGCCCCGGAACCGTGCTCGGGGGGCCAGAACCTGTGTGGCTCCAAGCCCAGTTTGGACAACGGTGAACCCAAGGGTGCGTCGTGTGTAACTGGGGAATATAGCCGGCAAAGTCTGTCTTCAGAGGGCCCAGACAGAGGGAGCAGTAAAGGCACGAATGATAACTCAGGTAAGAGCGCGAAGTCCAGTTTCCCAAGAAACTGTATTTTTGTATAAAGCTCACAGTTTAATTTTCTCTGTCCTGCAAACACATTTATCTTTTCATAGAACCTGCTCCCCTTAATGAAAGAAGTTTTACAATTTTACAACCTTTGTATACGAAGCTCCAGACAGATTTTCTTTTAAATGTATTTTGCTTGTCTTATGATGGTTTTCTGTTGTTTACACTGCCAGAAAAAAATCCATCTTAAAAAGCTTTCTAGTGAGTCCTAAATCCTTATTTTGTTACCAAAAAAAGAAAAAAAAGTGTTTCAAATCCAAATGAACTTGTATAAAACGTTTGGTTATATTTCTCAACTCATTTGAGTATATAAATGCGACCAACAGCTTTAATCCTAAATCATGTTCCATCATAAACACCAGCTAAACTAAATATGCTTATTTTTTTTACGTTAAGAAACATTAATAACCAAAAAGATCCAATGTTTAACATGAGCATATGCCTTATATTATACAATCAGAAAGTATTTTCTTCATGTTTGAGCGAAAAATAAAAATATTTATTTATTAAGAGTGTAAAATATAGGGCAATTAATTTTGCGCATAATATGTCTTAATCAAGCGGCAACCTCTGGTTCTGAAAAGTGAAGCAAAAGCAGAAGTACATTAACGCTGCATTCTCTCTACTGACCATCAGGGGGCGACTCCTCTGGTTGTATAGAAGTCTAGTCTAAAATGACTTCTCTCTTGATTTATTCCCTCAGTAAACATTGTGAACATGAGTTTATGGTCTCAATCTCTAGTTTACAGTCTTCTTCAATACAGCATGATGTTCATTTAGTAGATTATGCTCCATTTAGAGTCAAATAGGCCATAAAGCAGGGGATGCTTTAGGGCGGGGCTACGTTTACTAAAATCCAAGATGGTGATGGTCAAAATGTCGAACCAATGGGTTTACATTCACTTCTTATATACAGTCTATGATTTTTAACAATACAGCTTTTAAGCCAATATGAACAAAACGTGTTGCATGTAATATGTAAACTCCAACCAGGTTGTTAAATCCCCTTACAAAACAGAGAGGTCTCTTCAATGGCAGCTGAGGCCCAAAACAGATTCATCTATACTGTTGGTGGGACTCACTGGTGACAGAAAGGGAAGGCGATGGTGAAAGTGTAGGTCATGTATCAACGGCATGAAATCTAACTTCCTTGCATAATTTTTAAAGGTCTTCATCTGCACACATATGCTTCCTCCTGGTAAAAGGAGACCAGGATATATCCACTAGATTTAAAGGCACCATATCTGCATCATTTAGCCCCTCTGACGAGCAGCTCAAAGCAGTTGCCAAGTTGAGAACTTTCCGATTCTCCCGAGTTTATGTCCCGGCCAGGAGAAGGGAGCTTTGACTGACAGAATGAACACTTTGAAAGGATATGCTGAAGCTGCCAGCGTCCTAAACCAAATCCAATTTCCTAACTCTAACTTCATTGGCACTCACATAAGCCACAGGACTTTTATTACAGTTTTCTCTGGACTTAATGTTCTCAAAAAAGGATCTAGTGATGATGAAATAACCATAGTTATTACTGACCTACAACCCTGAAAAAAGCAAGCTGTATGCACAGTGAAGCTGTAAAAAAGTGACCTCCCTATTTATCAACTGCACTGATTTCAACTGTCACAATGACTGAAAACACAAAGACTTCAAGGCTAAGTAGAATCTAATCAAAAGTAATTTGTTTAATACTACCAATAAAATATCATGACAACACGACAGTAACTCACTGGGTGGCTGTAGTTTCACATTATGGCGCAGACTCTTTCCTGGCACACTGTGGTTTGTCAGCACATCCCTCAAATATACAACTAATGAAATGTCAGCTGGATTTATGCACTGGGGACATTAGAACACAGTGGAAATGATTATTCAGTGTTTTTTAACCATGAAGCATTACTTTCAAAAACGATCTCCTCATTGTCACCATGCACTGACCACAAATACATAAAAGGTATCCTTGAAATATACTTGTAATGACAGACAATATGAGTGGGGAAAATATGATTTCACCATTAGAGTGTTTATATTCAATAACATGTCTAGTATAGGACTAAAATAGTTCATATTGACTTTCCCCTTTATTCTGAAACATCTAGATAACTATGACAATATTCTACGTACTGTCACAGACAAAATATTCCATTTATTACAACTTGGCGCTTACTTTTAGCTTTTATTCTCTTACTTACCACTAATTGGTAGGTGGTGGTAATACACCAAGAAAATTAGCAATGTGTCAGAAAAAGGCATGAAGATAGCCAAGTGTAAAACATGGATCTGAACAATGCAGGTTTCAATAAAAATAGCTTTGTAAATATTGTCTGCAGTAAATTATTTTACAACAGATTTGTTTGAGCTCAAGGATATAAATATTCATTTTGTGTTAGATATGCTAAATGTTAAAAGACCTTTGTTTAGTATAGGAGTGAAGGAGTAAAACTCCACCGGATACCTTTAACTATCAGATTGTGACAGGACCTTCACAATGGCTTCCCATAACAATCCAACATCACCACAAAGAAGTTTTTCATTAACATTAATTCATTTATTGATTTTTAGATTTCTTAAACTGGACAGTTCACAAAGATGAATTGCAACAAAACATAAAACAATTGCACTAATGTCGCGTAATAATAACAAATCAGTAATTTTCTTCTCTTTGCCATAACCTTCATTCCGCTGGGTACAAAAACAAGATCAGGGCAAACAGGGACTGAATTAAGGTATTTTTACATTTTATAACTTCACTTCTTTTATACTCAGGTTCTTTTTTGCCAGGAGAGAAGCTATCATTCCCCATATTGGTGAAGAATATGAAAGTAAAGTAGATTCACCCAAAAACGACTGTACTTTGTGCCAGACACTAATTGTGTTTGTCACTGTGAGAAGTGAGCTTCTTTAGTTTCTTGACAGGGACAGTGTGTAAATAAGTGTCAAGCTGCAAGCACAGTATAGATACTTTCAATTTGTACTCATAGTAAGTAAGGCTCAGGAGAGGCTTAGTACCTTACGGTAGAGGCTTAGCCCTAAACTGAGCAGTCGAAAAGTTCCACTGTAAATTAGGTTATTGTAACCCTCTTGTAAAGCTCTTTCATATGGCAAATAAAAAGGCAGCTTTGACACTCAGTTATTCCAAATACATTTGGTAAATACCAGTGGTGGGCCATCAGGGCCAGCAAATCCTTCTCTGCTGGCCTAAACTGAATCACAATAAAAAACTATTTTATAATTTAATAAAATGATACACTACATGTATTCTAATATGTTTTCCCATTAGCTTATTTTCTCATTGTACAGCTACTGTCTTCCTCAGTTGCTCTGCTTCCAGTGCAGCTTGTTTTAAGTAGAGCTTTTATCCAATCAGATTTCACCTCTATGTCTCTAGGTAAGAAGAGAGGCCCGAGGCCCGCTAGGTAGACTTTTCAGTTTAAGTAAATGGGGATGATATTGTTGATTGTCAAAGTGTTCAACCAATTAGATCTTTAGTTTGACATGTTGGGCGTATTCTTTGATGTGCCAGAGCTACCAAGTATGTCAACATTACCGTGCAGCTCAACATTAACGTGCGGTGTGATTGGTCAGTGGGCTAAGGTCACTGTTGTCAAACTAAAGCTAGCTAAGAGAAGTTAGCAGTAGTTGTAAGAGTTCAAGTTGAAAGATATGTATGAAGTTATGACATTGACATGACATTTTTAGCGTTTTGCCTGGTGTAGATTTGTTACCTAGCTTTGTTTTTTTAACACTCAATGGCTGAAGGAGGAGAAACGGATTTCTTGAGAAGGATATTTGCAGAAAAGCTGGACATCAGCCCTGACCCAGCCAGGAAAAGGATTTGTACAAACGATATTTCTGGCTGACAGCGTCAGAGAAGCGTTGCACATTTTATGGCTAAGAATGTGTTTTATTTGCGACTGAGCGTCTTGGTGTTTGGAGCTAAGCTGGATTTGCTAACCTGAGTTGGCTAACCAAGGCAGCAACAAGACACCATAGCATGGCAGGACACTTACAAGCTACGGTGCTTTTGAAAACTTTTGCTGAGACCCGAGTGGATCCACAACTCAACGAACACGTTCACAGGAGGACCTCTGGCTGGAACTGAACCGAACCGATGTTCTGTACAACCGCGTCATTAAACCCTGTTTGAATCAGTAGGGAACAGCTAAATGCTGCGGGGAGAGTTTGTAGCTTGTGTGCTGCTGTTGGTTTTCCTAGTAAGCTAGTTTAGCATAGCCTCCCAGAACACACGGGCCACACCAGGGTACAATGTTTTGTTTCCGGGTCAGAGTGTCTCTTACGTGGTGGGTTGCCATGTTGAGCGAAGTCCACAGAAAACATTATATTTCCCACAATTTAAGCTTCTGCATTTTCCAAATGCACTAGTATTATTCTAACGTATTGTTTGGTCCGTAAGCTTCGTACTGAACGGTTTAATACGAATACGAATTATTACACCCCTAGAAACAAATAATAACCAGTAGCTGTAGCATCATAATGAGGTTATTAGGAGGAGGTTCAACTGTAGTAGGACAACACTGAAGGCCCAGGTATAAAATGCACGGCCCGCCACTGACAAATAGTTGCTTCATTCTTCACCACAAAAAAGTTAGACAGGGTAAGAAATGAGCAGCCAGGCCAGGTTAAAAACGTAAACTTATAATCGGAAACACCAATCACAATTTACAGACCCACTTCCTGCATCGTTTTTTACCGGCTATACTTAGCTGGCCACTCACAGTTGTAATAAACTGAAATGATCCTTTAATAATTATTTCCTCTAAAAAAGTATTTAGAATGTTTTCATTTGTTTTGTAGTTATTAGAAATGAGAGCATTAATCCCAAACAAAGAGTTTTACTTTTGATATAATTCAGCTGTCTGGCACTGCTTGGGTTGAATACCCCAGGTCACAACACCAGCAGTAAAAGGTGATTGGCACTCTTAATCGTCTTGCTTTTATTTTATTTTTGTTTCAGATGGGCCCCTGCAGTTTGACAACCCCCTCCTCATTTTTTTTAAATCCTGTGTTTGTTCTTCCTCTCCCTCTCTTTTGGAGACTAAGTTGTGGTTGGAAAATGTTCTGTTTTTCATTTCAGAGTCCCAAGACAGGAGCTTTAAGTCAGACATGACCAGCAAGCCCAGGAAGGAGCGCACAGCCTTCACCAAAGAACAGATCCGGGAACTGGAGTCCGAGTTTGCACACCACAACTATTTAACCAGACTGAGACGCTACGAAATAGCTGTCAACCTCGACCTCACGGAACGACAAGTACGGTACCTGCTGAAACACTGTAAATCATTGTATGGGCAGAGAAGGAGAAAACAGGAGCAGCACGATACATATTGTAGCCATCAAAATCGTACTAGCTAATGTACTCTAAGTAAAAAAATATAATTAAAGAGGGACTCAATACACCATGACTTTTATTAAAATCCTTTGCCAACCATCACGTATTGTGACTCAACACTAATCACTCAAGTCATAACACTGGATGAATTTTAAAGCAGAGATCCGACTGAAATGTCCAGGTCATAAATCACCACTGTCTCTTTGTCTTGAGAACAAGAGTTTTGGTCCTCATAAGAGATATGTTATGTTGTTTAGTGGTGGAAACGGGAGAAGAAGTACTTTGATGGGCCAGATTAAATGATAAATATCAGTTTCATCTGTGTGTTCAGTAACTTTGCCAAATCTGAAAGCTGTGCTTTGTGCGTGTACTTTTGAACTTTGCTTGCATAAATAGAAAATATCCAGTATTTCTGTCTCAAGGTGTTTCTTAACCAACAATATCTTTGCAAGGTGTGAACACTATCATAAGTCTACTACCGAAGAGCCTTGTGGATGTATTGTGATTACTTTCTTGCAAACAAGATGCAGGATACAGCCAGCTAGCAGTTTTTATCCAGACTTTGTGTCAAGCTAGGCTAAACATATCCTGGACATATCTCTGTACTGGACACGCGGATATGGAGCTGATACCAATCTTCTCATCTGACTTTGGGTAAGACAACTGTTGTCACTGTTGGACAGTTTGTTTAAATGCTCTCCACACCCAAACAAGCGTATTATGAAGTTGGGGGTAGTTATGCTGGGAATTATTTGTGGCATGAACTAATATAAAGCATTAGGTGTAAACTGTCCCGCCCTTAAACGTAATGGGAGAAGTCAATGAAGGGCACGTCCACACAGTCCTTTAGCTAGGGCGTTGTCAATGTTCTCCAGAGAAATTACTTCACATCGCCTTTGTCAATTTATCCAATTATTATTTGAATACTGATTAATCCCATTTAAACATTTTGTTTTTGCATACGTAAAAGCCAAATTGGTGCATACAGATATTTCCTGATTAAATGAACAATCTTTATCATCCTTTACTGAGAATTCCAAGCTGTGATTGAGGGTGTGTAATAGACAGCCAACAAAATAAGAAAGAATTCCTCCTAAAATGGCAAATGGTTCAGTAGGGCCTGAGCACAGACAATGTCGGGCCGCGAGGTCCCTATTGAAACTGTAGTGTTTATTAATATTATTCTGAAAGTGAATCGCCTTTTTGGGGGCTTTATCATATCCGAAAACTCACCAAAGTCGGCATGCATATCAGGACTGGTGAAAATGTATATATAGTATATTTTATGGGTCCCACGCTCGAATATGAAAAATTGCTCGCTAGTGCCCCCTAGAAGTTGGAAAGGCAAGCCCCGACAGCCTGTATGTCCAAATAACCTAAAATGTTACAGACATGAGCAACTGAATGAGTGCTACAAAAAATCCTCCTGGGACCCTAAGCTCCTCCTACCAAAAATTCCCGCCATTTTTAATTTTGTGAAAAACACATTTTTGCAAGCTCCTCCTACATGCTGAGTCCAATTGCTACTAAATTTGCTGTGGATCAGTACTGGATCTATATAATAAAATGTTATCAAAAGATTTTTGATATCTCATTTTGTTTAGAAGATATGGACCAATTAACTTCATAGGGCTTGGCTTTGTTTTTCAATACTCATAACTTCAAAACCATTTAACCTATAATCATGAAATTTGTGTAATATGTGCACATCGCATATTGTTACGTACCCTACAATTTTCATTCCATTCAACCACTAGGGAGCGATACAGTAGTTAAGCCAATTTGGGCTTTTTTGTAAATTTTCATCGTTTTCAGGCGTTGTACTTTAACGAACTCCTCCCACAGAATTCATGTGATCGACTTCAAATTTGGTCAGAATGATCTAAAGACATTAATAATGAAAAGTTGCTAAAATGGTCTACTGATAGAATTTGGTCAATGCTATCTAAATACCTTTGCAATTCAAAGTTGCTTAAAGGTTTACGTTTGGTGGAATGGGGTAGCTGTGGCGTGGCGGCTATTTTACGTGATTCGCCATTAAACAACAAGCTGATGTAACTCCACTGGACTTGCTTATATCTGTCCCAAACTTGCCATGCTTGATAACAGTCATGGCCTTGAGACAGTACTGTGACATGCAATGAGGATGTCTACAAGCCAATTTTCACTCAGTCATAGCGCCACCTACTGGCAACAGGAAGTCAGCGTTATGTGACAGATGGAATCTGATTTACATGATGTGCACTTGATGTATAGCAACATAATGCCTGTTTGCACATGTTCTCTAGCGCCACATAGTGGATACAGGAACTGGTGGAATATTTGCACTACATAATTTCCAGCATTGCAGAGTCCAGCGGGAAAAATATGTTAAACTCCAGGACGCGTTGTCCGATGGACAAAGACATTCACAGTCGCGTCTGCTAGCATCCCGCCAGTACCCCCGAGACGCGGGAAGGTGCGAGGGCCCGTACATCGCTGCTTGCAGCTTTAATTTATTTATTTTTTTTTCCACTTAAACAAATTATATAACACATGTTTATTGCTGAGCTTTCAATGTCTTATTATTTGTAGTTTAGACAGGGCCAGGTAAGTTGTTTCCTCATGCATCCAGTCTCTATGCTAAGCTATGCTAATTATGATCTTGCTTAATCATTTATCAGTGTGGATTTCTAGCCATTTAAAAAAAATAATAACAAAAAAAGTATCTTGATCAATAATATGCCACTAGTGTTATTGTAGGGCTCATATGTATTATCTTTAGATTACAGGATTGTCCTTATATAGCCACCAGTTTCTGACACATTCAAAAAAGTCAAACATTTAGTAATAATTGCTTTAATTTTCCACATTTTCAAATAAAACATTGACATCCATCACTGTGGATGAAGACATTATATATATAGCTTGAATTAGAAAACTGTACGCGACTTCACAGGAGAAAAAACCTCAGTGTTTTGATATTAGCAAACGGTTGGACTAATTCTCTGAGGCTAATTGATTCCAAACCACAGAGACTCTTTGAAATGTCAGCGTGCTGCTCTCAGTGTGTGTGAAGTGACTTTTTGATGCTGTGTAATACAGTCCAGATGCTTTTCTTAATGCTTATAAAGAAACATTTGTATGAAGTTAACATTACTGCAGATGTGGACACCAGCCCAGCCTCATTTTGGGTTTTAAAAGTGTTTGGAAACACTTGTGTGTTAACAGTCATTGTGAAACGAGTCAGACGACTGCTTCAGGGTATTTATGGAAAGTATAGGGAGTAGTGTGTCAGCTGCATGGAATGTCTGTTAGCATACTTTAGTAATATATATACAGTATATGAGATAATACTGTTAAGTATGTAGGGAAATGATGATAGACGTTATCACTATCACTATTGGTCGGTGCTAATGTTCGGCCCAGATTATCTGGTAATGTGAGCAACAGTAAACGTTCTCGCCCTTGAGGCTAACGCTAGCTAGCGTATTTTTGTTGGCAGATATTAAATCTGACAGTTAAAATCTCACCTCCAGTTCTCGCTGAATGTGCTCCCCCATGAGATCATGTGAGAGAGATCACGTGAGGTACGTTGCTCTCTCTGGCACTATAATCTTAATAACATCCTGTAGTGTGTGATGTGTCATTCCTGTCAAATCTTGTAGTTCATGCATGTTTGAGGTTAGAAACAAGAATATCTGTGAAGATTTTGTGTGATGCGGCCAATTTCAAAAATCTTTAGCCTAATAGTGGCATAAAACAGACCAGTGAACAGTCTAATAAAGTAGTCCAGCATGCTCCAGATAAAAGCATGTACAAAATATCAGCAGATGAAGTTTTACTATTTTGTGCAGCGTTCCAGATGACCAGTGGTGGGCGCTCTCCAGCGGGGTGATGATGCCCGTCAGAAGGCAATGGTTGCCGGGCAGAGGGACTTAAAGCGTAAAAGTCTCATCCAAACCGTGAGGGGAGTCTCTTAGGAGGTTTATTCAAAACTCCCCTGTGGTGATGAAAGGTTCATTCAGTGACACAGGAATGTCTCTGAAGCACTAACCAATATAGTTGTTAGTTATTCAGGTGATGAACAAGCAGGGGTTTTCTCGGCCTTGTTACCTCTCTCCCACTTGGTCTGATGGAAGCTGTCCAAGGAGCTTCGGACTGTTGAGGTGAGGACTGTAATAAGCAGAGAAGAACAGGTAGCATGACAGCTTTCTATGATCAGAGTTGGTGTAGAAAAACCTGGAAGAGGCTGACTTAATACCGCTTACTTCCTCTTAGCGATTACGTTTGTTATCAACATTTTTCATTAGTGGTTAAACAAACAGGGTCCACATCTGACTAAGCATGAATGTGGTTAATGAATGAAAAACTCAATACTACTAAGATTAATACTAACAATCAGGTCCTGTTCTACTTCGGTTAACTCATCTTGAGTATTTCACTAAACGTACAGACATTCTGAGATGGTGGAAATCCTACCCTTGGCTAGACTGTCAACTGAAGATAGTCACAGAGCATATCAGACATGAGTAACGTCAACAGCTGTGTGTGTGGGCATAGTCAGCTGCAAAGTCTGATAAAAACGTATCCACTGCGTTTATAGTTTTGCAAGATAACCCCCACTTATAGTCAAGTTGTATGGAGATTTCAATAGCAAATTTATGTAACAGTGAATATTGTGGATCCTGGGCATGATTGGAGACAAAGCACCTGACTCTTGAAAGACTTTCTCTGGAATTTTGTTTCTTATAGTTTTATGACCTGACTGGGGGTTGTCCCTGACAAATCCAATAGGGTTTTTGTGTGGTTTAATCTGGTTACGATGTAACAGTCTGCAGGTTTGCTCTTTCTGGCCTTTACCAGCCCTAATTCGGTACACAACTGGGGAGAGTTTGTCCACGCTCACATGGGTACCTGACCAGCACGTGAGGAACTTGCAAGCAAGTCTCCCCCATGGTTGGGCTGAGGTGTAGTACAACATTTTCTTCCCCACTTAGAGTTCATCATGAGAAGCATTTTAGTTGTAGTAGGATTTACGGCCTGCCGCACTCTTGTCCAGATGTTTGTAAGCGGAGGCGAAGAAACATCTGGTGTGTCATATATGCTTTTGCAATGTTAGTTGGCAGGTAGAGCCAGCCAGGTGTAGTGGAAGGATCATTTGTCTGCCTGTCATCATTTTGAAGGGAAATAACCCAGTTGCTTCTGGGTTGCTCTGATGGCCACCAAGACCAAGGGAAGTTTGGCATTCCAATCTCTGTGGTTGTCTCTTTTTTGTTGACCAGAGTTCGGTTTCCCCGCTCTACCTGACTGGAGGCTTGAGTGTCGTGGCTGATGTGAAGGTTGGCCTCAGGCATAGTACCCGCCAAAGCTTGCGCATGCCATTGGCAGTCAAGTAGGCTCTCTTGTCAGAGTCGACCTGACTGGGAAGACCAAACCATGAAAAGATGTAATTCATCAATAAGAAGGCAGTCATCTGAGCTGTGTTGTTTGGGGTCAGTAAGAACTCCAACTCTTTGGTGAATGCGCATGTGACAGTGAGGAAGGAAGGATTCGTTGCCTCTGATTTGGTGAGAGGCCCTACCCAGTCAATTTGGATGTTTAACCAAGAGGAGATGTCTATTCGGTGTAGTGAAGTTAGTTTGACGGGATTTAATTTGAATTGGAAACCAAGAGGCCATGTACACAAGGGGCCCCTGAGTTTCTTCCTATGGAACCGCATGTCCGACTTGTTCACTAAGTGATCACAGGCCATAAACAGTTAGCATGGTTTTACTAGCATAGGCCACATTACATTTGTTTGAGTCGTGTAGCGGGTAGAGGCCTGCGCTCAAACAGTAATCAGAGAATCCCACCTCCAAGTGAAACTCTGTAACAATCAGGATAGGCTTAGCAAGGAGCCGTACAGAGCTACTACCTTCAGTAGTAGTGGTTTTCAATTTATTTGGTGGGAGTAACTACAGATTCCCAAGAAGCCTTCTCTGGTGCCTTGATGTTTTAGATACCCTGAGGCTTCACAGCATCTGATCCCAAGTGGAGGCCAGAATAGTTGACTTTGGTCTTACGCCATTGACATGCTGGGATGATCCAGGGGTTGGCTCTGATGTGGAGGCGACAGACAGGACATTGACTGCCTAAAGGACGATTTGGGTGTTGTTATTGAGCTTAACGCGAACAACAGAGTCATCTTCAAGGCTTGAAAGGTGGCATTGTTTTTTTTTTTGGTTTGTTATATGCCACCTGTGCATCAGGGTGGTCAGGGAGCAATGGAGGGGGAATGCGCCTGAACTCTCTACTGACAAGCCAGGCCGATTGTGTAGACTTGGATATGAGTATTTCCTCTGCAGTAATGTTCTGCACCAATACGTAGGTCAACCTGGAGTGTAGCTTCACAAGGGGAGTGGCTTCTATAGAAAGACCTAGATCAAAGAAGAGAGTTGGAAGAATGCCTGTGAGTGCTTTGACCAGGTCATATATTCATGCCTATGAACACATCCCTGGTGTAGGCAGGGATTAACATATGCTTATTGGCAACCTGACAAGCTTCACATATTGTCCCTCCTGATTTCACGAGTCGTCAGCGGTCAGCGTAGTATGTGACATAGGAAGAATTTCTCGAGGAAAGCGGAAAGTTTCTGCACAAGATTGGCTTGTGATACAGCTTACTTGTGGTACAGCTCTTGGCAAATGACAATGGGCCAGTACTACATCTCAAACGTCAGTGCCCTTGAAGTTGATACCATTTACTATCTGTGGGCAGTATTTATCTGTAGGGATGGGGGCATTCAACAAGCACAAAAACGTCTCTCCTTGGTCCACAAGTTCTTTTGGAGGCCATGAGAGTGCTGGTGTGCCGGTGTTTGACTCTGGGACTTCAACAACTGTGGTTGTCCCTGGTTGGTTAGGTGGAACACATTGAACCAGGGTTTTGGTCTCCACAGTGTCAAGAACTTTAAGGAAAAAGATAGGCACTATCGTTTGCAGCTTGTTGAAAAGCTCTGATGACAGGGTGATATCAGCAGCCATTTCAAGGAGTGCTTTGTGAATAAGCACATATTTAAGCGCCCTCGATATAAATGTTTTTGTTTTTTTTTACCATTCCTCTGTTCAGGAGTGGGTGTATGGGTAGTATCAGTGAAAGAAACAGTTATTTCAGCTGACAGTTTTTCTTTTCTTTTTTTGCAGTTAAAAATTAAATGCACATAAAAGAAAGATCCGGTTTATGTTTGTGCATGTTTTACAAGTTCTATAAACAGGATTCAGAGCATTCTTAAAACAGCAAGCAACTATTTGTTTAGTACAAAAAGGATCTGACTGCTAGTTGTCCATTGAGTAAATTGTGGAGTTCAGGAGAGACTTTGTCCTCTTCCTCCTGGGTTGCACTATAGAAAACAATACCCATAAGGGGTCCGCGGAGGTACTGCAGGGGGTCCGCAACATTTTTGGCAGGTTCCCCGTGATGGACCGAGAGCCTATTCAGTCCCCAGCTGACTAAGATCCCAGACACAAGGACGCACGCTGCAATATTATTTGAAAAGAAGATACCGTTGTAAAAATAGTTTTTTTTAAAATTAAAAAACGACATTTACTTCACCCACGAATCCTTGTGCAATCATTTTTGCAAGATATTCCTGGCTAAAACACTGCAGCTTCTATCCAAGTGTATGGACATTGTTATGAGCGAAAATGGATTGTTTTGTAACTCGACCAAAACACATAAATCTGTCCATTATTTTAAAAGTTCAGTATTGTATGCAAGATAACAGGTATGTTTATGCATGGCAGTGGCACTAATAGGGCATCTCTCATTTTTCGTTTCCACATTTATGTTTAAAATAAAAACGTCAATTTGAATAGCTTCTATGCATGATTATCATGCAATTGACAGACAATGTTGATGTTGGCATTGGTATCAGTTGACAAGATATGTTTATAAATGGCAGTGGCCACCTTACTCACTGTACTTTGCACATGTTTAAAATAAAAACATGAAGCTCTGAACCTGTGTATTATTTGAATAGCTTAGTATTGAATGCACAGTAACAAAGTATGTTTATGCATGGCACCAGGCCCAGTTTAATATAAAACACAATTTTATACAATATATATAGTAGGGGGTCCCTGCTCCATCTCTCTATCAGTTTGGGGGTCCTTGGCCTGAAAAACGTTGAAGACCCCTGGTTTTGTGTTTCCTCTTAGGTGAAGGTATGGTTCCAGAACAGAAGGATGAAGTGGAAGCGTGTGAAGGGAGGCCAGCAGGGGGCAGCAGCACGAGAGAAAGAGCTGGTGAATGTAAAGAAAGGGATATTACTGCCATCTGAGATTTCAGAGATCATAGGACTGAAGCGCTCTGCCAGCTCGCAGAGGCTGGTGACCGAGGATGACAGCCACGACAGCGACCAGAGCTCAGAGAATTCTAACTTATGATGTTCCATGGTGTTATTGGACTGGACAGAAATGAAGGAAACATTGGTGAGCCATACAAACTAAATGCAAACAGCTTGCTGTGAGCAAAGTCTCCTAACAAACTATAAAATGAGACTCAGAGAACATTCCAGAGATGCTTATCCTTGATGAAGGGCTTTTATTTTACAATGTCCAGAAATGTGTAATTTGTATACTCTATTGTACTTCTAGTAAAAATCAACACAAACATGTTTATGTTGCATGTACAATAAACTGAAGATCAAAGAGGTCACAAGAGTTTAACCACCATACACCCAAACTTCTTGAGCTATTTTTTTGCATTGGAAAAGTAAGTAGCTGGTTAACGTGTGTTAATCTCCTTGTTCTGCTTTTCGCTCCCTCTAAAGGTTTACATGCTTTTTACTTGCGAAAACTTGGATTTCCAATGCAAATAAATGAGAAAAAACCAAAGCTCTTGGTGGTGATTTCTTAACATGTATACATACCATTAGGCACAGACAACTGCCTGGGGCCCCAATCAGCTATAGATTTACCATGATGTACCCATCAATAACTTGGAACAGAGTAATCTGTTCCAAGAGAATACACAGCAAGATGTGCATGCCGGTTGTAGGATAATGACATTCTGTTCCATTTTCCAAAACTGCACTTAAAACTCATCTATTTAAATCAGCTTTTAACCTGGAAAGTCAGTTATGTATGTTTCTTTTTCCATGTTGTTCCTTACTGTTATGATGTCATCTGTTTTGTTGTATTATAATTGCTTTTATTGTGTCTTTGAGTGCCTTTTAAAGCGCTATATAAATACAATGTATTATTATTAATATTATTATATGCCTGCATTAAAATTGCATGCAATGCATTATATAAAGATTATAAGGCACTACAACTATGAAGGGAGTGTGAAAAGCTGATGTGGAGCCGCAACATCCTGTGCTGTCCGTCAAGCCTGTTTCCCCAAACCTTCTCATTACGCCGGAGATGTCAGCTGAGGAGCTCCACCTGACACCACATCAGGGAAATGGATGTGTAGAAACGTGAGATAGAAGTGAAGGCTATGCACCTTCGGGGGAGAGCTTTCGAACTAAAACACCACTCTAGTGTCGCTCCCCAGTCACCTGTTACACAGCAAACCCTTTACTCATCCCATTTTGCGCATCGCCTATTTTTACACCATGCGTCGTGATGCGTGCCCAGGTTCTCAAGCTGGGTGATTTAGTGGATCTTTATGATTCATTTTTAAACACGTCTGATGATGTGGTCAGCCCCTCCTGAAGTAAGAAGTGTGCCTCTTTCTGTTGAGTTGGTGGCAGATGAGGGGAATTTGTGTTTGGCAGTAGCTAATGTACTTAGCAAGCTAATAGTACATTGGCTACCTATTTGTCTGCTGACAAAATAGTGACACAAAGCCACTTACCTGTTTGATGAGGATGTGTTGATGCGTAGATGGCTCCCGGTGTCTGGGACGGAGGGTGATGGGGTTACACAGGTCAAGGTATTAAGTTTAGCTCATGACCAGGACTTGTCCGGCCATTTTGGATCGGGTTCACCCTAATTTTTTTTCGGGTTAAAATCCGATGTAACCAAATTATGTCGATCTTGTCATGGTTGCCAAATAACTGGGTAAATGGACTGTACTTATATCATACGTAGCGCTTTTCTAGTCCCTTGTCCACTCAAAGCGCTACACTACATGTCTACACTTTAACACTACATGTCATCATTCACCCATTCATACAACATTCACACACACCCTTCCAGCCAATGTGTCTGGTTTGCTGTTTGTCAAGACTCAATTGATTCTGCCAATGCTTTGCTTTGCAGGGCACCTCGCTTGACCCCACCTGATTTTATGCATCCCTATAACATGGAGGTAGATGCCAGTGCTTATTGTTCTTGAGTGGGGGGAAAGATTATTATAGACATTAGTGTGATAGAAAGACTACCAAAGACTAGTTATGGAGCATAATAGTATGTTGTTTTTGTATATGTATATTTATATATATGTATACATATATATGTATGTTTGTATTTTCACAGAGAGGAAAAAAAACTGGGAGTTGTGGAATGCATGTGGCCAGTGTCATGCCTGATTATGGATGTATCTCATACTCGGATCCCTGTGGAAGACGCTTTTCCTTTTAGCAGGAAGTGTCATGTTGTCATGACAGCCTACCATGCCAAAATCAACACAACCAGCTGAAGACTTTTCCACATTTGCCTGGAAAGCAGGCCTGCTTTGCTTTCCCAACTAAACGATTTAGTGAGATTTACAGCAGTGCACTGATGTTGATAGGTGGTGCACTCTAAGGTAGGAGTCTTCTAACTTTTGTGAGTGCTTCAACAAATCTGGTGAGTCTGAGCTGCGAGGGTGAGAAATTTGATCTTTCATGAGAGCAGAAAAGGAACAGAGATATTGAAATCAGTGTGAGGTCTCAGTTTTTCCTTAGTGACTGTTGGGAAAAACTCTGACCATGGATGTTCCTGCACTGGATTTTACAAACACATTGGAAAGTTTCCATGCTGTTAATCTGGGAAATATTAAAAACGGCCATCAGTGAAAAATCTACAACTACTGAAAAATGTATAGTCAAATAGTTAATTAATAAAAAAATCAATATTTAATGTCTCATAAGCCAGATGGTGTCTTTTTGGTCCAGAGGGATTTGTTCATCCCTGGTTAAATGGGTGTAATGCCGTGATAGTAACCTTTGTAAGTCTAATACCACGATGTGACAGTGGAAAGTAGGATCAGGTGCCAACGAATTGTGCTCAAGATGTTCAGATTCTGCAGATTATGGATGAATGAGACTGAGTGACAAAATGGGAAACCCCGAAGCCCTCCAATAAACTGTCAGGAGACGCTGACTGACAGCATGTGTTACCCATTAAGAGTTTTAGTTGTTGGACTAAGATGCACTTTGACTTGTGCTACGAGGGAATTGGCTGCAAAGATCAAGAACCATAGGTGCAGAAACACAAAATTACTTCTCAGACATAAAGGCAGTTCACATTACACTGCAGAAATGAGGCAGGTTCACTATAGGCCATAGAAATGAGAGCGGTTCACGTTACTCCAGAGAAATGAGGGCGGTCACTTGGATCGGAGAAATTAGGCCTGTCACGTTAGACTGGCGAAATGAGATACTGCATCACTAAAACTGCAGTAAAAAATCATGAGAAGCTCCAAATTTACATAAAAACGTCTTTTTTGTGATATTCTTAATTTAAGCTTAAACTGGGACAGGCAGTTTATTTTTTGCGTGGTTGGGCAAAAAACTCAGGATAACTTTTTAACATATTGTAATTCCAGCGGCCTGAGAGAACACTAGACTTCTACACCTCCTTTTGGCTCTGCTTTCGGGCTTTAGAAAGTTTGGCCCGTGACGAGAAACTTTGACCAATCACAGGTCGTTTCAGAGAGTGAGCGTTCTTCTTGGCTGCTCTACAAGTGGCAAGCGGATAAATTGATTGATTGAAGAAGCTTGTGCTCCAGTTTTTTTTTCTGGTGAGTGAAATTCAACTGTTAGTATTACTTTATTTATGTCAGCACCAGGACAAACTGGCAGCCAGGAGCAACAATATACAGACTTAATGTTAATTGGCTAGCAGCACAGGGTAGTATATCGCCTAGCTTGTTAGCCTGAGCTAACTTGGTAGCTTTGAGCTAGGTGGGAGTGCCTCACCACCGAGGCCTCATTCGGCCCACCTCAGCTCCACCCACACCCCGTCACTTTCCCTCTTCGGACAGGTCCACTGATTGCCACAAGGTATTTCGCACACTGGCATAGGCTGATAGCCATGCAAGTGTACAGTAGCTGTATTTTGGCAGTGAGCCGCAGTCAAGCTGATCACAGAATAAACACAAACCTTTTGGTAGATTTACTGGGGCAAACAGATTTATAGATGGTTTAGGAGCTCCACATGTTGTGTTGTGAGTGATTGCGCAGGCCGAGTTGGTCTACCTGCACCTCCTTACAGCCAAGAGCTTAAGAATTGAAATGTTAATATTGAGGTTGGCAGGGATTCTGGAAAATACAATATTATATCTGTTTTTGCCTGGTGCAGTTGAGTGTAAAATTAGTGTAATTTCAATGAACTGTGAAATAGTTATAAACAACTATGTAACCCACATTTTCCTTAAGATTTGCCTCTACTGTTTTTGTTTTCCTGGGGATCTCCAGGGTCTTCCCTTTTTCAGAAATCTAATTGCTCAGTCATCCTTCATTTAGCTCAGTATGTTCTTCAGTCTTTTTCCAGGGTTTTGTTTTCCAGTCATCAGAACGTTTTGCCACTACTGATCCAGTCTCCTCGCCTGCCAGAATGCCACACGCTGGCATTGCCCTGCTGGCTTTTTCCAACCGCTAGTTCCTGAAACCACACCAGTCCTTCATTAAATCTCCTGCCTGCTCCAGAGCTTCAGTCAACGATCCACATAGCCACAAATAACGAGACTGCATAGGAAAAGACATGTACTCCATTTTACCTTTCCCTTCTTATGGATAAGGTGTATGGAACCTAATTAATACAATTTATCTCGTCTATTAACTTCCGCTCATCCAGGTTCGGGTCTTGGGAGCAGCAGGTTTAGAATTATTATAATATTTAGAGTATTCCAGACATCCCTCTCCCCAGCAACGCTCTCCAGCTCTTCCTGGGGAATCCCAAGGCGTTCCCATGCCAGACGGGATATATAATCTATCCAGCGTGTTCTGGGTCGTGTAAAGGGCGAGATCAGGAGGTGTCCTGATCAGATGCCCGAACCACCTCAGCTGAACTTAGTAGAACATTTAAAGAAATGTACTGTAATAGTATATAGCGCTAAAATATGGAAACTGTTACCTTATCACACAGAAACCCGACTGGCAAACTCAGATTCGGCCAGCCACGGTTCTGGTCTTTAACTTAATTACCAACTCGCGGTGACTGATCTAACATAACTGATCTAGCATTTCTTCACAGCACTAACGGAACTCGGCGGTCCGTGAACATACACAATAACACGTTAACAATACAGTAAACTTTGAACAAAACGAACAAGGTAATAAGTACACTATGATCTCTGCCCAGACACAAGCCTATTACTCTGAGATGACAGTCGATGTAGTTCAAGCTTCAAGCTGCACGACGATAAACCCCCCTGTATGGCAGCGGGTGGGGATTCCTCTAAGGGAATCAATCCTCTTCCTTATGACCAGAAAAATTAGAGAGAGAATTCTATTCTTCTATTCCTCTGAAGAAGGTGCATCTGCCTTCTGCAGGTTAAAGTTGGCAGAGTTGCTGGGCTGCTTTTCCTCCGGGATCCAAAACAGTCTATTGTTCGTGCAGCGAATATAGATTATTACAGGGGAGCCCCTGTGGAGCCTATGGCCCTCATCCAATGAGACCCCAGTGTTGAGTTTGGATGAAAGGTCACACGTAGGTGAGACTTAACGTCTCACAGAGCTTGGTGTGACCTTAACTCAAATCAGGCTGTTGACTACCCTTTAGCCCTCAACTACCCCAACCTTTTGTTCCAACCGCATTGTAAAGTCCCAACACTGTTTCCCCGCAATGGTCCAACACAATAAAGACATTCAGCTGATGATTGACTAAACTATTGAATTCACTGTCTCTCTGTTTCCCCATTACACATTTCAGATTAGGTCTGGCATGTGTTAAACTGTCCCGAAAATGAGGAGGAAAGAAGACAAAAATTGTTGAGGAGAGTGAATGTGGGCCAAGGTGGGTGGGAGGCTTGAGAGGAAAGAAGAAATAGAGGGCAGATAAAGCACATACAGATTCAAGTCGGATTAACACAATCTTCTGTGTTAGTCAAAATATTGCACTCAGTTTGAAGCATGTTTTCAAAAGTCATAGTTAATAGAGGATAATAAAGATAAGGTAAGAAAAGATATAACTTTATTAATTCCGAAGCAAATTCTTTTGACAGAGATTGATCAAAGATTACTTAAGGAAATAAGAAAAAAAAACAATAGAGTCAAAATATGTACATATATGAACAATAGAGTGATACATATTAAGTATATAAGAAATAAACTGCAAAGAGTTTTGGGCTTGGGCTGGTGGTAAACAGCTCAGTTATTTTTTACATGAAGATGTCTTTGTTTTCCTGGCACATAGTAACAACAACAACAACAACAAAATATCGGCTATTGGCCAAATTGTTATTTTAGACATGGGTATTGCTATCGGCCCAGAACTTCAGAATTGGTGCATCTCTCAAATTTTTATATAAGCTTATCTGGAGCCAGGTGACGTGTATGGAACCGGCTTTCGCCGTTTATTTGACACTTACGGTTAGTAGTTAATTTTTACATTTAAAAAAAAAAAAGTATGTTGTAGCCATTTAGCTTGTCAATTTATATTTTTCTTTTAAGTTTGTAAATAGCTGTGTATATTTTTAGACCACAGCATTTAGACCACTAGATGGTAGTATGTACCTACTAGTCTATGAGGTAACTGATCAGATGTTAGTCGGGTGTTTACAGGTTTACAGGTGAACAGCAAGGTAGGTGAGCATAGGTGACAGGAACACACAGCTCTTACGGTATGCAGACAATGGAATAATAAGCCTTATCAACAGCAAATCTGTTCAACAGCAAATAATCTGGATAACTTCATGTTCACTTCATCACGGTGTTCTACTTCAGCTTGTTTTAAGCAGAGCTTTTATCTAATCAGATTTCGCCCCTATGGTGTCTCTAAGTAAAACAATCTGCGTGGAGGCCTTCAGGATTATAAGTGAATCCCTTTGCAGTTTAAGTGAATGGGGACCAATCTGATTTTTTGTTTGACATGTTGGGCGTATTCTCTGACATGCCAGAGCTTCTAGCTCCGATGTTCTGTACAACCGCGTGATTAAACTCTGTCAACAAAGACAGGAGGATGGACTTTGTCTTTAAGTGAACAGCAGCTTTGGTAGTGAAGTGCTTTTGTTGTTTTACATCTGCAGTAGCGTTACTACTGTGTTCATTTGTCTATGGTGTCGTTTTGATGATATGGTTAATATTGTTCCCTCTGATGTGAATAATATGTAAATGGTGCTCTTCAGTGTGTGGATGAATGTGCGTTTTATCGCCGCAGTGTTGCTGGTCAGCTTTTTTACAGAGTCGTCCATATCACCAGAATCAACATGAGGCTCTGTCTCAGTTAAGAGTTCAGAATTGGCAGTGTGTTCTTTTTCCATTGTCAGTTACGCAAATTCAGTTTTGTGAATACGCACTCAGTTTGTTTATACATCCATCCATTGTCCTTCGCTTATCCGGGGTCGGGTCGCGGTGGCAGCAGGCCAAGCAGGCTGACCCAGACTTCCCTCTCCCCCACAACATTTTACAGCTCGTACTGGAGGATCCCGAGGCGTTCCCAGGCCAGCTGGGGGATGTAATCCCTCCTGCGTGTTCTGGGTCTTCCCCAGGGTCTCCTCCCAGTTGGGGGGTGGCCGGAAAACCTCCAGTGGGAGGCGCCCAGGAGGCATCCTGATTAGATGCCCGAACCACCTCAGCTGACTCCTTTCAATGCGAAGGAGTAGCGGCTCAACTCCAAGTTCCCTCCTGATGTTCGAGCTCCTTACCCTATCTCTAAGGCTACATCCATATTACTCCGTTTTTGTTTGGAAACGGAGTTTTCAAACGAAAACGATCTCCGTCCACACAGCGTTTCAGCCATCAAACAGATACAGTTTGTGGAAAGTTTAATAAGTTTTATTTTTCAGACTTAACGTTAGTTACAGCGCTGCGGGTCTCTCTCTCTCTCTCTCTCTCTCTCTCTCTCTCTCTCTCTCTCTCTCTCTCTCTCTCTCCCTCTCTCCGCTCACTTATCTCTCTCTCTCTCTCTCTCACGCCACTGACTGATCGCTACAATAACAGCTGTTTCCTCCGCAGACATGCAGATTTTAACTGGACAACAGCTGCTAGTAAAGACAACAAGGTCAGCAATGCCTGTAATCAGTTGTCCGCGTTAAGTTAACCTGGTAGTCGATCGCGGGTGTCTACGTCATCGTTTCCAAACTTATGCGTTTCCGTCCGTCCACACGAATACGCTACCCGGAGTTTTCAAAGTTATCCGGCTTCGGGATCGTTTCTAAACTCCTCCGTTTACGGTGCTCGAAAATGCCAGCGTAATGTGGACGCTCAGTGTAACCGTAGCAAAACAAATGCGTTTCCAAGCGAAAACGGAGTAATGTGGATGTACTCTAAGGCTGAGCCCGGCCTACGGAAGAAACTCATTTCGGCCGCTTATAGCCGCGACCTTGTCCTTTCGGTCACGACCCAGAGTTCGTGACCATAGGTGAGGGTAGGAACGTTGACCGACCAGTAAATTGAGAGTTTCGCCTTCCGGCTCATCGCTCTCTTCACCAAGACGGTCCGGTGCAGCGCCTGCTTTACTGCTGCGGCCGCACCGATCCGCCTGTCGATCTCCCGCTCCATCTTACCCTCACTCGTGAACAAGACCCCGAGATACTTGAACTCCTTCGCTTGAGTTAGGCACTCCGTCCGCACCTGGAGGGAGCAATCCACCGGTTTCCGGCAGAGCACCGTGGCCTCAGATTTGGAGGCGCTAACTCTCATCCCCACCGCGTCACACTCGGCACACACATACATGTGTGCATATATATACATATATACATAAACATACATACATATGAGTAAGTACATTTGCTCAAAAGAGAAGTTCTTTGTCTCGTAGTGATGCTTCACATTACCGCTTTTAATAATCTCCACAGTCCACAGAATAGTTATACCTCCAACGATGGTGTCATGGATAATGTGACAATAGTCCATTTTAGGCATTTCACAGTTATGGAACTTTTTGAAACTTCTCTTAGGGGGTTCAAGAGATCCAGCGCAAATTAGGTCAGCAGAATTTTACATAACCCAATCTGCCCCAAATTGGACATGCTGGATAAGAACCCAGGCCCGAAGGCATCTAACACCCACATTTATTTAATGTCATAGCGCCACCTACTGACAACAGGAAATTAACCTCATGTAACAAAGATTATCTTATTTGCATGAAATATACATGTTGTGATCTACACATGATATACAGCAACATGATGCGAAATTAGTGTGCCCTCTAGCGCAATATATTGGGCATAGGAAGTGGTATAAAATCTGCAATATGTCATTTCCAGCATCATGCAGCCAACTTGTACCCTCCGTGTCTGATGGTCACGGAAATGTAGAGCTGCATCAACCAGCGTCCAGCCAAATACACCAGATGTGCACAGCCTGCAGCTTTAATTATTTGTCTCACTTCGAATTAATTGCATTTTCGAGGGGTGAAAAGTTGCTCAATAGCGCCCCATACAAAATGTTATACAAAAGCCCTGTGTTACCTTTCTCCTAGATGTAACATGTGGAGACGTACAAAAAGTCTCTTGGAGGTATGCCGTAAACCCAACAAGGACTCAATTTGGAATTGAAAAAGCTGGTTTAGGGCATTTCTTGGCATTTCCAGGCACTGTAACAAACTCCTCAAATTTAGTGAGTGTAGAGTTAAGATGTTAGTGATGCTCAATAATGAAGGTTTTACGTTTTTTATGGAATGCGTTACTGTGGAGATGCAGTCACTTGAGCATACAATTTCCAATCTGCTCAAATTTCACATGCTCCAGGCCTGAAGATAGCTACAGGTCTTTATTTTATTTACTTTTATTTATTGTAACTTTTTTTATTGACTCATTCATCCTTTTATTTATTCCTCTCAATATTTCCACATTTATTTTCTCATTACTTTACAGATGTATTCCTTATTATGGCACTCTTATGACTCCATATCTATGGCAATAAAATGGCATTGAAATAAACGAAAATAAACGTTTGCTTCTGGCCGCAATTCAATCCGATTCTTTCTTTGGAGGTTGCCTCAGTTTGAGTGACAAAAACAGATGAACTGCGTGTGCGTGTGCCCGTGAGCGCAGCAGGCATGGCATCACCTCAGATCAGTCAGCGTAAAGAAACTGCATCAAGTCGTCTGTTAGGCAGACCGAGACAGGAAAACTCGCCACCATTCCTTCGCAATAAAAGTGTTAAATACATTTGGAAACCAGGGTATCCAACACAAGAAAATGTGGACAAATTAGAAAATGACAACTTGGAGTGCACTCAAATAGATCAGCAGTTTTTAATATAGAATATGTGACACATGAGAAGTAAACTAAATCAAGCCTTTTCCAGAAGTCAAGCAATAGTTGGAATTGTACCTATTTGATCTCTTTAGAGTACAGTCTATGGTGTAAACCTTGACTATTTGGATGCTGTATCATTTTCAGCCTAATGCTGAGTATGAGAGGGTGAAGAGAACGTTGTGTCTTTATCTTTGAAACAGTAAAGTAACTCGGTATATCCGAGCTCTCTCGTGGGCTTCCTCGGCGATTGAGTTTGATGACTTGACAAAAATCTGTCAAACTATGAATTGTTGTAAAAGTACAAAACAATTAGGCCTTTATTTTGAAAAGGCATAGCGGAAATTGTGTTGTTTAGTAGTGTGTCTGGCTTGGCGCCTCTACGGAGTGAGAGGAGTCCTCTCAGCAGAGCGGCTCAGTGGGGCTGAAGCTGTGAGAGTACGCAGCACGAACACGGCGAGAACAGCGAGAACAGCGGGAACACAGCGCCTCGGAACACACTTTGAGCTTCTGCTGGACCAACGGCAGCGCTGGTGGAGACGGTAAGTTCCCTCTAGTGATACTACGGACTGTGTAGAACACACCTTGATTACCGTGTCAAAACATGTAGCTCAACAGCTTGAAAGAAATGATTTCCCCACGTTAAATACCGTTCTCCATTCCTCTGCGCTGTCATGTAACGTTACCGCACGTTTCATTAGCGTTACATGTAAATATGCAGGCCTAGCTGTCAGCCGCACTGGGCCCAATGAAGCCAATTTTAACTTTTATGATTTTCAACACTTGTTGGCATCATAGCCTGAAGTCGAGCCCGGTCTGGTCCACCGTTACACGCCAGGGTCCGCTTAAGAACCTTGCAATGTGTCTGCATTCAGCCACAAAGCTAGCTGTATTTGTCCTCATTTGATAAGAATAGAGATATCCCCCAGAATCATGAGTTACCGCGTACACATCTACCTCACCGAGCGACACTGAAGTCCACTCTTTTACCAGTCACGGCTTTTATTCCCAGTCTCCCGTTAACGTACCGCGCAGTGGACAAGGGGGCTGTCATTCAGCTGTCACCCAATTATGAAAGTCATAATTTATTGCTGTTGAATGCGGACCAAATTTACCCGAACATGTTTGAGTTGCCACAGGGCTTGTTTAGGTGCGTGTGCGTGTGTGTGTGTGTGTGTGTGTGTGTGTGTGTGTGTGTGTGTGTGTGTGTGTGTGTTTGCAGCAAGGCTATATTAATTAACATATTTTTTAAATCCAAACCTTGTCCTTTTCAGCATAGGAGAGAAGTAAGTATGTTGCCAAGCAACACGTTTTTGAAGCCTGGACTATATTTCAGTCTGTTGTGGAAACATCCTCCCGATCTGTCCCCATCACTGATCACTGATCACTGATCACTGAACACTGGATGAACGCTTACATCTGGGATTTTGGTCGAATCGAAAAAGCCTTCATTCCGTTGTTTTACTGATTGCCGCTCTACTCAATACTGAATGGAAATTAGCGTATGAAATCACTGCTGGCTGCTGTGGCGCTACATGTGCAAATGGAGTGCCATCCACCCTGCTGCTTTAGCGCTCATTCATCTCTCAGCAGCAGTATACTGTGAGCGTGGGTATACTCCATTGAGTGAGGGGATGTATTCACTTGTTGGGTGTTTGTGTGCTTTCACTGCTCTGACTTATTATGCATGCTGTGTTGACCCCCCAGGCTCCTACTGAAGTCCCCTTGGAATACAAGCAGCCTGTTAAACATTTGGTGAGGACTTCTCCTGCTCTACCAAGATGGGGAATGGATTATCAGATCATCACTCCCTCTTCCCCTGCCTGCCGTCCTTCCAGGCTCTCCACATTGTCATTCTAGGACTGGACTGTGCAGGCAAGACCACTGTACTGTACCGCCTGCGTTTCAACGAGTTTGTAAACACTGTCCCAACTAAGGGTTTTAACACGGAGAAGATCAAGGTGTCACTTGGAGGCGGCCAACGGACGGCGTCCTTCCACTTCTGGGATGTAGGCGGTCAGGAGAAGCTGCGTCCTTTGTGGCGCTCCTACACGCGGTGTGCTGATGGCATCGTGTTCGTGGTGGATTCTGTGGATGCTGAGCGCATCGAGGAGGCCAAGACGGAGCTGCACAAGATCACACGGCTCACGGAGAACCAGGGGGTGCCAGTTCTGGTGGTGGCTAACAAACAGGACCTGAGGAACTCGCTCAGTATGGCTGAGATGGAGAGCATGTTGGCTCTAGGTGAGCTCAGCCCCGCCACAGCCTGGCACCTTCTGCCTGCTTGTGCTATCATCGGTGAGGGACTGCAGGAAGGTCTGGAGAAGCTGCATGCCATGATCATGAAGAGGAGGAAGATGCTGCGGCAGCAGAAGAAGAAGAAGAGATGATGTGCCAACAAAGGGAACTATAAAATGTGAGATGAATCTAAAGCTGCATAAGAACTGCTGTGAGCTGCGTACAATCTGCTGGCCCACTGTGACCAGTCATTTGGCTTCCCTTTGAAGTCTGATTGATCCTTGCAGTGTAACTGTTTGTTCAGGCTGGCCAGTGCTAGGCTCCCACAGAGGACAGTGGGGTTGATTTTGCCCTGTGGACTTTGGATGCCGACAATCTCGTCAGCAACAGCCATTCATCAAGGAAGTCCAGTGTTATGCTATTCAGCAGAAAGCTGTGAGGTTTACACTGAACTCTTTAAAGTGGACAATGAGCTCCGACTTCTCCGTTTATGTTTCTTGTTCAAACGTGTCGCTACCAAAGCTTGTGTTAGAGCCACTAGATGAACGCTGCATATGTCACTGTAGGGACAAGTATTTTGTGTCCATGTTGCACAATGGGGTGGGGGGGTTGGTCAAAAAGTTTACAAAAAGAGTAATGTTCACTAAGAACAGGATGCACAATGACCCTAACATGTAAAACACTGTTCTCTGGTGTCATAGAGCATGTCGATCCATTTAGAACATTCCATTTTGCTGTGGATTCCTTCTGAATGAGAAAGGGCGAGTCACTTCACCGACAGGAAGTCAAGAGCAGGATGTGAAGGATGTCCACTGCCTCCACTGACGGAGCTCAGTGAAGGTCATGGCGGATCGCTCCTCTAGTGCCACATTTGGATCTTTGTCCCAGTAAATAATGCACAACCTCCACTTGACTTGCTCCTCTGTAACGTGCATGTACAGATCACACCACAGTTAATAATGGGAAAGTGTCAGTCAAATTGAATACGACGTAATAATCTTAAATTATTATGTAGAATTGATTATGAATTAGGGGGACACCAATGTATCTGCCTGGGCGATTCTATTTTTGCTGATATTTGCTCATTTTAGATATGTCAGTGTTAACGTCAGTGTGGAAATGCCAAAGATATGATTGAGGTAACTTAGAGGAAGCATAAAATGTTAAATATAAAGTGACTATCATCTATCTGACATGTAGACTAAGTTACCAGCAGATGCTTGTTTCCTGGGAGCTATCTAGCTGGTTAGATAGCTGATTATGGTTGCTTGCTAGTACAGCTGGGTGTGATTTCAAAATTGTATGTACTAGTAATCAAAATGATCCTTTCACGATACCTTACCTGAAGGAGTACAAACATGGTGTCAAAAGACACCAACATGCTCAAATATTAAATATCTAAATTCAAACAGCTGTTCAAGTAAACAAGATTCCATTTTTGACCAGACATTCATCACGTGACCGCTCTAGACTGGTGCTGCGGAGAGTTCAGTGAGGACCAATGCTCGTCCTCCCCTTCTATCGAACAGATGTTAGTGCTGGACTGTTTTTGATCACCCACAATGCACTTTGTACTTTGTAAAGTTAGCTTAGTGGGCTAACACTACTTCAACATTCCTTAGCTAGCTTGACTATCTTTGGTAACGGGTGTTTACATGTAGATCTATTAAACAACTCAGAAGATAGCACATTGTTTGAACCCACTAGCTGCGTGTGTGTGTGTGTGTGTGTGTGTGTGTGTGTGTGTGTGTGTGTGTGTGTGTGTGTGTGTGTGTGTGTGTGTGTGTGTGTGTGTGAAGATGAACCAATACGACTCAATCAATACACGAGTCTTAGATGCTGCTACGTCAATACATAACTCTGAATCCAATGGATTGATGCAAGTAGAACTGCCATAATCAAGACGAAGACGCAACCTTCTGCCTCTATGCCGTGTTGTGATTGTAAGCCTTCTCCACCGATAGACAGCTTCAACTTGAAACATAGTATCCAAATGATGTGACTTGTGTCTTGCATAATTAAATGAAATTGAGACGAACGTAAGGGTGGGCGATATATTGATATATTCATTTTGTGATATGAGACTAGATGTCGTAATAATTTGCCAGCAGGCTGTTCCGATCTATTATCTGCCGTTCCCCACGCAGTCGTGTTCTGTCAGAGATAATGAAATATGTCAGAAACCTGAACCTCTGAAGAGTTTCAAATGGGAAGATATCTATGCAAGTTTTTTTTTTTTATAAACTTGCGTCTGTTGGAGCTGTTGCATAAACCACATTCAGAGTGTGAGAAACTTTTATCATTGCGGCATTAATATTTGTTTTCATCGTTGTGCTTCCTGGCTGGGTCAGTAACAGTGATGGAAAAGTAGAAGTCCTCATTGACTTGACTGTGAGCACAGTTGGTCCACTGCCCTTCCTGCATCTGGAGCATCCTTCCTCTCCAGCAATATGGCTGCCTGCCCAGTGGCCATAAATATTTTCCATTACACAAAGCTCACGCAGGGCTGGGTGGCATGCCAGGTTAAGCCTCTCCCTCTTCCCATGGCCTTTGGCTGGAGGATGACAGATGTGCTTTAACTCCGTGACGGAGGGGGGCTTTAGGGGTCACTTGTTCCCAAACATCCATATCAGCCCGCCTGATTTCCTGGCCTGGACTCAGATCCTGCGCAGTAATTAACAGTGGATTAGTGTGAGAGCAACGGGACCAGCTGACATGCAAGACACACAACATCTCTAGGTTTCAACAGGTATGTTTTTTTTAATGCAAATGGATCAGGAACAGCAAAGGATGATGTCGCTCTTTGACTGTTTTTTAAAAAAAAATGTATCCTTTGGTCCCCAGATCTATGGTTACATTTAGAATCTGTTATTGTCCCGTCATGATCCAAAGCCTGGCACTTTAGAAATGTGAAAATTAGGGACATGAGGCACAAAAGTACATAGCTACAGATAGCTTTCATTTTTTGACTGACACCAAATGTATTTTCATCTGAGCCTTCCTTTCAAGAGTAATGCTTGTCTGATGATCTGAAATACATCTTAACTTGATTTGAAACTGAAATGTTGATCAGATTGCACATAAAATGAATAAAGATTACATATGTCTATCGCTAAGTAAAAGTGAGCAGAGGATTCAGATTTTGTTGTTCACAAGAGAAATAGATGATAGGTGCAATTTCAATGTGTAAATAAGGGAAATATGAAATCCACATTTCAGATGTGCTTTTGGCCAATGTCTGCTGCTGCATGGGGCCGGTGATGTGAACCTGGACCTCATCGCCGGCTCGGCCCTTTCTATGTCGACCCCCGGGCGAGTCAATTCATGGCGGGTCTGGTGGCGGAGAGGGGAGTGTGTGTGTGTGTGTACGTCAAGAGAAGGGGCTATGTTCCACACGGCCCAATCGGTCTTACGCCTAACCAGTTTGGGCTTCACAATCAACTGTTGAGGAGCAGGCCCCTGCCTGCACCTTGAGTCTGACGCGGACAATGTCTTCACATGTTGGTGCTTTCAGCTTTCCTCCAAGATAAAAGTGTTTACAACTCAACGAGCTCTCCTGCTGCAGAGGCAGATGCTGTTGTCGGTCATTCCGTGAGCTCCGGTTTGCCGCTTGGCGCCATAGTGTGCAGAAGTTACTCAGATGATGGCAGCGCAGCCCTGGAGTCATCCTCCGGTTCTGGGGGCTCTGTCTCGAGAGGCTGGGGGAAATGGGCCCACTCTCCAGGCTTGTCTCCTGAGAGGGACAGGCTGTGGAGGCCTGGTCTGTCCGGCAGTGCAGACCATCCAGGCAGCTAGAGCGGGATCCACCATTGCCTGTTGTGAGGCAAAGTGGTCAGGGTTGCAGTGTGTGAGGAAAGGAGGCTAGATCCCCTTACCCTAGGAAAGGAAAGGTCTATTTCCTTTTTTTTTTGCAATGGTAGGTAGATAGTGGGCTGTCTCACACCACTGGTAAAGTTTATGCAGCAGTCAGTTCTGTCCTGTCCTGTTTTTTTTTTACTTTTTTTGAGCCACAAGTCTAACTGTGGCATACACTTACTAGTTAGAAATGTCATTGTATATGTGAATGTTTAATGTTGAGGAGGAGCTTGTCAAATTGTGATAAGTGAGCCGTCTAATTACTACACAATGGCAGCTTCTTATTCTGTCTTTTCAGTTTAAGGGGTTGAGGCATTCAAATGTTTACAGCTGGGATAAAAGATTAGAAATTGATGGAAAGATCGAAAACAAAACAGAAATTTAGCGATACAAACGACACAAAGCATCAATACTGACAGGTACTACATCTCCAAAAATGAAGCTACTAGCAGCTTTGATCCAAAAGTTTCAGTGGTGGTAGCAGCTTTAAGAAACCCATAATAACTGGACACCCCCTGCAGGGCCTGCCAGTTTTTATTTGTAATCCAACATTAAAGCCATCGTAGAATGTACTAGTGGTCGGTAAATACTTCAATAAAGGAATGTGGAGCAGGTCTGGACTCTTAAACCTTTCATTTTCTTGGAGTTTTTACAATAACTTCCCTTGCTCCTGACATTCAGATACAATATAGCCATAATATATTTGATTCAAACATATCAAGATAACAGGATCTTGCAGTTTTCCTCTCTACCAACTCTACATTTGTGCTTGTGTATTTCAGTCACATTCAGTCCACTCTTTGATCCCTCGCTTTTCCTCCAGCTGAGGAAATGGAAATGAAAGCCCAACTATCCCTCTGAAGAGTGTGTATTCACAGATGGGAGTGTAGTGGGGTTTGTTCATTCTGATTGACGACCGTGTGATCTGCTATTCTGCTTCCCAGTGAGTGTGAGCTGTGCAGGGTGTAAACGGTACGGCCGTCAGAGTGTAGGACAGGATGTGGCGATAAGGGTTGAGGAACCACTCCCTGCCGGCCTTTGGTTTCCTGAGAACAGCCTGGCTGTCTGCCACTGCAACCCCACCCCCAACCCTTAAGCACTCACGAGGGACACTTTCAAATTGTCTACTGTCCTGTTTGAAACGAAGAGTCAAACGTCAACTGATCGTGCCACGACAGTTACAAGGTTATTGTATTGTCATTGTACAACAGGGTTCCACAACGAAATTCAGATTGGAGTCCCATTCTGCTACACAACAAAACACAAAAAAAAACGATATTATATATGGATGGTGGAGGATAAGTTAAGGAGTCTCACAGACCAAGGAAAGAAGCTGTTCTGAAGCCTGGTCGTACAACAGCTGATACCTCTGTGTCTCTTTCCAGACAGCAGCGGGGGGAACAGGCTGTGGGTGGGTTTAGTCTTTTAATGTCCTTTGGGCTCACCGGTATCCCTGATGCTCAGTAGACGGTACCAGTAGTACACGGTACCAGTAGTACACGGTACCAGTAGTAGACGGTAACCAGTGATGTTCTGGTCAGTTTTAAAACCCCGCAGTAGAGCCTCCTGTCCTGGCCCTGAACATCTCATGAGAGTTTTGTAATGTTTCAGTCAACGATGCTTTCTATTGCTCCTCTGGAAACGTTTCTATAAGAAATACAGTCGTTCATGAGCTTCATTCACGAGGATGGAGATGCGTGATGACTGTCAGGTTGTTTGTGATGCTAAATCCCAGGAACTAAAAGCTGTTAACTTGCTCCACCTCAGCTCCATTGATGTAGACAGGAAGTTTGTATTTGCTTGTTTTTTTCTAAAATAACAACATTCTGATGTAGTTCTTGGTGCGACTGTGGCTCAGTGGGTAGAGCAGGGTCGTCCATCAATCAGGGGATCGTCGGTTCAAACCCCGGCTCCGCTAGTCCATGTCAAAGTGTCCTTGGGCAAGACACTTAATCCCAAATTACTCCTGTAGCTGTGTGAATGTTAGATAGTCCTGATGGGCAGGTGGCACCTTGCATGGTAGCCCCCTGTCATCAGTGTATGAATGGGTGAATGATGACATGTAGTGTTAAAGGGCTTTGAGTGGTCGGAAGACTTGAAAATATCTATACAAGTACAGTCCATTTACTTTCAATGTGAGTGATGGCTGAGTGGAGAGCAGTGGAGACAGCGTCCTCTGTGGATCTGTCGGTTCTGTATGTAAACTGGTGAGGGTCCAGGCTGGCTGGGATGTTGGTTTTGATGTGCTGGAGAACCAGTTTCTCAAAGCTCTACCATCAGAATGGGGCTGAGTGTCATTTAGACCGGACACTGCAGTGATGACATCAGTTAGCTGGTTGGTACATGGTCTTTGTACACTGTCGTCTCTCTGCTCTCTCTATTCCACCCCCAGTGTCCATTCAGGTTCATCTTTTGGTTAATAAATCATTTTTTGTTTAATCATCAAGTTGTCCATGATGCTTTTTTTCCTGAGTGATTTACTTTGTTACTTCCCTCATCCCCTACAACTTCGGAGTACGTAACATATACGACATGGGATGTCAGCAGAAACAGCAGCTTTACTCATATTCACTCTCATCAGGTGACTCTTTAGTACAGGGGTCACTACTGGGCGGACTGCGGTCCAGACCCAGACGCTGTTTTATCTGGACCTGGACCTATAACTGATAGATAATTGAGAATTATATAACTTTGATGGAGAGCTTCTATTTTTAACCGGCGCAGTCTTTACGGCACTCGTTCAGCGATCCAGGAAGCACACCGACCAATTACATGCGTTGTAAATCACATCAGGTGATGCTACTCAGCCAATCAAATATGTGTATTCTGATAAACTTCCCGACTCGAGTGAGCTTCACACACACAGGAGAGACGGGCTTAAACGTTCATTCTTCCTACGGACAGTTTAAAACCAGTGTGTCTCATGTGTTCAGAGACCGTGACGATTATTAAAAGCGATAATGTGAAGCGTCACTACGAGACAAAGCACAACTCTTTTGAGCAAACGTACCCTCTCACATCTGAAATCAAGGCACAGAAAACAAACCTAAGAGTCCAATATGATCAGAATCCTAACACGTTTAATTCACTGTCCAACAATGATGTTCACAGAGAGAATAGAGCTGAAACAAGTGGTTTAATAACCACAGCTATAGCTCACACAATTCTCTTTTTAGAAGATGACAAGAATATAATATCTTTGCTGTTTTGATCACTTCACACCTGAATGAACTGAATTTAAAGCTGCAGGACAATTCAGTTCAATTCCTTTTTCTAAAATGTACTAAAAAAGTACTTTATTTTAAGATAAACATTTTTCAAAAGCTTTCTGTTATGTAATTTATTCTTTAATCAGTCCTTATTTTACTTGAAACAAGAGAACAACATTGATTTATTATTAGATTATGTATTATTTATAATTCATCCAGTTCAATTTGAAAACTGACAAATATTGTATTTGATATTTTGTATTATTATATTATTCAAATTGAACTTTCTTTATTTGATTTGACAGCCAGTTGTTGACTACATACAGATGTTAATACAACTGTTAGCTACTTCAGAAATACATGGAACTAAATCATAGAACAAGTCAGACATTATAGTGATGTTCTGGAGCTTTGATGAGGAAATTCTCTCTAAATGGACCTCGCTGGAAGCAAAAAGTGATTATGTGAAAGTATTGAAGTGTCGTTGAGATTCTAATTGTTATTGCTTAATCACTTAAACATCGGAGATATAGTCTACCTTGATTCTCTCTCTCTGACACACACAAGCATCAGTCCAGAAGTCTATTAAAAATGTTTTTTAACTGTTTTAAAAATTCATAAAATGTTTTTTGTCTAACAAAATATTGTGCTTCAATCCATATTTCCAGATCTTTATGAAAGAACAAACGACCCAGTACTGCCTCTGGAAATGACACATACAAAGAAATGACACATAGATATCTTCTTTTCATTCAAAATGCAGTGTAATACTATTGGGATTACTCGTCATTGAAATGCTATTACTTTTCAGACATGATCACACTGAGGATCTATATTAATGCCACGCCGTTTAGTTTTCCAATCTTCCCTTTTGTTAACTTTTGTTTTCAGACCCTGAAGCAGCAGAACACACATCCTGCAGCGCCATCTACAGGTTAGCTGCAGCGCGCAAAATGACAGGAGGGGTGGAGGCTTATGAGGAGTATGTTACAGTTCGAATGAAACAGAAGTTTTATGAAGTGTTACAAGACAGCAAAGACGGACTGCGCCCTCAGCCAACTGCAGGTTTAACAAATAGTTTCTCATAAGTGACTACAATCTTACTTTCTATTTGTACATTAACCATTTCCAGTTTCTTTCACCATAAAGTAGACTTGTGCCCAAATGGTTTCCTTTTGACAGGATATCTTCAGTGTTTTCTAAGGAATTATAGTAAACGGCATTCTAACATTTTGAAGAACAACATAAAAAAATGCATATTAGTTGCGGAGATGCATTTGCAATCATTTTTGACATGTAGGGCAAAAACTAATACATCTTTCAATGTCCAATAACAACAATTCTCATACATTTTCCAACTCCTTCCTAACTCTGACCAGAAGTCTAAACATCCTAATTTGCAGTGCTGTGATTGAGAAATAGGCAATAAATCTGAAAAGCCAAACAAGACTCCATGGACATCAATATTGATACTGCGTGGGTTATGCTTTTCAAGTGAGCAAATTGTTGGCTAACCAGTTAACAGGTTCATGTTTTAGCAATAATTTCAAGTGGGTCTCAAAAAAGACTTTTTTTTTTTAAATAAATAAAATCCAAAATATACATGACTCACAATGTAATAAGATAACTCAGTACAAAATAATGATAATAATACTTACTATTATTATCATCATTAATAAACAAGATATTATAACCAACTGGTTTTAATTGTTACTATCTTCTTTTGATGTTGTTATACTTTCACTGTGGTCTTTTATGAACCTTTTATTTCACTGTCAAAGTCTATTCTACTGATACTGATTTTGTTTTACTGCATGGCAATCAGCACCCATTGCATCACTGATATTTGCTGCTGTCAATATGCATCCGCTTGTTTCAAAAAGTTCTGGTCAATGCTAAATATCCTCACATATTCACCAAAGCGCATACAGAAGAAGCACCAGCAGGAGTTTTTAGCTCTGGCACCATCCTTGCCTGGGTCCAGACCTTTGAATCCGCCCACTCCAGAGTGCAACAAGTTGACAGTTCTGTCTGAAATCAGCATCATCCTTCACATTGTTACAAGTTGCTGTTGCCAGCACACAACAGTTCAATGACCTTTTATTTCACAGGCTTTTTTTTCTCAGCATTGAGATTAGAAATTGCCAATAAAGGCTTCTATTTTGTTAATGCTGTGAAATCAGTAAGCGCAATAGAGAACGATTAATACAATTTAGCTTGGTCACCTCCCACAGTCTGTTTCCCTCGGTGTAGTCAGAGGAGAAGGGGGGGGTCACCACTGCCACACCAATCTCAGCCCACTCCACTTCTGTAGTCTTTAAGTGATACCTCAACACCATGGGCAACTATGTGTGTGTGTGTGTGTGTGTGTGTGTGTGTGTTTGTTAGTTGCATTTACAGGTTCCACATTTTGTTATGCTTGTTTTTCATGCAAAATGCAAGTTAACTCAACTTTTAACCTTTGTTTAAACTCAAAGTTCATAAAGTTGATTTAACTACAATGGCCTAATTGTCTCAAAATAGTTTTCTGTTCTCAAAGTTGATTGAATTTGTTGTCACTTGTTTCAACTTAAAACTGAGTTAAATCAAAGAATAATTTTACATTACCAATGCAAGGAAACTTGCCTTACCTAGTCGAACAAGCTCACAGCTCTGCATTATTGTAACTCACTTTCAGGTGTATATCTTAACTACATGTATACAACTCGCTATTTCAAGTTCAGAGGATTTAAATTCCAAACTTGGTTTGACTTATATGTACAAGTTAACTTGACTGATAATGACAAGTTTGCTTTTTTTCTTAAAACTTCACTGAATTCTCACTTCTGTTCCAAAATATAGTCTTTATTTCAAAAACGAGTTTTACATGCAAACATGCCTTCAAACCCAAGGAGCTGGGTATAACACAGTCTCACAAGTGGAGGCAATTTGGGGGACGGACAGAAGGTGGGGTTGTAGACACACAACCTCCTTTCCTATCTCCTTGATAAGTATGTAAAGTCAAAACATTAAACCAACTACACACAGTTGTACTACTCAACGGTTTACAATAAGCTGACTGACAGTTGATATTTGTTATATGTATTAACATTTTTTATCATTACTCATCATTTTTTTAACACAAACATTGAATGAGGTCAAATTGAAGCCATGATAAGAGGGTTACAGTAATACAAATGTCTATAGGTCTGTAATAATAATAATAATAATAAAAATGACAATAATATCAATGACAACAACAGTAATAAAAGCAATATCATAAAAATAGGGATGATAGCTGCGACAACAGCAACAATAATTTCAACAATAATAATATAATATCACAATATCTTCATCTCATATCATCCATCACATATATATTGCTAAAATAGTATTAATATAATCAGTTATTAATCAATTGAAAATGTTACTGTTCCATTGTAACAATTTAAATGTTATTTATAGTAATAATAATATACTCTAACATAATTAATAATAATATAATAATGGCAATAATCATATGTCCCAGTAATACAATATATATATATATATATATATATATATATATATATATATATATATATATATATATATATATATATATTACTTATCATTGTGATTGATGATGAAATAACATTCTTCATTAACCATATATATAATAATAATCAATAATAATAATAATACCAATGCTTTTGAATTAGGCTACCTTAAATTGGCTAGCACAGCTAATGCCATTTTCCATGGCCTCTTGGCGTCATACTGCTGGCATACTGGAATCCTCCACATAAATGCACGTGTATGCCGGTCCATTCTCCGAGTGCAGAGAGTATATCTGTGGCTGTGTGGGAGACCCAGGGATTTTTTGGAGCCCAGTGGCAAAGTCCCAAACAGAACCCAGCTTCAGAGTGGTTTCTCCGACTGTCGAAAACATTCACATTTCAGATCGTTTTGAGGACTACATAAAGTTAGGAATATTAAAAACGAGGCCTATTTGCAGGCCTCAGCTCGAATAAAGATAAGAAATACCTAATTAATTGTATACAAAAAAAAAAAAAAAAAAAAAAAAAAAATAAAAAATAAAAAATTTTTATATATTTTTGAGATGAGAAAAATCATGGAACTATCAGAATACATGTTACTGGTTCACATAAGATAAGGATGGAACACAGCAGAACTTGGAAAACTCAAAAGCTCGATCTTGAAAAACAGCACTTTTAGGGTATTGTTTTTTGGAAAGTATGGGTATCCAAGACTTTTAATATGCTGGGCTCTTAGAACAACTGATATAGGCTCTATATACACAGCTATACATAGATACAGTGAAACATTTATGAAATATAGAGCATTTCAAATTAGAAAACTGATCAAATACTCCAATATTTGAATAAAAAAGTATTTTTAAAATTCAAAAACACTCTATATCACTTCTATGTATCACTCATGATGTTCATTGAATCAATAGACCGAAGATTGGATCTTTTTTGAGTGTTTTAAGCTCTTTCTATGCCCTTTTTAGTTATTTAGTTTAAGGTCAAATCCTGCTTCGACTCTCTGTTCAGGGCTGTATCTCAGCCCCCCCTTCTCCGATTTTCACCATTGAGACATCCTTCGAACCGTAGGAGCCAATAGAATTGCCTGGAATTGAAAGCTAGATGATTGACAGCACTATTAGCCAATAAAGCTCAAAAAGGTCCAGCTCTGAAATCTGATTTGCTGAGCTTCCAACCCTCCCAAGAATCCGAGGAGTGTCGGAGAGACACGAATCGAACGGATTCACACGGAGCACCAGCAGCTGGACAAACACGAAGTGGAAGTACGGAGATATTCCATTTTTTCGCTGAGATTCGACCAAAAGTAAGTACAATATTCGATGAAAGCTGTGTGACTTTTTGTGTTCGAAGCTGAATATCTCTGCGATGGTTTACCGGGGAGAGAAATGGAAACTATGTCCGTAATCTCCGTCAGGCGCTCGTGCTTTTTCATGCTGCATGTTCGTAGGTAGCACGTTGCTAACGGAGTGTAGCAGCCTTTTTCTCCGGTCTGTCCCAGTCATATCGAGTATGATTTATGATATTTTGTTATTTGTTTGCTTGGCTGATGGGAGATGTGTTTGTCTCATGTAGAAGTGACCTAGTTCATGTTGTTCCCAGGACGCTGAGGTTTCTGCAGAACTATAACATCACTATATTCGTTCTTCGTGGGTTCTCTGCCAGTTACTTTTAACACAAAACTCTCTAAGTTTTGATGTACTCTGCGTCCAAATGGGGGACCTACGGGTGTATATTAACAGCCATTTTACTGTTTATGAGATGATGAGAGTATGTTAATATTTCTGACTTGTATAGACATTAGACCAGTGTTTCTTAGATTTAGTGCTAACTGTATCCATGTATGCCCCGGATCCTCCAACGGGTTATATTTTCACCCAGCAGGTACAGAAAGTGCTATAATCTTAAAACGAATGTTCTAATCAGGTAAATGTGTACTTTCCATGAAAAAATAACCAAGAGGTTAATCAAAAACGTTCTTACCCTCCACATCCAGTAACCAGTCCCTCCAAAATTCTGAAGGCTGCTGCCATGTCTGTGGCAAGTAGTGGCGTCATGTCTTCCGAAAAGACACATATTGGTGTGGGGTGGTCCTGCAGTGACATAAATCATACATTGAAATACATCTCTACAGAGTAAGCACGCTATATGACAAATTAATTCAAGAGCAGAAAATATAAGCACACACCAGGCCGTAGCTTTGCACAAAATGGATGAATTTGAATGGACATGAGCTTGGCCTTGAGATTGTAGTCCCTGATATTGTCCCAATTGGCAGGGACAGGTGACAAACCACAAACCTGCCTGTATAGGCAGAGACACCAACCCCTGCACTAGACAAACCATCAACATTTGTGTCCCCTTCTCCAACTCCTTCAGCATTGAGGATTTTTGACTCAAAACTAGTCCTTGAAAATGCTCTTAGATCACTGCCATATTATTCACCCGGAAAGCATTCATTTGATTAACCCTAATGTCTGGAATACAACTAAATAAAAAGAACAAGGGGTAATAATACCGCAGGTCCTTCCTTCCTGCCGCTGTCAGGGTGCACAACCAGCTGTGCTCCCAGTAGACCACACAACGCTAACAACTAACAACACTAAAAAATCGGTGCAATAATTACACTGTGCAATAAAAAAATACTCTGTATATATAATATTTTAATTTTTTACTTGTAGTTATTTTTAGTAATTGTGGATTTTTGTACTTTTTTACTTAGTTGATATTCTTTACTGTGTATTATTTATTTATAATACTTGTACCATGTACCTTGTTTGCACTGTCCACTTTGCTGCTGTGATCCTGTAAATTTCCCCACTGCGGAACAAATAAAGGATTATCTTATCTTATAACATGAGCAATATTCAGATGACATGACACCGTTTTTTTTCGTTTCTTCCTTCATTTTAGACAAAAACGCAGCATGCAGTTGAGTAGCCTAATCATGTTTTGTCTGTTATTGTTCCATAAGGGATCTTAATAGATGTAATCATGATGTAATCGCACTTCTAAGCTTGAAACTGACTTTTCCCACGGTAGTGAATGTATCACATGATATATGCGCATGTCTGTTTTTAAGAGGATAAACAAACTGCATGAACCAGCAGCAGCACTAGGTCGCATTCAGGTACAGTTAGTTCTCTCTGACCTTATTTCAGTGATCTTACGTGCTATGACGGTGTTTCGCATATTAACCTCTGATGGATAGAGTGTGTTATACATTAAAGCAGCTAGGTGAGTAAGCTATGGTAGCATTGGCCACGGATACGGTTCATTTTGGAATTTGTTAGCCTTGGCAATTGTAGCTAAGTTACCTAACACGCTAACTGTTACTCTGGTGGGGGTTTCTTTTAAGCAGGCATAATGACAGCTTACTTGTTCACTTCGGTTTATTGTGTAATGTTGTTAGCTACATCGCCATTGACAGTAACTTCTCCCCTGCCAACATATTACTAACGTTAACTGCCTTCGCTCGAACTTAAAGTGCACAGGCCTAAACGTTAGCACTATTAACGTTAGCGTAATCTTGCTAAGTAATGCCCTTACTGTAGAACACCGTCTCAACCGGCAGATGTTCTACCACCCATTATATAGCGTTATAACTTCAGGAGGTATGGCTGACACGTCTGTTATGTTATCTGAGCCTTTTGACAGTCAGCTGTGAATTTACTAAAACACCAGGTTGCGTGTGACCAACCACCTCCCTATGTTAATGTTTGAGTTGATCCCTTTTTATTGGAAGTTTTGGCCTAAACATGCTATACTGCTAAGAGAGACGCATCTTCTCGTAAGATATGCTTTAGCAAAGTAAGGAATATGTGTTTATGAAAGCATAATGATTGTCACAAGTTGAATGAAATGATATTTTTAAATCGAAGGCTGACATCACAATGAATGTAATCACATGCATGTATATCTATATATCTATACTGGGTCAATAATAAATGTCTCTGAAAACCAGCAAAATTCACATTTGAGAAGCTGGAACCAAATCATTTTGTTATTTATCATTATCTATCGATCAACTAATTGATTAGTTGACTAATCATAGCAGCTCTGCTCCCCTATTACTGTTTACTCGTTTAACGCCGCCTTCCATTGGTCCCATGGCTATAAGGCAATCATTGAGCTCGGGTATGGATGGACTCTGAACAGACCCAGCTGACGGTGTGTATCACAGACTGCTCCTGTGTTTTCCAGGTGTGACTATGGGAAAGTCTCTTTCCCACCTCACTAAGCAGACGGGCCAGCATGACAGCCAGGAGAGCCTCGCCTCTCCTCTGGAGGACTCTCAGACTGAGGACGGAAAGGGCGGAGACGTCTCCCAGTTTCCTTATGTGGAGTTCACGGGACGGGACAGTGTGACATGTCCCACATGTCAGGGCACCGGCAGGATCCCCAGAGGTAAACACTACTGTGTACACAGTCAGGGTGGGGGTAGTCTAAATGCTAGTTAGCTGTCTGTCTTCCACAGTCATATGATTTTACAGTCAGCAGTGATAATCCTTAAGTAAAGCAAGAGGGAGACGTACACAGCAGTGACTCTTCATTGATTGTGTTTCAGGACAAGAAAATCAACTCGTGGCATTGATTCCATACAGCGACCAAAGGCTGCGACCCAGGAGGACGTGAGTGTGTCCCCTCAGGACTGTTACACAGAGCCACTGACTTGGTTCATTTACAACTTTACATCAGGATTTGCATGTGTGCGAAAAAGTTTAATTAAACACATAGTTTAGCCATCACACTCAAAAATGTGTTTAGGCTTTGTAACTTTTTTTGAATATAGAAAACGTGTACTGATTGTCGTGTACGGAGTGTGTGCATTACTCTCAGATAACTGTCCAGCTCTCTATTCTAAATTTAAATGCATTGTTGTTCAATAAACAACAAATGAAACATGTTAGGAGAGGAAGAAAGGATTAATGGGACATGAAACAACACATTTAAAAAAAAAAAAAGGCATTTCAATTTCTTCTCAATTTCTGAATTGACAATGGGCAGTTTTTTTTTTGGGGGGGGGGGGGGGGGGGGTTTCGTGCTTCTGACCAGGATTTGTGTGCAGTATACCAAACCTGGCAACCTCACAGTGTCAACAAGACTTCAGTGCACCGGACTGTTATTCAGCATGAAATAAGTCAAGCCTGTAACTGACACATTTACACTTATTTTATTGTAGGTATTAAAGAAACCAGATACGGTGTATTATTAGTGAGCTATTGAAGTGGTGAGAGGTGTACCAGGCTAGCTGTTCCCCTCTGCTTCCAGTCTTTATGCTAAGCTAGGCTATCTACGCCCTGACTCCAGTACTGAACACACAGACGAAAGATTCACAACCATCTTCTCATGTCCCTCCTAAGACAGGAAGTGTTTCACAGAATGTCCTTTTAATGCTGAGGTTCTTAGCCACTACATTGTGAAGTAATTAATAATTAATCCACTTACAAGTAGTGCACGTTCCTGTAGATCAGCATCAATGTGAAGAGGTGAATCCCACTGTTTACCTGGTTGTTGTCAAGACGGCGGATCAAAGAGTGATTTATGCTGCTGTAAACAATCATATTCATCGAGAATATTGGTGACAGAGCACCAATATTCTCTAGTTAAATTAGGATGTTCAAGTATGGATAAAGCTCTGTGACATGGTGCAGTTGTGTGTTTTAGTAATGAGTCCCGTGGCCGCCTTGCGTCCTCCTCAGGAAGTTGTACGTGTCGGCGTCGGTGGTGGTCTGCCTGCTGCTGTCCAGTCTGGCGGTCTTCTTCCTGTTCCCTCGCTCCATCGATGTGTCCTACGTCGGAGTGAAGTCTGTTTTCGTCAGCTACGACCAAGACAAACGCAGCGTGTATCTCAACATCACGGTGAGCGTCATCTCAAGTCGTCGCAAAGCACTGGTGTAAATCACGATCAATACAAACGGCAAATAGAATAACGACAGGGAATGCGTGAGACATCCATGTGAAGTATCCGTCGGTGAAAGCCCTTTGCTGTCCCCTTGTAGATAAAGGGTTGATCACCTGAGAAGTGCTTTTGGTTACTACCGATAAAGTCGCCGTAAAGCTCTATTTTTGTACCGTTTTGCTAAGAAAAAAAGAGAAAAAACCCGCAAGAAACTGAGGCATAAATGTACTCAATGTTTCCAGAATTGATCTGAAAGTAAAAGAACAAACATGTAACACAAACTGTCAGTGCTTCCATCCTTTATGTGGGCTTATTCCCAACATTAGAGGTGAAATCAGCATTCTTTATAATGAAACCATGGAGAGATAGCTAATAATACAGAAACCATGTCTGCCACGTACACATGTGCTTTAAATTGACTCAGTGGTTGCGAGAGATTTATTTATTTATTATTTTTTTGTTTATTTTCATCATGATTTTAATGAATTGTGATATTGATGTCATTCAGCACTAGTTGTCAAGCTTTCAGATTGTATGACAGACAGAAATGATTCAACTTTATCGATTAATGTAGTGCCTTTTTGTGTAAAGGTCCTTAACAATACAATAGAAATACACCAATGCAATGACCATAACAGTAGAATAGGGTAGATAAAAAGATGACCATATATATACGTGTCTTAAGATTTACTTTTGAAGGTATTTACAGAGAGGGATGCCCTCAGCTCTTCTTGCAAGATTCAAGATTTCTTTTACTTGAAGTTCAGCTTTTTTGAGCCAGACTTTAACTGAACAAATACATACAAGACCTTTTAATGATCAGAGCAGTGGTCCAGCTCTGATCATTAAAAGGTCTTGTATTTGTTCAGTTGCATGAAATCACTGCTAGAAGTATAAAACGTACCACTACTAATAAACTCTCCATGTTGGTTCTCCTCCAGAACACCCTCAATATCACCAACAACAACTACTACTCGGTGGAGGTGGCCAACATCACAGCTCAGGTGCAGTTTGCCAAGACGGTCATCGGCAAATCTCGCATCAGCAACATGACCGCCATCAGCCCTCTGGACATGAAACAGGTACGGCGCCGTGTCCGTTCGTCACGTCTCCGTTCCTCTGGGTGGAACACGACTCTCACTCCATTTCTGTTTGCAGATAGACTATATGGTCTCCACCACCATTGCAGACGAGATGAACTACATGTAGTAAGTACTGTTACAAGGTTCATTCACCTGCCATTGTACAACACAGGGTCGCACAATGAAATGTGAATAGTAGCCACGTAAACATAGAACATATACGAATGTTTTAATTAGACTAGAATTAAAGGTTGAGTTTCCTCAACAGGACACACGAAGCCAGAGTAAGCAGCGCTGGCGATGTTCTCACACACACATGAGTTGATCCAGCCATAAACATCTGCCAAAAGGTTTTATTAGGTTGAGCTGTTTACATGAAGCTCTTCACCAAACCTGGATAAAGAATGACGATTTGAGATGTAGAGGCTTGTTTGACCGCTGGTCTTGGCCTGATGCAGGGTGTGGTTTGAGGTCGTGGAGCTCACAGGCACATACTGTAGATGTGACAAGACTATCCTTGTGCATCTGTTTTTTTTGTTCCGCTGTACTGAAGTCGCACCGCACCGTGACTCCTAAACCAGGAAGTGACTTCTGTGTTCCCTTACTTATTTTGCCAACCTTTCCTGCTGCAGTTAGAGCTACATGGGAAATGAATAGGACTCTACCAAATAGTTGGAGGCGTCAATCACAACGTTTACGTTAAAAAAGTATTATTATGAATAACTTGCATAAACATTACGTGGAATAGTCCAGCGGCTTCCAGCATCCCTTCCTCTTTGTCTCTCAAACGGCGAGCAGCGCTCTAATTGTCTCACTCCTTCCTCCAAAGTCCACATTTCATTGATAAGAGATCGACGTAGTCACCAAATCCCACACATGCTAGCATGTTGTTACAGAGAGACTGACAATAGAGCAAAATTCATAAGGCATGGCAGAATAGAATATCCTCAACCACCGCGGCCAACCACTGTTGTAGTACAAGCAACAAAGACAAAGCAAAGAGACGGAGACATTGTTGGACTGAGTGGTTGACTGATTGCAGTTTTTCCTGAACATCGCAGCAAACCACGCGTCACACATTGTGAGTCCGAATATTGCCTGTATTTTACAACACACGCCGTCTTGCAGTACTTATCTAAACTCACGTGTTCATTGGTCCACGATACATATTTACCTGCACCTGTCTTTACTTTCCAGTGACTACTGCACTCTCCAAACCATCAAGGTCCACAACATTGTCGTCATGATGCAGTGAGTTGTGTTTTATTCTAGTATTCTAAACGCGTGAGTTTACTGTGTGTGTGTGTGTGTGTGAGGCCTCACCTCGTCCCCTCCACTCTGTGCAGGGTGACCGTCACCACCACGTACTTCGGTCATGCGGAGCAGGTGTCTCAGGAGATGTACCAGTACGTGGACTGTGGAGGGAACACCACGTCTGTCAGAGGGATGACCCAGCCGTTCAGCGTCCCTCATCCTGCTGAGTAACCCCCCCCCCCCCCCCCCCCCCCCCCCCAATCACTGTGCTCTCCCTCCTCCTCCTCCACCTGCAGTGTCATAATGCAGCGGTTCTTTACTTCAATACAAATACCAGAAGAAATCCACACTAAGACAAGAAAATGATTCTGGAAGCATTCAGCAAAGAGAAAACAATCTACAGTAGTAGTATAAATTATTAACACACAATTATCTCACAATAACAATGTATCTTATTGTCAGATAATTACAGGATCAGTATCTAGTTATTACAAGAACACTTTTTAATAATTATGAAATACGGATCTCGATAAAGCTGCTCTTTCCTGCCTCACATGACTGAAATCTATTTCGTATTATTTGGTATTGGATTCACTACCTACCAAACCATTATGCACTTAATAAGTATATTTAAATAGCACACTAAATAGTACCCTGAAGCCTGTTCCTCCACCGCCGGGTGTTAGGCTCTATGACGAGGGATCGGCAAAGAGTGGTGTAACAACATTCAGATACCGCGATAAGCTCATGTTTTACACAGCGTCTGCTTTTGAACTATGATCTGCTGACTCACCTACTGTAGTATTTAGTTGCCGCGTGCTCGTAATTATAGTTTATACATTGCTTGTTGTTCATTCATGTTTTTGACTTGAAAGAAGTGGAATATTGAGTCGCCACTAAGCTCAGCACCAGCTTTCACAAGGATGGACGTCAGTGACTTTCTGATGCGACGGGCCTGAACTCCTCCTTAGACAGAATAATATAGATATGCACTACATTAAAGCTGCACTGGGTGTGGAAAGAGCATGAAGGCCCCACCTGTTGGCAGTACAAGCAAATGTATTAAAGTGAGTGGAGTTTCTCTTTAATAATAAATAAACTCATCTGTACCTTAGTCAAATGGCAAGCAAGCTTTAAAGAGTAGCTGAACATGTTGTTTTGATGGTTTCAGGTCCAGATTTTGACATTTAAGTCCACAGTAGTAGTGGTAGTAGTAGTAGTTTATTTTAATCAAATGTCTGAATATGTATTGTGTTCAACACGTTAGAAACAATGCAGACCACTGGAGCCTTTTGGTTGATCAATCATGAAGGGCCGTTTCTTTTTTTTTAAGGATTATTATTGGCAGTAGTTGTAGTTTCTTTCTAACCTTTCTTGAATAAAGCGTTCTGTTCTGCCCTCTCTATCCTGCACATTTGGAGCATCCTGTGAATCATGGATCATTATGAGTGACGTTGATTTTGATTTTTTTTTTTTGATTATGCATACTTATCCCTCTACCTGTGCTGATTCCTAGAGGTGGTGGTCTCATTTTTGTACCTCACATAAATATGACTAATGAATATTTTGTCCAACATTTCACGTAATTTATTTTTCCAATGACACGCACATACGTATTTTTGTCTTTGACCAAAATTCATCCAGTTTTGTATCAAACCTATTTTCAATTTGAAAAACATCTTTTGGAATTTTGCATGATTTATGTTAATTTCCTGTAAATACTTATAAATTGTCATAATAATATCATTCCTGCAAACGTTGATGGTTGTGAAGCTGGACTACAGCTGTAACATTTGTATTGAGTGGGATTTAAAGAGAAGCACACTTTTTATCCTGCCGTGCGCCTTTAACAGTCAATATTAACATTTCACTTTTCTATTTTAGACTCCTACCTCTAATGTCATTTCAAACATTTTGTCATTATTCATTGTGACTTTGTTTGTGGGCGCATGAATAAAGTTTTAAAACATGATTATGTGTTTTAGTATTAATGTGTTATATTCTTCACAAAGAGGGCTTGCAAAGTGTCACCGGAGCCAGATGTTCATGTGGTGAGAGGCTACAGGTAGTGTCAGATTTTAAATATTTAGGATTTTTTTTATTGATTCTAATCTCGCTTTTAAAAAGCAGGTAAAACATGTGACGACGGTCTTACAATTTAATCTCATGATTCTTAGATATATAAGAAACGGTCTAACCGTGAAGGCTGAGAAACTGTATTTTAATGCGATGATTGTCCACATCTGACCTACTGCTCAACCAGCTGGGCACAGGCCAGCAGCACAACATTAACATCTATTCATATTCTTCATAAACAAGCTCTTAAAAACACTTGATAAGGAAAACCAAAGCCACCATCACTGCAACATCCTCATCAAACACCATATCTTGAGTTGGGAGAACCTCATTAAATTCACTGATGTGTGTCTGGTTTTTCAAATTGTACATGGTATAGGCCCCGCCTCCGCTTAGTGATTTTATTAAACAAAGCGCTCAAAGCAGCAGACTCACTGGATCTGCTCCAAGAGGTGATTGTGTCATTTCACATAGGTCAAGCTCGTTTAGCTAATCTACATTCTCTGAAGGCAGCTCACTCGTGGAATGCTCTGCCACCACACACACACACACACACACACACACACACACACACACACACAAACAAAACACGTACAAAACATTCAAACAAAGCCTTAAGGAATGGCTTGTTGCCAATCAGGTGTGCAAGCATTGATGTACTGTCTGTCCTGACTGCTTGTTCCGCCTATATGTGCATTTGTCTTGTTCACTGTTGCTATTTTCCATTTTTGATGTGTATGTTATGTGCCTCAGCGTTATATATGTGCTTGTACTGTAGGTGGGTTTGTTCTGCCTGACGCATGCTGCAGCCTGTTATGTCTGCTCTGCTCTAGTGTTGTACACTTTTCTTTTGCTTATATGTGTATTGGTTTTGTCTATACGTTACTGTCTGTTTATCTATGAATTTTAATTCCATCTTAATTTTAAATTTTGTAATTTTAGGCTGCCTTCAAACATCTGGCCGGGGACAGCAGATGAAAACTAGCCTCTCTGGCTAACTCTGGCTCAGTTACAGTTTGACTGTTGATTGGTGTGCACTGTCCCTGCAAATTAAACAAACTAATTAATTAATTAATTAAAACCCCTTCATTTTTTCACGTTTTGTTTCAGGCATATGCTAAAATTAAGTTCTTATCTCATCAATCAACTGTAAAGATTTAACTTTATTTTATTAAAAAGAAGATAAAAAAAATGACATATCACATTGACATAAGTACAAACCCTTAACTATGACACAGTTTAGCTCAGGTGCCTTCCATTTCTACACCTTGATTTAAGGTGGAGCTCATTTTAACTCCTTTATACACTGTTGTTCACAACAATTGTAATGTGCAAAGTAACTAGTAACTAAAGCTGCCAGACAAATGTAGTGGAGTAAAAAGTAAAATATTTCCCTCTGAGATATAGTGGAGTGGAAGTACAAAGTTGAATAAAATAGAAATGCTCAAGTAAAATACCTTTAGTTTGTACTTAAGTACAATACTTAAGCAAATACACTTAGTTACATTCCACCACTGATCATAATATTTACTCTTACCACTCACAGCTTATTAAACCCATACAATTTACTGCTTTTTATAAAGAGGTGGAATAACATTGAGCAGGATCCAGTTCAGTCTATTGGTCCGGCCCTCCACAACAGTCCCTGTTTCCACCATGTGGCCACTTGGGGAAAATAATCGCCCACCCCTGGTGTTAAAAGCACTAATCTTGGGAAGGCTACAAACGTTTTGTTGCATTGAAGAGCACAATTGCCTCAATATTTCTTAAATGGACAACAAGCACCATCCAATCTGACCATTGGGGGAGAAGGGTCTCGGTAAGAGAGGTGATCAAGAACCTGATGGTCCCCGGCTGAGCTGCAGAGATCTTTGTGGAGATGGGAGAAATTTCCACGGACAAGGACAACGATCACTGCGACCCTCCACTGATCTGGGCTTTATGGTCAGACAGAGCCTCTTCTCAGTGAAAGACACATGAAAGCACCTACAGGACTCTCGGACTGTGAGTGTCCCTGGTCTGATGAAATCAATATTGAACTGTTTGGCCTTAATTCTAAGCATCAAGAAACCAGGCACCCTTCATCAGCTGCACAACACCATCCTAACAGTGAAGCATGGTGGTAGCGACTTCATGCTGTGGGGCGTGGTTTTCTGTGGAGGGGACAGGTTGAAGGAAAGCTGAATAGTGCAAAGTATAGAGATATCCCTAATTAAAACCTGGTCCAAAGATTAGTCGTGTGCAGAAACAGAGGTGTACACTCACAAGCAATCGCATGATTCTTCTGTGGGAGATAATTAAAATAGCCACATTGTACCAACTGCAGACGGGAAGAAAGTGTTCATGTGGTGTGAGGTCTTGGTCCTGATGGACCTCAGCCTCCTGCCAGATGGAGGGGGCACCAACGGTTTGTGTCCAGGGTGAGAGGGGTCAGCTACAATCTTTCTTGCTCGCTTCAGGGTCCTTGAAGCGAACAAGACCTGGAGGGACGGCAGATTGCAGCCAATCATCCTCTCAGCAGAGCGAATGATGCGCTGCAGTCTGCCCTTGTCCTTGGCTGTGGCTGCAGCGTACCAGACCGTGATGGAGGAGCAGAGGATGGACTCAATGATGGCTGTGTAGAAGTGCACCATCATTGTCTTTGGCAGGTTGAACTTCTTCAGCTGCCTCAGGAAGTACATCCTCTGCTGAGCCCTCTTGGTGATGGAGCTGATGCTCAGCTCCTACTTGAGGTCCTGGGTTATGATGGAGCCCAGGAAGGACTCCACAGCATCGACGGGGGAGTCACACAGTGTGATAGAGGCAGGTGGGGCTACGTTCTTCCTGAAATCCACAACCATCTCCAGTCTTTAGAGCATTGAGCACCAAGTTGTTCACAAGGTCACCAGATGGTCAGTCTCCCACCTGTAGGCGGACTCATCTCCACCAGAAATGAGTCCAATGAGGGTGATGTCATCCGTAAACTTCAGGAGCTTGTTGGACTGGTGACTGGAGGTGCAGCTGTTCGTGTACAGGGAGACGAGCAGAGGGGAAAGAACGCAGTCTTGGGGGGAACCGGTGCTGATGGTCCGGGAGGCTGAGACGTGTTTTCCCAGCTTCACGTGCTGCTTCCTGTTAGACAGGAAGTCTGTGATGCACTTGCAAGTGGAGTCAGGCACGTGCATCTGAGAGAGCTTGTCCTGCAGCAGAGACGGGATGATGGTGTTGAAAGCAGAGCTGAAGTCCACAAACAGGATCCTGGCGTAGGTTCCTGGGGAGTCCAGATGCTGGAGGATGAAGTGGAGGGCCATGTTGACTGCGTCGTCTGCAGACCTGTTGGCTCTGTAGGCGAACTGCAGGGGATCCAGGAGTGTGTCAGTGAGGGTTTTTAGGTGGGACAGGACAAGGAGTTCAAAAGACTTCATGACCACAGAGGTCAGGGCGACGGGCCTGTATTCATTAAGTCCTGTGATCCTTGTTTTATTGGGGACAGGGATGATGGTGGAGACCTTGAAGCAGATCCATGGAAACCTCTGAGGAGAGAAAGCACAAAGACTCTGAGGAAGAAGTCAGCAATGTGCATTAATGGGACATGAATCCATACAGAAGCAGAGAGAGAAGAGGAGAGAGGAGCTCAGTGTATCCTAGGAAGTCCTCCTGAATTTTGGAATGTCGTGTCATTAAAAAAAAAGTCAGTCCTTGAAGTATGTTTTATGTGGGAGACGAAAAACCTCGAGCAAATTGGTGCAAAGTCAGCAAATTCCACTCATCAATCACCAGCACCCCCCCCACCCCACCCCCACCCTCTTGTATGCAAATCATATCACTTTGTATGATTGATTTTCATCTCAATATATTATAAAATAATAAACAATATACCCACTACTTGAATTGTTGTTTTTTAGGGTTGTATATGTCGTTCTTTTCTTTTCCTTCTTCCGTCTTCATGTGTGCTGAAAGGCTCAATTCATTCATGTGTATTTGAGGATGCTGATGTGCGTTTACAGCATGTGGACACACCCAGTGTGTGTGTCTAAGAGCTTGAGGAAGCCAAAGCTGAAAGACTGCTGCTACACACTCACTCAGTCAGTGCTCAGCAACAGAGCAGCAGTGTGTTCTTGCTCTCAGCCATCCCACCCTCATCCTCAGAGCCTAACACAGCAGCAGCAGCAGCAGCAGCAGCAGCAGCAGCAGCAGCAGCAGCAGCAGCAGCAGCAGCAGCAGCAGCAGACATGGTACTCCACCACAAAGAGTTCACCAAAGCAGGCAAGACATCTGGCCTGCAGATTTGGAGGATCGAGAATCTGGAGCTGGTCCCTGTGCCAGAGAAGTTGTGTGGGAACTTTTACACTGGAGATGCTTATGTGATTCTCTACACTGTCAACCAGAAGAGCAGCTCTTCCTACCACTTGCACTTCTGGCTGGGTAAGTGAGTAAAGCCCTGGCCCTTCATAATAGGGTAAAATTCATTATTTTCCAAAAATAGGAAAATTAGTGAATGTTAATTGGATTTAATAACATTTAGTCACAAGGCATAAGGCTTACTGGAAAAGGTAGGTTTATTATTCTTCTGGGCTTTTCATTACCTAACATTACTGTTTTATCTGTTCGTCCTCCTGGATAAGAGATATATATGCCGTCTCACTCTAAAGAGAATGCACATTCCTCAGGCACGTAGTGAGGAAAGCAATAAAGATGTATTATCTCCATGATCACGCTAGGGTCAAACTTCAGTTTGATGTCAAAGTTCATAACTGGTTTAATTCATTCAAAATTAAAGAGACACTGTGTACTCAAATTAGTTTATTGAGCTGTAAACTAAATGGTATTTCTTACCAAATTTAGAAAAAAATCTGCATTTTGTGGCTTAAAAAGGCTCAACATGTTTAAATCAGCCTTTGCATGGCCGATGCTGACATAGAGTTGGAGTCAGAGGTAGAAGGCCTAACCCAATTGGAATGTTAGCATTGCCCCTAAAACATATTTTAACATTTTTCAAAATGATGCAGTGGGTGTAGTTACACTTGAACAGGTCAACTTTTCCAGTTTGACTACTCACTCAGCCAGTGAGTCTTGGCATGCAGTGACACAACAACAGACTATCCTACGAGGTGTTTTAAGTGTTTTCCACATAGAAACATGAAGTCTCTGAGACCCAGTGCATGGCGTCACTGTCAGCGGTCAATAGCGCCAACTTGTTATTGACTGATGCCTGGTGTTTCTTCAACCACAAAAGAACTCACTTGTTGTAGTAGAAGATTAACTTCAAAATCAACAATTGGTATATTTTTCTAATTTCTTCCTCTTCCCTTTAATTTGTGAAGTAAGTGAATCATTGCTATGCCCCTTTATTGGACCATAACCAAATATTTTTGAAAATAAAATCTACCCAGGAAACCTCTGGTATAGAAGGATATGGAAATTCAACAATTCTCTTCTAAATTAATTCAATGACACTAATAAAACACTAGCAAAAGAACTCCTCAATGATTAGGCTGAATTGGAATTCTTTAAATATAAGGAACCAGAAACTGACTTGATGCACAAACTTGACCTTTTAGTAACAAAAGAAAATGTGTCTTTGGAAGAAGAACTCAAATTAAGGGACATCCAGCCACAACTACATCAAATGTATTTAGGCCTGGCAAAAGAAGCATTCATTAGGCCAAGAGCCACATCTCTAGAGGAAAGGGAAAAGAGCACTCATTATGTTTTTGCTCTTGAGAAGGAAAAGCAGTTTTAAAAGGTAATCAATAACTGCTGTCGATATTTGATAGCGCGTTAAAATGTCCCAACTGCAGAGGATACAACGCTTACTATGTGGTTTAAGATTGAATGTGTGCAAATGTGACTTTTTGTCTCTCCATGATTATGATTATTCTGTAATTGGAAATACAATAAAAGGTCGTTGGAGACCTTTGGAGGGCTTTCTTTTCTTTTCATTGGACAAAGCGGTAGAGCTAGTGAACGGTGTGGTGGAAAAAAAAAAATCCTATACCCGCTTTGCGTGAGTCTTCTAATGCTGAAATACATAATACCAAAAACCAGGTTGTCTTTTAAGTATTTATTCTCTGCGCAGAGAAGGTTCAATCATCACAACAGAATGCGTACAGTCTCAGTGAGGAAGAACCAAGAAGAAAGTGAACAAGCTTTCTTTATACAGAATGAGCAAAGGTGGGGGCCGATGGCCGACGTTACAGACGTTTCGGTCTCAGACTTTTGGTCTCAGACTGATGGAACAACAAGAGAAAACAAACGGCCAGCAACCAAAACAAGCAGCCCAAAGGCCTCGGCAGGAACATTCTCATACAACACAGTTAGTTATCTATGTGAACAGAGAGGGAGAATTCTTCTTCTGCACAACAGAGACACGGTGAAGTTCAACAAAGTCCAGAGCAAAATGACTTATGCATGAATACAATATACTGAGTAGAAATATATACTACGTAAAAAATTACCATTACAACGGGCACATTAACCAGCAGGGAGCTAATGCTAACTGTTCACAAGTGAGTGAAGTAGCAAAACCGTGAAAAACAGACAAAAGATGCCAGAGCGAAACAACGACAACAATAAGGGACAGAAATGTTCCAGATGTGGCAGGGTGCATGCTAAAGAGGACAAATGTGCCGCATGCGATGCAGAATGCCATAAGTGTAAAAAGCTGGGACGTTTTGCAGCGGTATGCCATTGAGAAAGCAATCCACGAGTCATGGCCACCAAGCTCGACATGGTCAAACAGCAGACCCTACAGGATTCAGGACTGCAGATGGTTCAACGCTACGTGATGTCGGGATGCTGTTAAGGTGCCCGACAAGGTAAAAGCCTATTACACTTCCAGACATCACCTCACAGCTTAAGTTTTACTATGAACAGTTAGTCAGAAGACGTTGACAGAGAATATTATGCCTTTTGCAGCACGTCTTACTCAAAGAAAGGGTGATGTATTGTAACGGTACTATTTTATTGAAGTGCAGAGCGGAGTGATCAGGTGCGTGTGACGTCAGGCGAGGGCGTGCGTAGTCCGCAGTCCGCACCTGGATTCGTAGGAATCCAGTCAGTCTCAGTAGTCGGTGTTACGCTAATGTTGAGCTAACAAAGTTAGCCAAAGATACAACGACCTCTTATACTCATTTTACGCATAACACTACAGGCGATTGTTATATTTATAGCCGTGGATATGAGACTCTACTCTGTAGTGGAAACCGTAGGCTGTACTAGCATGCTTAAAGCTATTGAGCCTCGTGACACTACTCCTTCACGAGCCCATTTCACCAGACCATAATTCCTGCTTTGTTAAAGACAACAAACAGAGAATCAAATGTAAAAAAAATGTTTTAACAACATTTAACGAACAACTACAAATATTTTAAAATCAAAGAAATTTCTCAGGCATTTCTACTTCTTTACTTTATTAAAAAAGGCAGTGAACCGTGGCACCACTGTGTTGTATCGAACCGAACCGTGAATTTTGTGAATCGTTACACCCCTAATTATAATGTAATATAATACAGGGAGACACCTAAAGAAGCAAGGGTCAGTAAATAAAAAATGTAAATATGTTTTACAAACAACTATTCAATCTTGTGAATATGATACAAAGAGATGGGAGAAATGTGAATTAGGTGGACAGTTGTTCGTCAGCAGTTAAAGTGAGTCAAAACGTTAATGTTGACGTTACGCACCAAAAGTCAGGTCAGTTAATATTAACAGCTGTTCTGTCAGATATGACAGGCTTCTGTTTGTATTGTGTATTTTTGTTTAATCATTGAAAACAGTGACTTAAGTCAGAGATATTTTTGGCACTTATGGGTTAATATTCAAATATTTGTTCTTAAAAAACACATAAATTCAAATTATTCAAATATCTATTTTTGGTGCATTATGTCCATGGCACCCCTGTTCTAACTGGCTGCGTAGCTCAATGCAAGGTTTTTGTTACACGCCCTGTTTCTATGTATTTCGGACGCTCGCTTTGAAAGCACTGCAATGGACAAGGAACAGCTGATTGGTTTGCTTTAAAATGAGAAGGTATCTTCACCATGTCTCCTCATTTCACCAGAAAATTCAAGAGGTGGCAGGAGGAGCCATGGAGCTGCTTTGCTGACATGGCTGGAACCTCAGCCCATGCTCTTAGTGCATGTCGGTGCATGTGAGCGGCCCCATGGTTGGCTCACAGCCGTTGAGAGCCAATCAAAATGCTCCCTATCTCAGATCTTTAGATGTGTCGATCCACACTGACTCTGTCTGACAGAGACCCTCCTTTTACGCTTTTAGAGAAGCGTAATCTGCATCAAAAGCTGTTTAAGTCCTTGCCTATGCCCATAAAAGCAAAATATGGCTTTCAAATGCATACATTGTCCTCGTGAGGAGTACACACATTATACACACATTACTGTAAAATGTAGAATGTATTGCATCTGAGGTTTTGATCAGTGACCATACTTCCTTCCTGAAACTCTTTCCATTTCCTCTGAGTGTAGAAAGTCAATATGACTAAGATGTTTTCTGACTGAGAACCCATCCACATTAATAATGTACTGTTATACATGCAAATGGACACCTCACATACCCTTCCTGTCACTGTGTGTAAAGATGAAGCACTTTTCATGCATCATGCAGTTTGTGTAAATGCAGAGCGACCGTGAGGAACGTTTTGCTGGCCCTGCTGTCAGACACTAACGCTCATAGGCTGCATTCATCAGTCAGGAAGGATGAGAGCCCAACAACCACTTTGACATCATACTGTTGTTCATGTATTCGTGCATTGCCACCTTGGACTATTTTTGTGTGATGAAACTTCAAATAAATGACGTAAATTTCACACAAAAGAATAATTCAGTTTTTGAAATGATAAGTGACTTTCAAGCTAAAATGAATCAGCCAAAACTAAATAATTGGTTAACAAATGTTGCATTTATCTATCACCTGCAACACATGCTTTTGTTTGAGGTTTTTGGAGTTATTCATTTGAGCAAGATTGTTTTATCCACAGATATTATCTTCTGTAGTTTACTTTCACTTTCCATCGTGGACTGGAAGCAACACTTTCTGTGCTCATCGGAATTCTTAAACAGACACGAGGGAGCAACAGGTGGACCATAGGGGTGATATTAAGAAAGGTTTTGCAAATGTAAATACCTTGTTTGTGCAAAAGCAAGCGTTTCGGCAAATGTTGCCATTATTAGCGTGTAGCTGGTTAGTTTGACTGCTTCTCATTGTGCTGACAGGGAAAATGGCAGAACCAGTTTGTCAGTCTTTAAGGCAAGCCTCAAGTCGTTGAAAGTAAATGCCAGGTTCCTGACTGTTAAAACCATGAAATGACATGCTGGCATTTGAGCATTTTCCTTCCCAAATTGTGACCCTCCCTTAAGACCGTAAACTGACATTCAAGAAGTGTTGAGATGTAAGGCCTGTCTGCTGTCGTCTTTATCTATTTCCTCCTGTTCTGTAATGTTTCCAGGCACTTGTCTGCTGGTTTTGCTTTCAGATTGCAAAACTAGGTAAACCACAGACAACTTCCAAGGAGCCTGTGCATTTGTTGTTGTCTTTGCAGCACAAACCTAGCTACAAGTCTGACTTATCTTTATGATAATTTGACAAAATATAGAGCTTCCAGGAAATAGAAATTCAAGAAAAAGGACACAGAGCCTATAGATATTTACCAAGGAAGTAATCGTAGCTAGGGCAGGTGTTGACAGTCTGCATAGCTAGGAGGTTGTGGTGGATGGGTGGGTCTGAAAACACTGGACTTCCACCCAGGAGACTGCTGTTTGTGTCCTGTGTAAATCAATCTTGACTTATTTGTTACGTAACTCCCGTACTTAAAGCCACTGCTGTAGTTTTTTTTTCACCAAAACTACAATATTTTCCTAAACCTAAACAAGTGTTTGCTAACACTGCAGGGGCTTCTGAGGAAATCACAACAAAAATCACATAAAAAAAAATAAAAAAAAATAGTATTTGTGTTAGAAATTGATGCATCCGTAATTTTTCATTGTCCTTCATTTGAGCCTGTGCTTGTTCTTTAAAGGAAAGGAGTGCAGCCAGGATGAGAGTACCGCTGCAGCCATCTTTACTGTGCAACTGGACGACTACCTGGGCGGAAAGCCGGTCCAGTACCGAGAACTGCAGGGGGTCGAGACAACAACCTTCGCCAGCTACTTCAAGGGAGGGATCACTTACAAAGTATGGATCATACTCATTACTGGTCTGAAAATGCAATCAAGTGATTGCATCTTGTACAGTTGTGACTTTCCGAACACTTCAGTAGCAGCAATGTCCATTACTCTACACAATACAGACGCGTTGAACAGATTGAACAACATGGAGACAAATTGATACTCTTTAAACTCGCCTGAAAGTGTGAATGTTGATCTGAGGATGGCCCTAGAGGAAAGGCCATGGGGCTACCATGACATTCACATTGACATTTTGTGACTAAGGTTGGCACTAGGGGAAAGATGATTGAAATTATAAATTAAATCTGCCCTTTCAATTTTCATATTTCTAATGTCAGGTATAGATTTTTGTCTGTTTGTGAGATTAATCATCCTCCAGAGATCACAGCATATCTCTTTTCACGCAGGTGCAGACTGTGCAGTTGGCTGTAGTCTTTGCGATGTTTTCAAGTGCAACTTTTTGGCCAACAGATTAGATTTAAACTATTAACAACAATTTTTGTATATTGCTAAGTTTGCTGTCTGTCTGTGTATCTATCTAGGGCCGTCAGTGTTGGTCGGTCTGCCATTTAGTCACTAAAAGATAAAAGATAGATTGTCATAAAATTCGATACACTCATGAACACCGAGGATAAATGATAAAAGGTTCTTTTCAAGAAAAAACAGAACACCTGCTTACTTAGAACATACTGGAATTCATTTAACAATAACACTAAACATTCAGTTCTTTATTCGTTTTCCTTTCAGTTGGGAATGTCAGTGTCTTATGCTTGCTCCTTCAACTCACTCAGGTTGAGGGGGAAAATAAACCACAGACAAAATGTATATCTCTGAGAGAATAAACCAAATCAAATAAAACCATTGTTCATGCTAGTAGATTATTTTATGGTGGGATCACAGAGTTTATCTGCACCATGTGATGACGGTGGAGTGAATCAGTCTGTTGTACGCCCATTGGAGATTTGCCCAATCTTAGAAATCATCAGGTACAAAACAAAATAACCTGCATTAGCACAGCTTCCTTTGATTGTTCTCTTTTCAGTGAAAATATTTCCAGGTCTGGAACTAACATCATTCAAAAATCCAAATTAATAAATTGACAGTTCCTGCAAGCATTCACTGGAGAATGGAATACACAAATCATAAAATACTTGATCGAACTTTGGCACAGTCTATAGAGCTGCCAGTGTGGCAGTTTTAATTAATGGAGAGTTGTAGAATGTTATCATTCTAGTACTGTACTGTACTACTCAAGGGGCCAGTGAAACTGGGAAGTATAATTACGTTGTTGAAAAATGTTATCTTTATGAGCATTACATATTATCTTAGATATCTTGAGCTCAATGGTAAAAGAATATTGATTGTAGGATTGTTTTTCAAAAAGGTTTTGAACTGGAGCATTATGACTTAACCACAGCTGTTTTTCCCATAAACCGGTTTGCAGGAGTATTGGCTCCAGGGAACAGTGACTAATGGGACAGAAGAATCAGTAAGTCTAAAGTAAACAGAGAAATGGAAGAAGGTTGACAGAGTTCTCTGCCCCACAGACAGGAGGCGTGGCCTCAGGTTTCCACCATGTGGTCACCAATGACCTTTCGGCGAAGAGACTCCTACACATAAAGGGCAGACGCGTCGTCAGGGCCACCCAGGTCCCTCTCAGCTGGACCAGCTTCAACAGTGGAGACTGCTTCATCGTTGACCTCGGAGACGTAAGCGCACAAGATTTTCTTGCTGTATGTTTGCGGTTGAAAGGTGAAGCAAAGTGGAGGGACAAGTTTCTACGTTGACAGTGATTCCCTGTCTGTCTGTGTGTTCACCAATCTGTAGAAGATCTATCAGTGGTGTGGATCCAAGTGTAACAAGTTTGAGCGACTGAAGGCGGCACAAGTGGCCAGAGGCATCCGTGACAACGAGAGAAATGCCCGGGCCGAACTGATGGTCGTAGAAGAGGGAAGCGAGCAGTCCGAGTTAACTGATGTGAGTCTCAGCTTTTTCTCTCATAATTTTCACTTCTTTTTCACAGACATATCATGAGTCTCATGATAAGGAAAAACGATTTATTCCAGCCATAATCATAATAAATAGTAAATGATATTGGGTGTGAAACGTAGACTGTATAAAACATAGTCAAAGTCCCCCATGACGTCACCCATGGGTTTCTGAGGAGCCAAAATGAAGCTAGAAGGCCGTCGTCATCTTGGCAGCGCCGGCACAGCCTGACCCCTGGCTCGTCCATAAATGGGCAAAGAATAGGAGCGTGGATGAAGCTGAGTTGGGCCGAATAAAGCCTGATTGCTGAAACACGCCCAACTAGGTTGAAGCTACCAAGCTAGCTAAGGCTAACAAGCTAGGCTGTTGCTGACCGGCTAATCTTATCCCTGTGGTCTTGTTGCTCCCGGTATGTAAATAAAACGATTGTAACGAGACTCCTTCATTCAATCAATCAATTTATTTGTTGCATGAAATCATTCAAGGTAACGTTACAACTCCAGTTGCAATCCCGCCAGCTCCTTCAATCTGTGCATTAGGGTTAATGTTATTCACCATAAAGCAAACACCTATTTTTTTCTTGCCGAAATGGTAAATGGATGTACTTGTACAGTTATTTTCTAGTCTTCTGACCACTCAAAGCTCTTTAACACTACATGTCATCATTCACCCATTCACACACTGATGACAGGGCTACCATGCAAGGTGCCACCTGCCCATCAGGACTATCTAACATTCACATTCACACACCGTAGGCACAGCTACAGGAGCAATCTGGGGTTAAGAGTCTTGCCCAAGGACACATGGACATGGACTAGTGGAGCCGGGGATCGAACCGCCGATCCTCTAATTGATGGACGACCCTGCTCTACCACTGATCCACAGTCCATGAAGCCCTCTGATCTGTCAGATGGCAATAAAGAAAAAGAGTAGTGTTTAAACAGCATTCCGGTATTTCAGGTTTAGCCAAGTTTCATGGACACTACAGTTCCTGATAATACACATTGGCCAGCAGGATGTTTGCACAGCAAGCCTTATTTGTTTTGATTCTCCAAAACACGTTAAGTTTAGTGACTTGATTTAGCCGAGCTAGCAGACAGCTAGCGGCTGTGACAGCAGCCACCTGTCCCTCAAAGCAGCCATGCCCTTAATTATGCATAACTTTAAGCCTTATTAGAATTTAAACAGGTGAGTTATTAGATATATTCAACCCCCGTACAGTTGTCATGGACAGGGATATTAGCTATAGAGACCAAAGCCCAATCCCAATCTTCACCCTCACGGACTTTGAGGCCCGCTCCCGCGAAGTCCGTGAGGGTTTAGTTCTGTCCCACTGTCAGATCATCGAGTGTTTGAGGCTCTCTGGCAGACACTTTGGGCCCTTTATGAACCCTTTCTGTAAGTCAGCATTAGATGGCGACTTTTCCTGAGGGAATTACCCACAAGTCATTGCAATGTAACGTTAAACACGGGGTAACCAAGGTTATATGAATGACCTCTCATCTTGTGAGGAAAGAGCCTGGAAGACGTTCAAATCAGGGAGTACAAAGTATAAAATAAATATTAGGATTGGGCCCAAAACCATGTAAAGTTGGGCTTTTTAACATGGAGGTCTATGGAGATTCACTCCCTTTTGGAGCCTGCCTCAAGTGGCCATTCCATGAGCTGCATTTTTTTACCCTTCCGCGTTGGCTTCATTTTTCAGCCTCAGAGATTGTGCCGCCCTCGATGTAGCTGCTGTATGTAAAACTCTGAATACGGTTGTCCCTTGTCCACAGATCTATTTAAGGTGCGAGGAAAGGTGAAACTAAAACAAGACATCTAAAAAGCATAATCAACACTGCTTGTTTTTAACACATACAGATATACACAAAACAATTATACCAACTCAACCTTTAGTATGAATTAAATCCTATTCATTTACTGTTACATCTTCCATGTATTTATTGTATATTTTACCTTAAATATATTATGTGGCATGGTGTTTTAACTTGTTCATCTGTTTATTGTAATTATTCTTATATGAAGTTTCAATGGCCTCTAGGAACAGTGTAGTCATTGGCACTAGTAACTTAGTCGATTTTTAGCATTAAAGTTCACAGAATGTAACGTCTGAAAAAATAATCACCTGCAATTGTAGATAACAATAAAACAATACATACCCACGATGCAACCAAAAGGCATAAGATGTATGCAGAACTTTGTATGCTAACTTTTTAAAGAAATAATGTTAAATCAAGGTTCACATGTTAGCTTTTGCAAACTCCATTCACTGACCATAAGATACTCTTATTTGCGTTCTTTCTGAAAGTGTTCAGATGGTTCATGGCTGAGATGTAGTCAGGATGAAGTTAGCCTAGCTTAGCATTAAGACTGAAGGCAGAGGGAAATAACTAGCTATGCACCTATCAATCTACCTCTAAAGCTCACTGATAACATGTCCACAGAAACTTAAAACAAACATAGCAATTGTCAATTGTCAACAATTGTCTCAAGCTAATTGACAGATACCGTCAGTGAGCACATGATTTGGTCTCTGTACACTACAGAGTACACAGACTATGGTACCAAACCTGGCAACCTCACTGTCACACAGCACACAGTCACTGCAGCTGGCTGTTTATTGCTCAAGACATTTCTGAGTGTGTATGGACTAAAACAAAGAAGCTACAGTGGGTTGATCGGGGAGTATTAGAGGTGTTGGTAGGTGTAGATTTCTACTTTGGACAGAGAAAGGATGGCTGTTTCTTCCCACTTCCAGTCTTTCTGCAAAACTAGGCAAACTGACTAAAGTATGTATGTATGAGACGTTGGAGTGGTAGCTGTGGTGGAAATGATTCGTATTAATTTCCCTGTGAGAAATAAACGTGATGATAAAGCTCGCACATGTCTTTAAGTATTTTACTGAACAGACACTTCGAACATTCAGCTGAATGGATAGAGCTCTTTCCCTACAGATGCTCCGGAGGTCTAACCACAAGTCAAAGTAGTATATATGCTTCTCACAAACCGCACATTATTTTGATATCACGACGAGCTTCCCCATCCGTACATCCTGTCCGATCGGTGCTGCGTATGTGGAACTTTCTACAGAGATGGGAAAGAAGTGCGATGGCTCACTCATTAGCTAATTCCATCACCAGCTACAGAATAAATGTTTACTGCTTATGAATGTTTGACGGAAGTAGCAGTAACGACTGAGTCATCATTCTTGCTGGTATCGGGAAGAAAGAAATTATATTAAAAAATGATATACTTGTCATATAATTTTTTCAACAGGTCCTTGGAGTCAAACCAGTACTATCAGAGGGAGACGGTGATGATGATGATACAGAGGCAGACGTGTTCAACAGGAAAATAGCCAAACTATACATGGTAGAGTATTCACTCATGCAAAATACCAGAGGTTCAATTCAACTCCTGTCTTACTAAAGATCAAACGTTCTGACTTAGCAGGAAGTGAACATAAGACCATAAATACCAAAATGACCGGTATACTTGTCATGGAATATTATCGAGTCTTCGAATCACATCAAATGAGACACTGAGAAATCTTATCTCATGCAGTTTATCAAGTGGGTTGCTGTTCTGTGACATGGATATCCATTATTTTCAATTTTGTAAATCTGCATAATTTCATACGATAAAGAGTTTTGTTGAAAATAGGACTTGGCAGCGGCTTGGGTCGGATTCAAACCTCCGACCCTTTGCTGCGCGTCAACCCCATCGCTCTCCCCCCTTTAATCTAATTCTCCAGCTGGTCTAATACAGGCAATAAATATTATTATTGGTCTCTCTGCTAACAAGGTTATTATATCTTTTGAATAAACTGTCAGTGAGAAAGCTTGTCTCACAGTTTATTCAAAAGATATATTTGTACCATTGACTGTCCTTTTTTGTGGAGCTCTGGATGGTGAAACACATCTAATAAGCTACGATAACTTCCATTTTGGATGTTCTGTCCCTCAAAGGTCAGCAGAGTCATGATGCCTTTACTGGTCAATGGCACAAATTTGTGGGTCAAAGTTTGCAAAAGTTAAACTTGATGCAAAAAACGTGTACAGATTTACTTCCACCAATCAAGTCTATTCATTGGAATTAAATGATTTTGCAGCAAAATGGTGCCGTTTAAATGCTGGTGCGACTAGGCCTAAAGGCATAATAATTCTTAAAGTTACTGCAGGGAGCTTTCATTTTGTGTTCATTTTGGATGAAAGTCCCATTCCTTTGTCTCAAAATCTAAGGTTTTTTCAATGAGTTTTCGGTTAGATGCCTGAAATAAGGTCTGTGGTTAAAACAATCTTAAGAGATTGTAATGTTTTTGTCTATAACATAAAATACGACAGTAAATTCCCCACTCGTGAATTTTGCATCTAATCTTCATCACGCTGACTAGTCCGATTAATTATAGCCTAGTGTCAGTTTTTTACTTCTGCCGATTGCATTCAAAAGTTATAAGAGTGGTGTTATTTTATGAAGGTTATCTTGCTGAACGAAAAGTGTCAGGATCATATACTTGTGTTTGTCACAGAGCTTGTTTTCTGCACTAATTCAAAAGCCAATGGAAAAATCCTGTGTGATAACTTCCGAAGTTAGCCTCAAAAATATGTCATGCCTTCAGCACTCTAAAGTTTACATTCTCTCTTTGTAACATAGGCTAGGTGATTAATGTGTTTGTGTGTTACCAGGTTTCTGATGCGTCAGGGTCCATGAAAGTGACTGTTGTCAAGGAGGAAAACCCATTCCTCCAGAGTGACCTGCTCTCAGACGAATGCTTCATTCTGGATCATGGCAGAAACAAGATGATATTTGTATGGAAAGGTAATCAGACAGCGTTTTAGCGTCTGCTTTGAATGGTGTGTTGTCTTTGTGACTGTGCAGAAGGATTTCAACATCAATCGCATCTCATATATCTCCAACAGGGCAAAAGGCTAACCCCAGTGAAAGAAAGGAAGCCATGAAAACAGCTGAGGGCTTCATTGAACAGATGGGCTACCCTGCAAACACACAGGTTTACTTTCACTTTCACTTGATTTTAAAGAAGTGCTTTATTACAGGTTCTGGGGATTAAACCTGAAAACTGTTTTCAATATGTTTGATTATGTTGATTAGGATTTAATTCTTTCAGTGAGCAAAAATACTTGACTTCAACAAAAGCTGTTGTGAAACTTGTGTAATAATTGAGTGTTGCAACTGATGATCCTGCAGATCCAGGTGCTACCAGAGGGAGGAGAGACTCCCATGTTCAAGCAGTTCTTTCAGGGCTGGAAGGACAAGGACCAGAGTGAGGGTTTTGGGAAGGTGTTTGTCAAAGAGAGAATTGCGAGGATCCAGCAGAGGCAGTTTGATGCCTCCAAACTCCATGAGTCCCGTCACATGGCCGCCCAGTACAACATGGTGGATGATGGGAGTGGACGCACGCAGGTGACTGAATATACAAGAAGTTAAACCACACTATGGTGCAATGTTGAAGAAAAAGCTGAGAAGCCATGACTTCCAGTCATGAATTGCTGAAGTCTCTTTGGGGCACAAAGCATGCATTTCCCTCTACCTCTTTCATCAAACTAGTTGTCCATTACGGGGTTACAGAACCCACGGTACTGGGATACCAAGAGGGGAGAACTGGGATTTCTCCTATGAGCAAATGCAGAGCCATTGGAGATTGTTGACACACGTTAAAACAGAGGTTACCTCGATGAGACTCCAGTTTTGAGTCCAAACACAATCATGCCTTTATATCACAAAGTAATAAAATGATGGGCAATATGCTTAAACCACAATATGGCCAGATCATGTACAATATATTGATCTGGTGTTGCGGTGATGAAATCAATGGGAGAAATCTGAAACTGAACTATAAAACAAAACTGTTTTTGGTGTAAATTTAGTTTTTGGAGTTGGTGGAGACCAAACCATAGCTAAAAGGAGAGTAGAAATACATTGATCAGATGGATACAAACATGACTCCAGTGGCATGAAACTGTTGCTCTTTGCCTTCTTGATGTTGGCTGATATCAGACAGAATTGTCAACAAGTTAAACTCTGTTTCCATCTTCAGTCTGATAATGCCTCCATTAATCAATTTCCTTGGGGGTTGGGGGTTTCGATATTTGCTGACATTATGACTAGAGACCGTATCCGTCAGAATCGACAAATACGGATGTACATCATCGATCGTGATGTATTATTCAGCAGCCCAAACACCAGAAGAGAGGCCACTGAGTGAAGGCTGGAGAGATGTCGGGGTCTCCCTTATAGATTCTGGGAGGATTTGTGGAAATGTTTTACATTACTTGTAGGGTGGAAGATTCACAGAGTGTCGTAAAGACGTGGCAGTCAGAGCATTATGTTACAGTTACTGACACAAACGAGGAAGAGGAGAGAAAAGAGGAGAGGAGGAACCTTGAAACGGCAACAAAGACACCACAGAAAAGAAGCTTACATTGAAACGGAGAGTCACTTTAAATTGATTTAGAACAGCCTCAATAGCAGCATAAATGTCGTATGTACCGGTCTTCAATGTTGCTTGACATAATTGGCCACTCATTAGTCCCCCCGCTGCGCTTATTTGTCGACTACTTTTTAATCGACAAACACAAGGCCACACGAATCAGTCGACTCGAATCCGATGAAGTGGGCGAAGGCAGAGCTCCGGACCCAGGCAATATGCTGGATGTGCCAACAGGCAACGGTTTGCAAAACACATTAGCCAAAAAGAGCTTTCTACGGTGTATGTCAGATTCGGTGTTTACACCTCGATCTGCCGCCCCAAAATGACCACAAAAATGTTTCTTTTGTGGCCCCTGGTGGGGGGTAGATTGGGGAGTGTGCTTTTGACTTGAACCATAACTTCATCTGAAGTCATTAGAAGGTATATAATAGATCTGAAGATTGGCTTGTGATTAAATAAACAAGCCCAATGAGAAAGCAATTACGCAACTTCAGCAATAATATGTTGCCAGACTTCTCTCTTTGACACTATCCTTACATGTGGCTCTTAGTAGTGAACATTGTTTCCATCTGTTAGATCTGGAGGGTGGAGAGCAGTGGCCGAGTTCCTGTCGACCCAAAGGGCTACGGTCAGTTCTACGGGGGGGACTGCTACATCATCCTGTACACCTACGGGAAGAGGCACATCATCTACACCTGGTATGACACTGGTTTTACATAAGCAACAAAGAGTGTCACTTCCTCTCTAATATGGTCTAAGGCTCTGCACCAAGCTTCCTGATATATGTCGATCATATCTGTGGTTTATTACCGCTCTGTAGAGCTGAGGGGAACTGCAGGGTTGATAATTCTCTGTGGTTTTGTCAGTAAGACGACTCTGTTTATTGTAAAATATAATTAAGTTTGGCTTAAAGGTTTACTCAGCATTGTCACACGTCTCTTCTGGCCTGTAGGCAAGGAGCCAGATGCTCTTTGGATGAGCTCACAGCTTCGGCCTTCCTGACCGTAGAACTGGATCGTTCACTGGGAGGGCATGCAGTTCAGGTACAGCCAGTGTGAAACAGAATAAAAAGCATGTGCAATGGATGCCTGAAGTAGCTCATGAATCTGTCTCTCTGCCTAATTAAGTCAAATGTGGTTTGCAATGCTTTGTCACACTAAACAGTAATCCAATGAACATGCTTAGTGAATTTCTTAGTTTATCACAAACAAACAGTTTTGGCTGCAGCTCGGTTCATATGTTAATCAGCAGACTTCAGAAGTGCTTGTTGGTGGATTTGTACAGAGCCAGGTTAGCTAGTTCCCCCTATTTCCAGTCTTTATGCTAAGGTAAGCTAACTGTTTCCCTGGCTGTAGCCTCAGAACGAAGAAGCATATTTCCCAAAAGGTCAAACTATTCCTTCTACAAAAACAGCACACACAATACAATAACACTGCTCAAAGTTCAAAAACCAAGACTTAGAGGCGGTGTACTGTAGGATTAAAGCAACAGAAAGATCAAGGTTTTGGCATGAATTTTCCTTGGAATTGCCTACATATTTTGTGTGTGTGTGTGTGTGTGTGTGTGTGTGTGTGTCATCAGGTCAGAGTGTGCCAGGATAAAGAGCCCCCACATCTGCTGAGCCTCTTCAAATCCAAACCCCTCATTGTATATAAGAGTGGTACGTCCCGCTTCAGAGGCCAGACCCCCCCACCTCAAACCCGACTCTTTCAGGTACGACGGAACCTGGGCACCATCACCAGAATCGCTGAGGTGAGCATTTTCTTGCCGCATGGCAGTAGATATTTATGATGGGCGTTTTGTCCGTTTTCACGTAAAGGTGTTGAATGTCTCATATGTTTCAGGTTGATGCCAGGGCATCCAGTCTGAACTCTAATGATGCCTTCCTGCTGAAGATGGCTGATGGGCGGGGCTATCTGTGGATGGGCAAAGGGGCCAGTGAAGAAGAGAAAAAAGGAGCTGACTACATGAGTAAAGAGCTGAACTGCAGCAGCAAATACGTCATGGAGGAAAGTGAACCAGGTCATCATCTACATTTCACTTCCAAATATAAAACACAAATACCTTCTTCTGACGGGGGAGTTTGGATGATGGTGACATTCAAACAAACAACATGAGCGACAGCTGTGACTCAAAGCCGGTACTCAACCTGGTACTAAAATAAACCTGTGAACTCGGTTGTGCATGGCTAGCAGTGCATGACTGTGAGTACAGAGCTGCTGCAGCAGGATGTAATGGTTTAACACAGGATGTATCAGACAACTGGACTAGTCCTGCCTGGTATCTGCACTTATACGCATAATTGGGCTGTTTATTTCAGAATTCTTTATACTATATAGGAGGCAAACAACCTTCCATATTTTGCAAAAAATAAGGAACATAAGGAACATCGACCTCTGTCGACAAGAACATCGACCTCTGTCGACAAGAACATAAGCAGGAACAAGCATGAGAAAAAAGTCAGATGGCAGCCGTGTATTAACAAGTTACTGTAAAAAAAAAAAAAAAAAAAAACGTCAGTGGAGCTGAACGGGTGATGCAACAGAGCAGAGAGCTAGCAGCTAGGGATCTGGTACGGCACCCACCATCAAAGCTTAACTTTAAGCCTTGATATCATTTAAACAGGGGAGTTTATTAAAGATTCATCAAATGTCTTTCAAATGTCAGTGTTGTGTTTTGTGTTGCAGATGATTTCTGGGCAGCATTAGGGGGGAAGACAGAGTACCAGACCTCAGAAAGACTGAACAGTGAGACCATCACTCACCCTCCTCGTCTGTTTGGATGTTCAAACAAAACCGGCAGGTTCATAGTAAGTATTTCACCTACGCCGTCACCTCTTTTTGATGTAATGGGATTAAGTGAAAAGTACATGTGATGGGTGCTTTGTGCTGCTACATTCCTTTGTGTATACAAGGGCGTGATAGAACCAGTACATTTGATAAACTACAGTATGGTGAGTCAGCCCTAATCCAAATGATCTGTTCAAAGAGCATGCACTATTCCTTGACCTGCTTTAATCCCAGGTGATAATCATTATGTTTTGAAACAACAGTTACCTTACTGATAACAATGTCTCTATAATAATAATGTATATATTATCAGTATAATAAAATTATACTGATTTCCTCATGTGATCAGTAGAGTCGGTGATAAACACTGCAGCGAGTGGAATGGGATGTTGTGGAGCAGTATTCTTACCCGTGCCATCATGTGTGCAGATTGAGGAGGTTCCAGGAGAGTTCACACAGGTTGACCTGGCTGAAGATGACGTGATGCTGCTGGATGTGTGGGACCAGGTACTGTACACAGCTGTAGCAAAGTGTAGGTCATCTCTGGACAAACTCCACAGTCAATCTAATGTTCTGTTGCAGGTGTTTGTGTGGATCGGAAAGGATGCCAACGAGGTGGAGAGGACTGAGTCCGTCACATCTGGTGAGCTTTTGGATTTTTTACTCTTCTCCGTGTGTTGCTGCTTTAGCTGCGTTGCTGCACCAGCTTTTTATCTCGATGCGCCCGACTCCTAATAATCACATAACGGCAGCAAATTTAAATAGCAATTTAGTTTTGCAGATTTACTGGAAATTCTGTAAAAATGTGCCTTACATTTGGATAGAACTTTTTTAAACTAATCTAATGGCAATTATGTTTTCTCCAAACCACATTTGCTTAATGAAATTGGTTGTTCATAAACGTAATTTTAGGAGAGAGGGAGACGCTGAAAACTAATGAACCACCATGCTGCCTGCACTAAGGTTTAATATACTGTATTACAGTCAGCTGTCAGTTACATGGTTTGTAAGCCTGATCTGTAGGACTGAGTCTGAGCTGAGTCCCTGCAGGGTCCACACAACACGTACCACTCTCTCACCCATTTATCAGGGGTGACTGTGGCTCAGTGCAACAGCAGGGTCGTCCTTCAATCACAGGATCGGTGGTTCGATCCCCGTCTATGTCGATGTGTCCTTGAGCAATAGTAGCCCTGTCATCAGTGTATGAATGGGTGAATGATGACATGTAGTGTTAAAGAGCTTTGAGTGGTCGGAACACTAGAAAAGAACTATACAAGTACATCCATTTACCTTTCATGTCTTTTAGCTTACCACAGAATTTGTCTTCGTTGAATGTCACATGTATAAAACATTAACCTCTTACTGCCACATGAGGTCACTATTTACACGGGACACTAACTTATTGGCAACACCACCCAGATGTAGCTATTTGCTTCCCCTTAACAGTGACTCTTCGTCTCCCCTGCAGCCAAACAGTACATAGAGAGTGACCCGAGCGGCCGGGACAAGCAGACTCCTGTGGTGGTGATGAAGCAAGGCCATGAACCTCCCACCTTCACAGGCTGGTTCCTGGCCTGGGACCCTTCCCACTGGGACTCTGTCGCCAGGAGCATGACGTCCTTGCGTCTTTAGATTCAGAATATACAGATGCATTGATCCACCCCCAACAACTGAAATAGCTTCCTTTACATAACCAGTGTGGTCAAATACATACATTCAGTTGATAGATGTGTTTTCTGTGACATTTTTTATTGAAAATTGTGTTTGTACTGTTACTTTACCGCATGCAGGCACAACTTTCACATTGATAATGACCCCCCTTATTTTCACTCTCTGAAATTTTGGGAAGGTTGGGAATCTGTGGTCTTTGATTTGCTACTTTGGAATAATTCTAATAAAATGATTTTATTTGACATGTTTGTATCCAAACTTACTTTTAACAGTTAAGTGATATAAGACATGAGATTGATCTTCTAATCTCACTGTTGGTAAGAAAGGGAATAAGTGTATTTCCCAAAAATGTTGAGCTATATTCCTTTAGAGCAGCATGTCATTTCTGGAGAACAGTATATTTTCGGTGTCGATGGCACTCTCTAGTTGGAATAAGTACAGATACATTAAATTAGCTTTACCTCTCACCTCTATTTCAGATTCAAAAGCACTTCATAAATGGTATATAACTCACTTTAATGTATCTGTTTGAAAGTATTTCAAGTGATTATGAATTGACGTATCAGTTATTCATTATGTAGATTCAGTGCATCTTCTAAGAAAGGATGAATAATTCTGGCTACTGCAACAATTAATATGACACATGTTGGATAAGATTGCATCAGTTCAATTAATTATCTTAATGATATAATCTAGAGGTTTCACAACTTCTGAAGCATCCTTCATTTCATTTTGAGCTTGTAAAATGATGTTCAAAGTAAACTGCATTAGAAATTACACTTTGTGATTGTTTAGAAAATATTATATTATTAATAATATATCAATAATTTATTCAATAATGTCTAAATAAAAACATTGCATAAGAAATTTCACTCTTAAGGTCACACAAAGACTCAAAAACATTTAAAGCAGAAAGCTGAAGAAGACACATCAGTAATCGAAATGTGTAATGTAACTTGTGATCTAATTTGACATTTTTTATACTTTCACTTTGCCAAAACCAATCAACACATTTACAGCGTTGAATGTCTCATACAGAATGTGAAGTTATTTCTGAGCATCATGTTCAAACGTTCTTGACCCTATTGGAGCCCATAGATGTTATTTCAGAATCATACTTCAGCCATTAGATGTTCATATCAAACTACTGGCAACATTGGGATTCAATAATCCTTGTTTTGGTATAACGTCATAGTGTTACTATGACACACTATTGTGTGTCCACTAGAGGATTTGGAGCATTAAAAAGTCTCCTGTAGGCTGTAAGCAGGCTGGTCATGGTCAGAGATGGGCAAAAATACATCAAAATGTATTTTGATACAAAATACCCCTCAAATAAATGTATTCAAATAAAATACAAAATACTGGTGCCAGAAAATGTAACAAAATACAATACATTTTGTATTTTCTATCAAAATACATTTTGATGTATTTTTGCCCATCTCTGGTTGTAGCTAATTGTTCCGACAGACGTTGTAATTAGAGATGCACCGATCCGATATCAATATCTGTATCGGTCCCGATATAGGAAAAAATTCTAGATCGGGTATCGGTGACAATGTGACCGATCCATAAAGGCAAATCTATTCAGTCCAATTATATGCGTTGTGCTCTGCGTAACGTCATGCGTTAGCGAACTGGCCGCATAGATTGTTTTCAAAATGGAGCGAGCGAAAGGATCAGCCATCTGGAACCGGGCAGCCGCTCTCAGTTGTCGGGGATAAGGGATTCCGGCTGCTAGTTAACCACCTGGAACCACGCTACGACATGGTAAGCCGAAAATATTTGTCGGAGACGGCGCTACCTGAACTGCACGGTAAAGTATGCAAACACATATTGAAGGAGATAAAAGATGTCAAATCGATAAGTTTCACGACAGACATCTGGAGCTCCGACGTTTCCCCCGTGTCACTTTTAAGTTTAACAGCACACTGGCTGGATGAAACTTTTGTGCCACACAGTGCAATATTAAATGCAACAAACTTTCGTGGGTCGCACACCAGCGAAGCGATAGCAGCTAGCCTGAAGGAAATGTTTGACAAGTGGCAAATTCCGTTGAGCAAAATCCACGTGATTCTGAGGGACAACGCCAGCAACATGAGAAAAGCGATGGACAACCTGGGGGCGCGTAGCGTCGGCTGCGTTTTTTAAATCGATTCAGCACTGTTTTTCTCTATTAGATCGGTATCAGATCGGTATCGGCCGATACTAAACCTCAGATATCTGTATCGGTATCGGAAGTGAAAAACGTGGATCGGTGCATCCCTAGTTGTAATGCTACCTAGCTAGTTCTGTCCGTGAACTTCAGCGTTACACTGCAGTTGTTAAATGTTAGTAGGACTGGATATGGAATATATTTTAATTAATTTGAATGTGTTCACACCATGTTTACGTAAATTGTGAAATGTTATGATCTGCAATTTAGCTCAGAATGAAACTAGCTGTGGCCTGAGCATGACGCTAACGTTGGTCCTCTCTCTGTATTAATCCACAGGTAAAGCTATTGACTACACAGTGCTTCCGAGCCTGTGTAACCTTTGCTGCCGGTCCAGAGTTCCCCTAGGTCTGGTGCCGGTACCACATTCAAATTTGTACTTAAATTAAAGGACACAAGTATTAAAAAACAAATCTAGCATTACAACATTCGTCGGAACAATTAGCTACAACCAGAGATGGGCAAAAATACATCAAAATGTATTTTGATACAAAATACCCCTCAAATAAATGTATTAAAATAAAATACAAAATACTGGTGCCAGAAAATGTAACAAAATACAATACATGTATTTTGTATTTAAAATATAGGAAATACTTTTTTCTGGATTTTCTATTTTCTCACAATTTGGTATAGCAGAGCATTCAGATTTGGGCTATATAATGTACACAAAGCTCTGGTGAACCCCACAAAAAGGAAGAGCAGTCAGTGTAACTAAGCAAAGCTATTAAAAGACAACAACTTGATTGATTATGTATATATATATTTGTATTAATGGGACTTAACAGCCCATCAACTTTGGCTTTGTATCAACAAGAAAATATTCATCACATATGAATAGCATCACACATTAGGCCTATGTATACTATAAAAGCAAAATATAGAATTAAAACCACTACTGAGATTTTTAAAACAACTTGTTTTGTACTATAAAAAAGTCCTCCAGACTAAACATCAAAATATGCTTTCTGATCTGAGCCGTCAACTAGCTTGATGTTCAATGTATGTCTGGGTCTGGCTACAAAGCCTATTGTATATCAAGCTAGCGATTGATGCTAACATGCTAATGACGCTAGCATGCTGTCTAGGCTAGTGCACAGCCAGTGTTTAGCAAGTTAGCTTATCAGTGGAGTAGCAGTATTGTATTTTGTTACATTTTCTGGCACCAGTATTTTGTATTATTTTAATACATTTATTTGAGGGGTATTTTGTATCAAAATACATTTTGATGTATTTTTGCCCATCTCTGGTTGTAGCTAATTGTTCTGACGAACGTTGTAATGCTAGTTTTGTTTTTTAATACTTGTGTCCTTTTAATTTCAGTACAAATTTGAATGTGTTACCGGCACCAGACCTAGGGGAACTCTGGACCGGCAGCAAAGGTTACACAGGCTAGGAAGCACTGTGTAGTCAATAGCTTTACCTGTGGATTAATACAGAGAGAGGACCAACGTTAGCGTCATGCTCAGGCCACAGCTAGTTTCATTCTGAGCTAAATTGCAGATCATAACATTTCACAATTTACGTAAACATGGTGTGAACAAATTCAAATTAATTAAAATATATTCCACATCCAGTCCTACTAACATTTAACAACTGCAGTGTAACGCTGAAGTTCACGGACAGAACTAGCTAGGTAGCATTACAACGTTCACGTATTTGGTATCCTTTTGGATGTGCTGTCAGTTACTTACCTGTACCACAGGGTCTGGAGCGTTGCACCCGTCCGCGCCTCGGGATTGTCAAATGCTAAGCCGAAGTCGATGACTTTGACTTTTAATGGCTGCCGTAAACAGTCCGTCATCATTATATTTTCAGGCTTTAAGTCAGCATGTACAATCCTTGCGCTCTTTAGGAACTTCAGTGCAGTGGCCAACTGGAATCATAAACAACAATCAATAAATTCCATCAACAAAACTACGATAAAACATGATTTATTGAGCGACGAGGAAGACATTATCTTTGTTTGTTGTTTTAGGGTTTCAATTTAAAAAGAAAGATGTATTTTGATGTGAATTGCATCTGGGAATACATGCATTTAAGAGACAAAGCACAGCCTTGATCCAGCGATTTAGACAACGCAATTAGTTTGACAACCTTTGTATGACAACTCAAACCTGTAGCACTATGGGGCGGATCTCCTTCAACTCCAGAGACATAGATTGGCGCTCCTGCAGGAACTCGTACAGACTGATGTCCAGCTTTTCGAACTCCAAACAATAACGGCCCTTGTAGGCAAAGGACTCGTTCCACACAACGATGTTGAACTTGTCAGAGTCGAGCGCTTTCATCTTTTTCAAGATCTCCCCCTGTTGAGTGAGATGTTAGAAAAAGATTAGATGTGAATTCAGAGTGTTTCTGAATTAGAAATGACGATAGACATAATATTTTGTACCTCTGCCTTTATCGCCTCAATACTCGGAGATTTAAGGATTTTTACAGCCATTGTTTCATCGGTGGCTGACTTCTTGCATAGGGTGACTTCTACGAAAGCACCGCACCCCAGGAGATCCTGCACCTCATAGTCAGACGTGGCGGAGGAGATCCGGCCTCCTACAACGACCTGAAAGTCGTGAGTCATGTTGCAGATCAAACCCGCTGTGGGTTTCTCACGCCTGAGAGGAGAGTAGGAAAGAAGGACTGAATCAGATTCTGTCATTTTAATCTTTAATTTTTAGAAGCTGAAACCACAGTAAAAAGACCTAGAAGTACTGCTTACTTATATCCCTCCCTAAATAAATAATCATATTCACTGTAAACATATACAAATACATCTTAAAACTTAAAACTATATAACAACTATATATCAGATCTTTAGACCATTTACTCCCATTTTTTTATATTAGGTACACAAACAAAGCTGTAGGGGAGAGTGGGGTAATTTGTGCAAGTAGTGCCACCCCTGTTATCTAGAAAACCATAGAAGAAGTTGGTCATGTGACCACATATTTTTGAAGGGGCATCCATTTCACTCATCCTGCAAAGAAGGGAGACACATGGCTTGAGAGGTAAGCACATTTAAGTTCAAAAAACAATTTTTTGCCCTCAAAAGTAACATTTCTATGATTAAGGTTTTTTGATTGCTGTGTTTGAACAATTATAGACAACTTTGAAAACAGTTCACACATGTTTTAGTGCTTTAGTAAGCTACAGCATGAGTCTATAGCAGTTAGCATGATGCTAGCTCAAAACAGCTGGGGGATGCATTTTTTTCAAAATGGTGGTTCTGGGGTAATTTGAGCCAAAGGGACTGGGTTAAGTTGTGCCACTGGCACAACTTACCCCAACTTATGATTTTTTACTATATATTACTTTATTGTATTTTATTGTTATTGTACATTGTACTCTTACATTTGATCACTAAAACTATGTGATATTCTTAATTTTAGACCATCATGCCACGCAAATACAAACGGAAGACAGACAGGGTTTCAACTCCTCTTGAGGAGTTGGAAAGAGCAGTGAAAGAGGTGCAACAGGGAAAGACCATACGTCAGGTTGGAAAGGAGATGAAGATCTGCAGGATGACCATAAAAAGATATATGGATAAGAAAAAAATAGGAGAAGTAACAATGCCAGGCTATGAAAGAACAGCAGCTGCCAAACATGTCTTCAATGAGACCATGGAGAAAGAGCTTGCTGACCATATTAAGACACTAGCAGCAATGTTTCATGGCATAGGTGCCATGGCAGGCTGAAAAGAAGAAAAGGAGTGGAAATAAGAAGGGGGGCCTGAAAGGGTCAAAACCAACCAAACCCAAAAAGAAAGTGCTCTCCAGTAGCTCAGAAGAGAGTGACTTTCCGATTCCACTTAGCGATGGCACTGATTATGAGAGTTCAGATGTCCAGAGTGATGAAGATGATGGTGACAAGGATCTGTCTGCTGGTGACTTTGTCATTGTGAAGTTTGCAGGTAAAAAATCCAAATCCTATAACTATGTTGGCTTGGTGGAGAATGTTGAAGGTGACGGGATCAGTGCAAAGTTTCTGAAGCAAAGTTGTAAGAGGTCTGTTGATGGAAAGCCCATCTTCACATTTAGAGAGAATGATGAAGGAGTCATCCCTATAGGTGATGTGCTCAAGAAACTACCCACACCACAAAAACTTGGTGGTACAGCCAGAAGGGAGCATAAATTCACATTCCCCTACAGCATTGACAAGTGGGATGTTCAGTAGTAGGCCGAAGAGTCAATTAGGTGTTCATGTGACGGTATAGGCCTTGTTATAGAAAAGTGGCCTTTGATGTTGTTAAAACTTTAAATAAACGTTAAATAAGTAATTTGTATTGAATTTGTCTTGCTTTTATATAGCATTATTGTTTGTGAGATTAAAATGATCTGTTTTACTTTAATTATCAATGGCACAATTTACCCCAGTGTATTCTCTCTAATGGCACAACTTACCCCGTACCGGGGGCAAGTTGTGCAAAACCACTTTTTTTTCAAAAGCTATATTTATCAAACAGTTTGTTTAAGATCCAAAGTTATTGTTCCCAGGGATGCACAACATCCTAAACTATATGTAGATATCTTAGTTGGAGGCATTACTGTTATCCCCTTGCTTTAAGGGCACTTTAAGTAAAAATTGGCACTACTTACCCCGCTCTCCCTATATTATTTATATATTACCAGTATTTTATCTACAGGAGACTTAAAATACAAATGGAAACTTTCACAGTAATGTATAAGCTGAAAAGAAAAAAAAAAAGATAGATGGGATTCATAGAATTAAAACTGTTGTACACAGGTAAAGAGTAAATAAATGACTGTACTGAGACATGTTGTCCACCTGGCCAACTGTAGAATGTATGAAATAATAAAACTAAGAATACTTTCATAATATGCCTTTTAAATACAATAAATTGGATATTTAATGTTTTTTTAACAAATGGACATCTACTGTCATAGCCTGACTAACTGTGAACTATATTATCTGCCAGTAATTGATATGACATTATGACATTCACATTGAGAAGCAGCATAACTTGTAATACAGCGCAAGATTAGATGGTCAGACGTCTCTTGATAAGGTTATTATGAACATACAAGCTCCCAACCTCCCTCTTCCTATAGCTAGCTATTCCACTGATAAACTAACTTGCGTTATTAGTATGTTAGCATCAATTGCTAGCTTGATATTTTAACTATCACCATGTACTGTATATACAATAGGCTATGTAGCCAGACCCAGACATACATTATACATCAAGCTAGTTGACATCTGTCACACTTAGATAACATATGTACCTTGACAGACAATCCGTTGAACTTGAAGAATGAACTCGTGAACTGTTTTTTGATTCTTGGAGAAAGTATTTTGAGTATTTTAAATACAAAATTACTCCACTCTAAAGTATTTTGTTACAAATTACATTCGATTTTTTTATCGGCCCTATCAAATACAAATGACAAAATACTCAAAAGTATTTGAAATACGTATTTGAAATACAAGTAATAGAAATACTTCCCATCTCTGGTCATGGTCAACTACCACAGACTCTTTATTAGTCAACTACTCAACCACACACACTCATCCCAGTGGCATTACCTCTTACTGCCACATGAGGTCACTGTGTAACATATGAGAACGATTATGGGATCATGGGAACCAACACTCAGATGTTGCAGTTATTTTTTGTGATGAGACCTTGATCATCTGCAGCAAAACAAAAACTAGTGTTATTTTATGACAAACTAGTTGTTTTGGTCCTTCGATATGATTGGAATCATTTAGATTCTTTGTAATTGTTTGTTGTTCATTTCTTTTTTTTTTAATCAATCAGTTTGTTTAAAAAATACATTTAAATGTATATAGTGTTTAGTGTATTAATTTGACAAGAATACAGGAATAGTTCAACACATTGGAAAATACACTTCGGCTACATCCAAACTACTACGTTTTCCTTTTTAAACAATCTCCGTCCAGACTAACACGCCTGAAAACACATGTCTCATGACCATTCACGTACACTAGGCATTCAGATGACATTGTAAACAGGAAGTATATTGTCTACTCTGCGGATGGTTGCTTAGTTACAGAAAACACAATGGATCTCTGCCGTAAAACGTTGGATTGCACCTTCCGGATTGGGAATGAGCGAGTCCAAGTGTATCGGGGTCTTGTTCACGAGTGAAGGCAAAATCAAGTGTCTTCAGTGCTGTGGGCGTTCTGCTGAAGAGGGAGCTTAGGCTCAGAGTAGACACTGCTCCTTAGAGTCGAAAGGGGCCGGCTGAGGTGGTTCAGGTATCTGATCAGGATGCCTCCTGGACACCTTCCTTTAAAAATGTAGAACGTAGCAAAAGTTATGCATTTTAAAACAAAAAGTTATAAGTGTGGTGTGCTTTTCATTCCAACAATGAAAGGAGAAGATCAAAAATGCCTTTTGTGTTGCAGTTCAAGTCCACACAGGCCCTTTGCAGTCATGCTATTTGTCTTCAGAAGGGACCTTTACTCAATCAATCAATGTTTTGTCAAATGTTTGTTCTTTGTGATTTATTGCCAGTTTCTACCTGGTTAGTTTGTTTGCATTCTCTTCAGATGTTCTATGAATAAGGTATGTATTAATGTATTTGTTGGTGTTTTGTTAAGGATGAAGCACAATATGGGAAATCTCACCTGCGTAGGCTACATGCTGGACATTGCGCCCGAATCAGAACTGCACTCACTTAAGCACCACATAGTGGTGCACAAGACCTCTTATACAACCTCCAATCCTGACCTGGGATCTGACATGGGGGTTAACCAGTCTCTTGCAAAGTGCACACTTGAGGTAGAGAATGTGTAAATGAAGCATGATGCCCCAATGGAATAATCAGCAAAGAAAATGAATGCCATTATATTCAAAGCACAGATAGAAACTCTTTTCACTTGGATGGTAAAAGCACACAACATTGGGACATTGCTGACAAAAAATAAGAGGAAGGTTATGTGGAGAAATAATGAAGTTTCCTCATTTTTGATAAGTTTGTTCCAATTATCAGAAATGATTATTTATGAATGATCATTTCAATGAAAACCAAAAGCCAAACCTCTAATTTAATTAAACAATAAATTAGAACAAACATATAGACCTACTACAAAATGCAGGGCTTTGCTATTCATATTTCTGTGATTGGTCGAGTTTCTTTCACTCATGAATTGAAGTTTGATTCTGAATGCGCGAATCGTAATGTCAAGCTGAACACTCCTTCATTTACGTCTTCTCCCCCTCAAGTGCCCACCTCTGGAGAGACTGTGAGGATTGGCGCGTACAACAACATGAATATTTTGTGGCTTCAGAGCAGAGAGCTGCCTCACGCCTCTGAAATGTGCTGGTGGAATCACATGCATTGTCTAGAGTGGCTGCAATCGGTCCAGCAGGCGCTCATGGTGGAATCCAGGCGCAAAAAATGGTCTTACGCGCCACTATGTGGTGCATTGCAGGTCTGAATCGGGCCGTTTAGAGGAAATCATACTTTCACTGAGTGTGTGAGACATGTGTGTCTCAGAAATAAAGAAGCACACACACCAATGGTCCTTGTTAGTGCAGAGAAAATGATCCACCATCACAGGTTAAACAGTTCTCAATAAGGTGTACAGCTCAGCAGCGGAAAATGCATCTCCAAGAGGACCAAGATGTCACGCCCCTCGGCGTCTGATAATAACGCATAAAGCACACTTTAGAGTCGCACCGGGCTTTCAAGTAACTACAGTATAAACCCATCTGTGTCATCATTAGACACTCAGAGAAAACGACCCATTCTCACTCCCAGCTCGTCAAATACCACCACTGTGTCAGTGCCCCTCTGCATCGGAGATCGACCCATGGAGGCCCCCTTCAGCCGTATGTGAGGCACCGGGCTTTCACTTAGCTCCAATGTAACTCTCCCACAGCATTCATGGACAGTAAGAGCTTGTGACTTGACATAAAGTGCATGGGATTCTGCTTCGGGCAGGTGGGGGATGGGTCAAACTAACGCTGGACTTTTCGGCCACGAGACTGGTGCTCGTAGTCCGTATGTAATAAAAGTAAACGTTGACTCATTTTGTCTTTAGTCACATCATGTCAGTTGTTAGTCACGTGCCTCATAAGTATCGTTAGTACCGTGAGTCACGTGATTCCCGAAACATTTGAGTTCCGTGGGACTGTGAATCGTCACCTAAACCTAACCTATGCACGTAATGAGCGTATACTGACACACTGTCCGCAGGGGTATCTAGTGTATCGCGGGGCACGATTAAGTGGTGCTATTTTAGGAGTTGTGAGTGAGAATGTGTTGGAGAAAATGCTGCAAGTGCAGGTGGGTCAAACAAACACAGGACAACCAGGAGACCGGTGTACTTGAAAGGTGTTTCAATTCAAATCAATTCAATTTATTTTTGTATAGCCTAACATCACACCGTCTCATGTCAATGTGTCCTTGAGCAAGACACTTAACCCCTGCGTCTACGGTGTGTAGATAGAACTGAATTATAAGTCGCTTTGGATAAAAGCGTCTGCTAAATGACTGACTGTACTGTAAAAAGTAGAGCTTTTATCCAATCAGATTTCACCTCTATGTCTCTAGGTAAGAAGAGAGGCCCGAGGCCCGCTAGGTAGACTTGTGCAGTTTAAGTAAATGGGGACGATATTGTTGATTCTCAAAGTGTTCAACCAATCAGATCTTTAGTTTGACATGTTGGACGTATTCTTTGACATGTCAGAGCTGTCTAGGTGGCCTAGCCGAGTATGTCAACATTAACGTGCAGCTCAACGTTAACGTGCGGTGTGATTGGTCAGTGGGCTAAGGTCACTGTTGTCAAACTGAAGCTAGCTAGGAGAAGTTAGCAGTAGTTGTAAGAGTTCAAGTTGAAAGATATGTAAGAAGTTATGACATTGACATGACATTTTTTCGTTTTGCCTGGTATAGATTCTTTTTTCTTTTTTTACCTAGCTTTGTTTTTTTAACACTCAATGGCTGAAGGAGGAGAAACGGATTTCTCGAGAAGGACATTTGCAGAAAAGCTGGACATCAGCCCTGACCCAGCCAGGAAAAGGATTTGTACAAACGGTATTTCTGGCTGACAGCGTCAGAGAAGCGTTGCACATTTTATGGCTAAGAATGTGTTTTATTTGCGACTGAGCGTCTTGGTGTTTGGAGCTAAGCTGGATTTGCTAACCTGAGTTGGCTAACCAAGGCAGCAACACGACACCATAGCATGACAGGACACTTACAAGCTACGGTGCTTTTGAAAACTTTTGCTGAGACCCGAGTGGATCCACAACTCAACGAACACGTTCACAGGAGGACCTCTGGCTGGAACTGAACCACACCGATGTTCTGTACAACCGCGTCATTAAACTCTTTAACAAAGAAAGGAGGATGGACTTTGTCTTTAAGTGAACAGCATCTTTGGTAGTGAACTGCTTTTGTTTTTACATCTGCAGTAGCGTTACTACTGTGTTCATTTGTCTATGGTGTCGTTTTTATGATATGGTTAATATTGTTCCCTCTGATGTGAATAATATTTGAATGGTGCTCTTCAGTGTGTGGATGAATGCGTGTTTTAGCGCCGCAGAGTTGCTGGACTGATTTGTCATGCTTTGTTGTCATATAAATATATGTGACTGGTTCTTGTGAGTTTGTTCTTGTCATTGTGTTAATTACATTGATTTTGACTCTATGCATTGCCCATTTATGAGGAAGCATCCCGTCATGCGCGTATTCATGTTTCTGCAGAGTTAATGTATTTGTAGGTGTTGAGCTTAATTTTTACACCAAACTAATAATGACCTGTAGGGATTAGTGTTCTGACATGTGATTCTGTTGAAACAAATAATAACCGTAGCTGTGGCGTCATAATGAGGTTATTAGGAGGAGGTTCAACTGTAGTAGGACAGCACTGAAGGCCCAGGTATAAAACACACGGCCCGCCACTGATTAATGGTTAATGTTAATAATAAAAATGTTAATAATAAAACCAATTGTGTCCCAACTTGCATTAGTGATGTTTGTGATGTGATTTAACTTAACTTTAACTTATGTTACGTTGTTTGTGTTTTACTTGGTTTACATACTTATTTAGAACCATGATTCTAAATTTTAAAAAAAATGACAGCCATGATGTTTTTCTTAAACCTGAGATGAGACACACCACCCCTTTTAAACGTTTCAGATTGATTGATGAATGGATGTCTTGATATTATTGGTTGGTACTAGCTTAAATATGCACACTTCATTTTGTGTTTTACATGAAGAAACAATGATTGGATATTAATATTAAAATACAGAGACTTTTATTGTTTTGTAAAAACATATATTATTGAATAGGTGCACAATATGACTCGGGATTCGTTCTGAAAGGGTTAAAAGGTCATTTGTATTTCATTTTTACTTTAAATCTGAAACTGTGAAAACTGAAGCATTTCAACCTGATAGTGGTTGTTTTATTAAAACAATAGAACATGTGTCCGTTCAAAAACCATCGCACTGGAAATGTTTTCCAATAGAAGGAGCATTGACTCAGATCCACTCCTTTGCCCTGTGTCCAGCTCTGGACACATCAGGCCCATCAGGCAGGGGGCAGGGCGGGATGGCCAGCAGCTCTCTGTTTAAATGAATATCAATCATGCCTCCCAGGCTGAGCCGTCACCGCGGGGCTGCCATTGGTTCACGGCAGACCAACCTGGAGCGGCCGGTGAAAGCTGCTGTATCAGTGTCCATTCACTGACAACAACGAGGCTGAATAACTAATGAGCTCTGTCCGAGCTGAAAGTGTGGTCCTCTCTATTCTCAGAGTAGCTTTGAACATGACCAGCAGCCTTCCGTGGCCCAGACGCTGGACCAGGGAACCTAAAGAATAGCAATGCTTTCATGAAAAACAATAACAATTGTAGCTTTATCACCAAAGAAGATACACAGTACGAGGATACAGACACCTTTCCATTTGGATTACTTTTTTTATTTGTTTGATTTTTTAAGAGCTTCTAAGGGAAGAAGCTTTGACATCAAGAAGGTTGGAGCGAAGAAAACCAAAAATGAAAGCAAGACTCTTTCTCACCTGCCTGGCAACTCTCTGCTGTTTGAGTAAGTACAGTCTAGCTTCTACATTTAGTATGCTTGGTTCAGCTGTTGGAGAGTTCAGGATCAGAACTAGGGGGAACTTTGCCAAGTCCAGAGAGAGGATGCTGCTGCTCTTCCATCTGTTCTGTTGCTGCTTTGACTTTGACTTTCAGTAAACTGGAATTCAAAGGTATTAATGAAATCCATAATCATCCTCATAAACGTTTCCTCTTTGAAGGTCCTATTGTTTCTCATTGAATCAGTAAAATCAACAAGATCTGTGTTCCAACAGCGTTGTTACATCGCTCCTGTAATTGATGTTTCTGAAATTGCTGTAAATTGGAGAAACAAGCTTCTGCTCTGTCCTCATCTACTAATTCAGGTATTATTAATAAGGACTGAATGATCAGTTCCACTCTGTTCAGATGACTGGAAGCTTTTGTCAATATGTATATGACAATATGCAAATGAACTGACCATTGTGTCACTTTCTTACAAGTAAAACAGTGTAAGCAGAGGCCTATTGAATGGAAATAAATGTGGGGGTTGAGGTGTCCTCTAAATAACTCCTACAAATATGAATATATACTGGTCAAAACATTTCATTATCAATCTTGAATGAACATTAAAAGGTTCAAATTGAAGGCCATCAAAACACTGTTTGACAAAGCAAGAAAGTTCATTCTTGGACTTGAAGTTTTACAAATAACTGAATAAAAAGTCAAGATCCACTCACTACCTTTTTCTTGAGATTTCAACTGAGCAAACTTCACTGAGGAAGACTGTGAAGTGCAGCTGAAAGCTCCAGAAAAAGCTTGTGTGTAGATCTAGAGTTAAGATTCCATTTTTAACTGTTCAACTTGATCCAATTGTTTGCAACAGGGTTTCATTTGGTGAAGTGATACAGAAAATACTTTTTCTGTATGCATAATTCATTTCTGTACCCAGTTATTCATATGAATACATACATACATTTCAAACATTTAAAGAGCATTTCAGTAAGAATGGAATGCCTGACGGCCAGGTATCTACATGTTCTGAAGGCACAATTATCACATAACAAACATTTATAATAACCATATAACCATAACCATAATAACCCAGGAGGTTGTAGATGGGAAAAAAATGTTTTGTTCGAGAAAAACCGAGCAGCTTTGCATGAGAAGGGGAGCAATGCAGACGGTGTCCTTAGCTCAGACCACAGTACGGGGTTAGAGTTGGTGCCCTCTGACCTTTGGGAGGGGGTATGACTCTGGGTCGTCCCGGTCAGCAGAGCAGTCTGTGTGGGGGGTGCACAGACACAATAGGCCCCCTCAAGTCCTCAGTCTTCAGTGAGCTGACCTTCACACCCTCATCTCCATAACACTGTGCTCAGATTGAGACCTTATTAAAAATATGTGTGTGGAAGGTAATCCCCCTCCAGCTGCCCATGACCATGTCCCCGACAACCCTCCCCTGCCAGGGCTCCTCACTCAGACTCACACACACAGTGAACACGATGGAGGAGGCCTGCAAAACAACCCCTTGGTTTTAATCCACAGCAGGGACACAAAGGGCCTGTGGTGGCCGGCGTGTGACAGAAAAGAGGCAAACATCTCAATCCGTGGAGAGTTTAGGCTAATGCTAACAGGATTTGAGCCATGTAAAGATGCAGTTATGAGCCTGATGGGACCTCCTGTAGGCCCTCATCCAATTTTGACCTGAGGCGTTAACAAGCACACACTGCTTTGATGCAATGCAACTTGTATTAGTCCATTATACTTGTATTCATGTTTTTTGCATTACAGTTGATGTGTGAAATCTTCAATGCTTGTTTACACCCAGGGTGGACCTTAACATTCTAATGCCAGCTCTCTGTCCAGTGCCACAGAGTAGTCGCCAGTAGAACCATGACTGGGCAGCTTCTGATTCACCAGTAGTGGTAGTAACTGGTTAAACTGCTGGTTAGGGTTATTGACTTTATAACTATAAACTTTCCATAGTAAAGCTGTAATTTATTTTGATTTAAAAAAAAAAAAATCTGTGCTCCCATATAATTCATATAACTATGATTGTCCCATTAGATCACGTTTCATTTGTCCAACAGTGCTTCTCATAGTCTTGAGTCTCCGGGAGTCCTTTAGCTTGTGTCCTGCCAGGCTTTTGCTTTTAATGAGATCTCCCTAAAAAGAGTTGCTCTGTGAGTTGACACCTCACTGATTCAAACTGCAGGACAAACAAAGAGGCCTCCTCTCCATCACATTAGAGAGTATTGCTTATTGATCTGCCTGGCTGGTGGGGACCATGGTTATGGCCAGGCTTTTTAAATCTGCACTGACCATTAGAAATCAACCCCCAAATGCAGATGGGACGTCCTGGCCCAGGGGCCCAAGGCCAATATCAGTTTATGCATCGGTAAGCATGTTATCAGTCAGGAGAGGTACGTTGCTCTAAAAAGGCTGATCCCACACTGACCTGAATACCATTGTTTTCTTAATGAAAAATAGTCACTCTTCATATCTCATGATAGAAACCGTGTAAGGTTTACATTCTAGATATTTACACGATGAAGTTCTATGAGAATGTGTGAATAGGGCTTGGTGCTAAACCTTAATTTATCTTTGGTTCTGCTTTGAACTGAAATGTGTCCAAACCATAGATTTAAAAAAAACAAAAAAAAAACAGAAAGTTGTCATATTCATAATCCCTCTTGTGTTAGTCAGACAGATAGTTCCTGATTACAATCAGAAGTTTGCCAATCGTGGCTTTTTGTTAAAAAGGCGAAAAAAGTTTTTTTTTAGAAAGCAGAGATATTTCTCAAAAAACCTAAAGTAGTATTGTGTTGGTACTTTAACTTGGGTATTGTATCAGTACAGTACGAGCAGCCTAAAACTCTACCTGTCATCTGTTTAGAGTCATGAACACATTCATTCCTCAGATACACATTCATTCCTCAGATACACTCAGAAACATTGAACTTGACATACGACACCCAGTAAATGACCATCAGTTGACTTAAACAAAAGACCTTTGCAGACCTCCTACAGCTGAAAGAACTCGCCGTCTCCAAGCAAGGAGACTTTTACTCCCATGAGGAGGACAAAGGAGGAAGCCCCAGGCCATGGGTGTCATGCCTGCCCAGCCATCCCTATCTTCCAGCTCAGACCTTCAACTACACATTTATTGTTTAAACTGCTTCCTCCTCTGATACGGATATAAGAGAAGAAGAGGTCAGGGGCAGGAAAAATAACAAAGGGGACTATTAGAACTATTTGTTCATATTTAAATCAGTTATCATTTGCTCATATATGATGTCTGCAGATGTTTGCCTTAAATCCATAGGATATGAAGCTCCATCCCTAACCCAAAGTCTTAAAGCTTCAACCTTATTCTAACCTAATATTTCTCAGTTTCATTTTTCTTGTCATTCCTGGCTCAAACCCATACAGCCCTCCAAAGTTACCTTTTAAACTGATTTCTATATGGTGCTCAGGACCCCTCTCTCTTTCTCTGTACACTTTTTATGGGGGGGGGGGTAGATGGAAATCTGTGAACTTCAGGGGCCTCAGTCCCCCTAAACAATAGCAGTGGAGGGCTTGGGAGAGTAGCTCAGGCTGGACACAAGCTAACCCACCCGCCCACCCCCATCTACACATCCATCCTCCTCACCTCTGACTGTCTCATGACCCCTGAGGGGCTTGGGGTTACAAGCACATGGTGCTAGAGGGGGGAGGGGGGGAGGTGGGGGGTGGGGTTGTCCAGCAACCCCCCTCCCTTCAAAAAATCTCATTATAGTTCGTGCCTCATATTGAAAATAGTCCAATCTCTAATGCTATGCACTTAATCACGCCTCATGTGGGCCCAGCTTGTTGTCATGGAGAACATTTAACTCCTCCAGTCTGGAGTTGCCTTAATGCTTGTTGTGTAACTTTAGTCCTGACACACTCTCACCATCCTTCATCCATCTTGATGCACAGAGTCTCACTGGATTTGAGACTTCGAACTGAAAACAAGACTAGGGATTGATCCCATGTCAATGCCAATGTGTCAAGGCACAAATCCCGGAGGTAATCTCAACACTGTTATTGAGTTACAGGTTTTTTTTCATACACCTGTACAATCTAATGCAAGCCCATACAATTGCCCTTCAATGTTTATGAAGACAGTCCCACTTAGTTTCCGTTGACTCGATGGTCATTTCTGAAGCTGTACTTTGAGGTGCTGTTGTATTGGACTGCATTGTACTGAACGATGCTCCTATTTCTTTCACCCAAGCCTAAAAAGAATCAAGTTGAATTAACGCCTCTAGTTTTTACTTCTGAGATAATAGCTAAACAAAATAACAATATGTTCTGTTTAAGCAGAACGTGTGTTCTTAATCGTGCGCTGGCTGTAGACACTGTAATGTTTGGGCTTGGGGAATAACGGGATGCATGGAACGGCATTACGAAATAACAATACGAACAACGGTAACTGTTTTCAGTCAGTCTAATCTAAGAACAATATACTGCTGTGCACATTTGCACTCATGATACACAAAATAGCACTTTTTCGCACATTTGCTTTTGAGATAATGCAAAAGTAACAAAAAGTAACCAAGTTATGTCACTTTGATATTGTGATACTTTGATTAGGTTACTGACTACATTTGAACAGTGTGTATCAGAATAGATTTTTAAAATAACCATCCACACCCTTGTAATGTTGATGATCAAGAGTAGTCCAGGCACAGAAATAAGATGTTAATCTGCATTAGTGTTTTATGAACCAATACCCTCAAAGAGTCCGATGACAAAACCTTGTTTATGTAAATCAACTTACCGTGACCCTGGCCTTTCAGGCCTCACAGTTTGCAACACCATGTGTTTGATAACCGTGGCCACAGATTGGGATGCAGGTCCCCCCTGGGAGCGCTGAATTTCATTACCAGGCCAAAGGGATGGGAAGCTCAGGGGGGTTGCAGCGTTCTATCAGCCCAGATCCACTCTCAGCTGGCTGCATCTGCTGGGTGGGAGATCTCTCCTCAGCAGGAGGGCAGATGCTCATTTCTTGATGGGACACATCAGTGAAGCCAATCACACAGATCATGAAGAGAGGGAAAAGCTCTGCTGTATGTTCATTTGATCAACAACCTAGTCAGCATGAGTCATCGACCTTCTCATACCCAGAAGAATTACAGCCGAACAGGCGAACTTTGTGGTATTTGTAGGTACAACACCATGACACCTCTGTCCATACCATTCATCAGGTTTGGCCAACAGGAAGCAGTTTGGCTAAATATAGCTGCTGCGGAGGACATTTTATCCATGCTCACTGTGATTTATTGCATTTGCATGTGCGGATGTAAGACATGGTGGGGAGTAGTGAATTGATAAAGGGCCATATTTTCTCTTACTCTCTGGTGTTTAGGAGGACTCTGTCCATGCAGACACTTTGGGTTTTATTTGTCTAGGTTTTAAAATATCTCTCTCTGAGATGTCTGCCTCCACCCCAGTGCAATGGAGGTGATTCATTGTTTGTTTTTTTTATCTGTGGTGCTCACAACATTGAAAAATGACATTTGAAAAATTCAATAGTAAACATCTGATTCCAGAGTTGCTGTCCCTGTTTTGTGGGTTATGTCGACCAACCAGGTCTCTGGAAAGACATGTTACTGATGACATTTATATCAAATAGTTCAATGCTGTGAGCACAAGAAACCAAATGGCATTGTATTGATGTTGAGGCAAAAATCACAGAGAGATATTTTTATATATATATATAAATATATATATATATATATAAATATATATATATAAATATATATATATATATATACATATATATATATATATATATATATATATATATATATATATATACATATATATATATATACTGCATTTCAAAAGCTTGTGGTATCTGCATTGGTAGTTACCACTGAAGGCAATTGAGAAAATTTGTTTTTTGGGGGTTTTCAATAGAAAATAAAAATCAATGGAAATAGAAATACTAGAAATACATAATCAGTGTGCTGCTAATGATCTTCAACACATTAGCGAGCAGCATCAGCTGGCCTACAGAGTGGAAATTAACTTCACCTGCAACAGAAATGTACAAAGAAAATGACTTAAGCCAATCCAAACTTAAGTTCAGCTGCAAACCGCTGTGTGTGGGATGGGGTGCTTGACGGCGGCTGGACAACAATACATGTTGTGCTGCTTTACAGCTCAGTTGACCGAAAGGGTATATTTGATTGAACAGATGCAAGACTCCACAGTGACATTGATAAGGCATTGTGCAGGTTCAAGTGCAACTGCCATTGTTACTGCCTTGCAGCTTCGGAAAGCGGCTACCGCAAGGGTTCAAGGTTCTTTGCATATGAGGACATTAACACCAAAAAAGACTGAAAGAAAATGGGGAAGACAAGGTCACGCAGGGGAGGGGACAAGGGTGAGGAAGAGAGCCCTGGTGGCATGGGAAAGTCACCTCAGAGATGGCTCTGAAAGGCCGGGAAGGGACGGGAGGGGTGGAGGGGATGCATAAGAAGGGGCAGATGGTGCCTTTGGCTGCATGGTGGCTGATGGGAGTTTTTAGAGAGGTTACTGTGGGTTAGGCGCAAATAAGCATAGTCACAACACTATTGTCACAATTGGCCCCTTCCTTCAATGGAGGGTCTCCTAACTTGACCCCAGCAACCACTGCCAGTGTTCTCCTCCTCAGCTGGGTATTGTTGTTGCCCTCTCTGGCTGGATGGCTCGCTGGCATCCAGCCTCCAGCCTTCATTGTGGCTGGCCTTCACTTAAAGCGTTATAGGCCACTAAACCAAATGCACCATTAATCAAATTAGGTGGTTTCTGGTGTTGAGTGTGGTTTTTCCGGGCAATTCTGGTTGGGTACTCGGTGACTTGGTGTCCAACAGAGCCAGATGTATTTGCAACAAACAGCCAATGTGCTGTATAAGTGTAGACCCCAGCTATTGTTCTGATACCGCACCGTCCTCAGGTCCCTTTTGGATCAGAACTCTGGTCAACAAACATACATGTATGTCCATTGACTGAGGCTGGATATACAACAAGTTATCATTTCAAGTAAGCAGATAGTCGTACAGCCTTTCTCTGTCTGATAACCTGTCCTTCTCTTTCACCCGTCTGCAGGTGGCTGTTTGGCCTCGGAGCTGTCTTTCCTGCTGGAGCCAAGCGATGTGATCGCGGTGAGGGAACGCCCGCTCATGCTGGACTGTCAGGTGCAGGGCGAGGAGCCGTTCCTGGTCACGTGGCGTAAAAACGGGGTGACTTTACCCACCGGCCCGCGGGTTCAGGTGCTGGCAAATGGCACGCTGTTCATCCGGAGCTTCCAGAAACGCAGAGAGGGGAGTGACGCGGATATGGGCGAGTACGACTGCGCGGCCCAAAATCGCTACGGCATGCTGGTCAGCCGCAAGGCCAAAGTCCTTTTGGCATGTAAGTGTTTGATAGAGCAACACAGCACATTACTGTTACATCCTATAGAATTGTTATGTCATACAAGTACATGCACTTTAAAACAGTGTACTTATTACAAATGGACGGGAAGAAATATTGTCACTGGTTATCTTATTCCCTGATGAGCAAATGAGTTGAGTAGGAAATTTGAGAGGAAAAGAGGAAGTGATCGGCATTCAACAACGATGCATTATCAGTTCCTACAGCTACGTCAATGAGATATGGAAATCATAATTTGATTCTACATTGCTATTTATTCAGTTAACTATCCAATCATATTTTCTGTAAATCTTAATTTTTTTTTGGGAAATCCTGAGTGTATCGCTTGATTGATTATTGACCAATAAGTAGTCAAATGAAATATAACCTAGAAATACTGGAATCTGCCGATAAAACACCCACCATGTGTTTGTTTGTAACTGTAGAATGTCCTCAAAGCTAGTTGTGGCCCTTGTTGTAATAGTTTACTTAATTATATAACACAAGCGGTTATAGCTGGTGAGATGAAGTAACACATTTTTGGTTAGACTGCAAATTTACTAAAAGTGTTATGATTATTTTTCATAACCTGATTTTGGCCCCATCCAGTGATGTTTGTTGAAGCGTTTTGATAAAAAAAAATCCCGTATCACAGCTATCTATAAGAAGGAAAAGCTTCTTTGTACATCCTTTCCTGGTTTGTATGATATTATCATATCCTGTTGGAATGATAAAGATATAAGTTATATAAGTTATATATAAGTTGTTACCTTAAACTTTCTGGGGGTTTTGTTTTGTTATGATCTAGATTGTACTAAAAAAATCTAAACTGAATTTGATCAAAAGTCATTTCCTCAGGCATTGTAATGTCCTGCACTATCCACAGGCCATGAACCTGCACAGGCAGCGGAGGATATCACCACATGTTGGCCTTTCTCTGTCAAACATCCCACAGTCTTTGTTATAGATGATACTTCACACGGTGAACACCTCTGCATCATACTTGGCAACCCAAGCCCCCCTCGGATCTTATGATCCTTTGTTTGGAACAGGCGCCTTACAAAGCCTTTCACCAAAAACATACCGGCTTCATTACAGAAGACCTGTAAATTACTCTGCTCAGCACATGTAGGAGTGTACAGTAATGTACATGTGATGAACACACACACACACACACACACACACACACACACACACACACACACACACACACACACCTGCACTACTCGTACAACCTTCTCCTTCAGTCAGACCAATAAAAGCAGTTCTTCATGGTTAATCCAGGAGCATTTTAGCAAAGGTGGTCTTACTTCAATGCAATGTGTTGCCATGGTAATGCTTTCTCATTTCCAGAACCCCCCTTTGTGGTATACACCCATATTGATTATGGCCACGAGGTAATTAGGAATCCTGTGTGTGTGTGTGTGTGTGTGTGTGTGTAAATCCTACTAATCATCTCCACCAATATGCTCCAGAAACACTGGATCTTCTACTTCTCATAATGTGACCTCTAGTATCTTTTTGTTAGACCTTCCCTGTCCAGTAAACTCCCACCTCTACAAACACTCACCCACTCACTCAACCACAGTTCATCGTTATGATGTCATCAGGGTTATCTCCAGAGACATTATAGCCTATACTAAAAACATTAAGCAGTGGCAGCCTCGACTGGTAAACTGATCATCATGTCATGTCGTGCAATGTTTCAAAATAGCATCCATGTTCAGTGTCTGATTAAGGCTGATCTTTGTGCGGCTTGCTCCTCAGCCCTTCCAAAGTTCCACACCCACCCTCTGTCCATGTCCGTGGACGAGGGAGGCGTAGCTCGCTTCCAGTGTCAAATCAACGGAGTGCCTGAGGCCAACATCACCTGGGAGAGAGACAGAGTACCACTCAACACCACCGACAACAGGTAACCCCATACACACTGCTACCGTACCAACTCAACTGTCAACATGTCTCAAACACTGCAATATGTGACAGCTACACATATCTATATCCTTCTAACTACTATCAGATTCTGCCCCACCTATTGTTTCTATTTTTGGGAAGTTAAGGCTTATGCTGCATTCAAATGGAATCAGGCAGATATCGTTTGAGTGAATGAGAGCAGGAGGGTAAAAATAGGTGAGGCCGGCAGAGAATACCGGCAGCGGTACAGAATTGCCGTCCAAAGTTAAATTATGTGATCTTTTTTTGTCGTCCTCAGCAACATAATCTACACCTGGATGTGCCATAGCTCAGAATGTTAGGAGACGGTTGCATCTTATAACTTCACGCATTACTAGAATAATTACATAAAATGGTAGACTCAAAGTTATTTTGTTTAATATATTCTATTTCTCCATCACACGTCTTCATGCGTCATTCATTTTGCCGTCCTGCCATTCCGACTGTTAGCAGCATTTTAGCATCACAATATCCATAAAAACTTAAAAACTTGAAACCACTGCTGCAGTGTAATCCAGATCTCCACTGTCCAATGAACAACAGTTTCCACTTATCACATGCATAGTGTCATTTCAAATTAAACTTCCAACGGAGCTTAGTTTTTAGGTTTACATATAAAAAAAAAAAGTACGTAAGTTACATCATAAAACTATTGTTAAATAAGTCGATGCTGATTTGGTTTCACATGGGTGGACATGAACAGCAGTGTGAAAAGTCCAGAGTCTGTTTCACCCGTCCACAACCTTTTGCCACTCTCAAGATTTTCTCTCTGTTTATACTACGTCAGCGGCTCAGATTTCTAATACTGACGCCTGTGTGTTACTTTTCATGACAAGATAGGTTAAACGTATTTCCATGGCGTCATGTATGGGACATATACTGTATATACAAATGTCTTAAACATGTTTTTACCTGCACACATACCTCTCCTCCCTGTCCAGATACACTCTCCTGCCAATGGGTATTCTCCAGGTGACAGGCGTGAGGCAGGTGGATGCAGGGGTTTTCCGCTGTGTCGCCACCAACCCCGCCAACACCCGCTTCAGCCACGAGGCCATGCTCAACATCACCGGTAGGTGGACACACATGTAGCATATAAAGAGCTCTGTGGAGTGAACAAGGGTCAGTTATTCTATTCCCTCTGGCTCTAGCTACGTTATTCATTCCTGCATGTATTTTATATATATATATATATATATATATATATATGGAATGTGTCGATGTGCCTGTAGAGGTAATTGTCGTAACCGTATCTCAGATTTTTTTTTGCCAACACAACAATGTTCCCATACATCAGTCCTCGACTGAAACAGAAATTGCTTTTATCCCAAAATGGAGGCTTTTACAACTCATCACTTTTTGTTTTCCGTCATCCTCTCAGGTGGAGCTCCCAGAACCTACAAGGAGCCATTCATCTTGTCAGGACCCCAGAATCTGACCATCACCATCCATCAGACGGCCATCTTGGAGTGCATCGCCACAGGAAACCCAAGGCCCATTGTTTCCTGGAGCAGGCTAGGTACCACTGGACATTTCTGATAGACTGTCGATGTACTTGATTGGAGGAGAATTAACGATGTGCAATTTTAAGCATGTTTTAGTTTTTATTTCACAAACCATCTCTGAATGTCTCTGCGTCTGCGTGTCCATCAGACGGACGCTCCATTGGAGTGGAGGGTATCCAGGTTCTGGGGACCGGGAACCTGATGATCTCAGATGTTTCCCTGCAGCACTCTGGTGTGTATGTGTGTGCTGCCAATCGGCCCGGCACCAGAATGAGACGTACTGCACTCGGACGACTCGTCGTACAAGGTGAGGCCATGCAGAGACATACTGCTCAAGTGTTATTTAAGTAATTGCATAACGCCTGCAGATTTACAATTCTGGGATTCATTTATACCAGACTTAGCCTTAAAAAGATCCATCATATGTGGAACACTACCAGTGTTGGACAATACATAGAACATGGACAGGAGATGCAGCTTGAACCTGAACTTTTCTCAACCATGATACAGATCTTTACACATAAAGATCTTTATGTACCATGTCTGTTCATGAAGTCTTTGACCGCGTCGTGAGCTAGCTTAGCAACATTTTGGTTAGCCAGCACTGTTTGACCGCCGTGTGTGTTCTTAGCAGAAATGCCGGTGACGTTTCACGAATCACGAGTCTTTGTAATAGAACATTCTTCAATTTGATCGTGAATGTATTTGTAGAGATATTCAGTTGTTGTGTGTATCTAGCCAAACAGCTACGCGCTAGCGTCAGTGTAATACAGCAGCTAGGTGAGGCCGTGCTCGTGATTGGATGGCAAGGGTTTATGATCATCACTGTGCAGACTCTGGCTCCAAATGACTTTCAAATTTCAAGATATCAGCGCCAGTATAGGGGATGTGTGTGTTCACTTCTGGACAGCGGGAGGAAGTGGAGACGCGCCATCTATCCTTATATACAGTCTATGTACTACACAGAGAAGAAAGTGATGAAAGCTCAAATGTTGGATTGTTCTTTTAATACAAAAACACATTAGTGCAGGGCATGATGCCTTCAGGGAAGGGAGGGCTGAGTGAGGATGAATTAAAGATAAATTAGTTTGAATTACACATTACCATATCAAAACTGTCATGTCATCATACTGTACACACTGTTCTGTGAATTGACAGTCTGATATGGATGCATCCTGTCTAGAAAACCTGACAACGTTGCAGCCTTTGTTTACTAGGCGTGTGTGTGCACTTGATCACATTAACTGTCGGTGGTGGTGAGGGGAAAGGAAGGAAAGGGTCAATAGCAAAGCTCCACCCTTTCCTTCTCACCTTTGCCCCGGCTTGTTAAGTGGGGGTGGAGGCTGGGAGCATTGGCCAGCTGTGCGGTGGTGAAACTACCGGTGTGAGACCCATCCCCACCTCAACCACATGCACACCCCTCGCAGTTCCTTTATAACAATTAAGCACCAACACCAGTGTTCAGCTGTGTGTGTCTGTGGGAGGAGGGGCTCTCTATGACGTGGCTCGTCCATCACCCTGCAGATGTCCATATATATCACTTCTAATTCTCACAGTCAATAGCTGTGTTTTAATTAGCTGTCCTGAGGCCAGCTCAAATAGCAGCTCCCAGAGCGTTAGAGTGCACACAAGACAGAAACAAGAAGAGTGTTAAGGTGTTTGTAAGTACCAGGCTCTGGTTTCTCTGTTTGTTGTAAGTCATGGGAGTGACCTTTGGTTAGCAGAAAGGTTGAAACACTTTGAAAACTATAAAACATATACACATCCCTAAACACATCCAGTGTCTACAGACAGACAGTGACTACATTCGTACATAACGTACATTCACACCAGTTCATACATTTTTACATCATTTTTTTACTTACAACAAAATGAAGCAAAAATGACAACATATCTGTTCTTACTTAAGTGAAGGATCGAAGTAGGTATTTCACTACTGTACAACATATTCGACATGCAGTGACAAGATCACTCTTACTAACTCTGTATTTCCCTTCAATAAAGTTGGGGGGCTTGTGTGAGAGAGAGAGACAGATTCAAAATAGAATGGTCACAATCTTTTAGTCTTCAGTATGGGGTCAAACACCAAAGCATCCTACATTTCCCATAATGCAACTATTAGCATATATTTATTATACCCTCCCTACCGATTAAATGTCAAGACCTCTCGAACTATATGCCTACACTTGAGTTATGAATTATTAGTCTGCAAAACCAAGTTGAGATAACCTTAATGACATCGTCAGGCTTATTTTTTCCGACTTTGTTAAGCTGCTCCAGATGAATACAATATATAATATGAGCGGTAACCAGGCCGAGCGCTCCCCATGACCAGTAAATTGAGCTTCATGTGTGAAGTTGTTGATGTGCTCCTTTTACAATTCTAAAGCAGACTTTTGTTGCTGCTCATCTCTAGTGACCTCCTCAGTCTGTAAACACGTTTAAGACGGCTGCTATGGTCAAACTAGGTTGTATAGTGTAGTATAAGTATAGTGTATGCTCTATACTGTAACTTCTGACATGTAAACCAAAAGAAAGAGCTGAAGCACATTTCATTCTTGCATTCTCAATTACCACCAATCTATATTCATATAATTAAGCTTTACCGTCATCCATCCATCTCTCTGTTCTTGTTGCGTCCGACTCGTTGAGCAGATCGATGCTCTCCCTGTCACTCTCTCACGGTGATTGGCAGTGCCTCTGATGTAGAGGAGGGGAGCAGAGCCAGATCCCTAATATATTCATTCATTTATTGATCAATTGGCTCTCCTTTTGGGGTTTGGGAGAGAACAACAGCTTAAGGCTTTGGTCATCTGGGAGCATGACCACCCACACAGTCCTCATTCAATGTCCTCGTTCTGCAGCGGTGCATCCAAAATTAGATTTTTACAATAAAGCTGTTTTACAATGCCCAGTCATAATTAGGTGAGATGAATCTGATTCCTTTAAGAACACTGGGTCATTTTCAGAAATACTGTTCAAATCACCGTGTGCATTGTATGTCATTTTGATTGTGACAACATCATATTGCAGTTCATGTCATATTATGTCTTGTATGGTGGCACATATGGGATAAAACATGACTTTATATAGCTATTCCTATATGCTGGAAGTGTGTTTAACATGTACGGACTACGATAAGTTTCAACAGGATTCAGATCTTGTGAAATGATGCTTTCAAATGTGCAGGAAAAAAAGTGTAGTCGTAGGAAAAAAAAAGAAGAATACCTAAATATAAACGGTGAGGTTACACAAAGAGACCATCTGAGTACACATTCACAGCAGAAAACTGTGCAACACTAACGTTAGATATGCATGGATACAAAACCATTGATTTGTGCACATTTTATACAATTTTACTTATCTTTTCTTTACGTTCACAAACTTATGTTTTTTTTTATTGAGTATTCAAAGGGGGATTTACAACCACAGGCTTTGCAATTATTCCGGAACATCACTTCACAGACTCTAAATCTTATTTGAGCTCATGGTCCAATAGAAAGATAATTCTAAATCTATAAATCATGATCTTTTTGCAAAAAATTTCTTCCATTTTTGCAATTAGGCATAATAAAACAACAAGAACATGTTTGTTCTGCGTGTCGTCTTTTGTCACGGTCAAATCCTCCAGTGCAGAGACGCTGTGAAGACTCACAGTGAAGGTGAATGTTTTCGTTGTCCAGCTGAAGTCAAGTTCGGTGGGAACCAGTGAGACTGGTTTGTCTGAGTTTGTCGTGTGAAGGTTAGCAGAGGTCTGTCTGTCTGTGAGTGTGTGTGAGTGTGTGTGTCCACGGTCATGGTCACAATGAAGGGACAAAGAAGACAACATACAAAGAGACAAAAAAAAATGGAGGCCAGCTAGACGGTCAATGCAGGGCGCGAGGTGCCGGAGGGGGGGTCCAAGGGGAATTAATGACCTGCGACCTCTGACCCCTGACCTCGACAGGAGGATGCAGAGGGGCGTATGTGTGTGAAAACGGTTGGAGTGAGGGAGGATAGGGAGGTGGATGGAGAAAGGAGGTGTGGTCTCAGGGTAAATTAGGAGCAGGAAGATGAATAGCATCCCGGCGGAGGGGTCATGGCAACCAGGGTGTCACCACGGAGAGGGAGACACAAAGGATGGACAGCCATTTTAGCGGATGGTGCGTTAAATACGCCCATCCCCTCCCTCCTTCCTCCTCATTTTTCTTGACCCGTTTTGCAGACGAGATGAGCAGCAGATCTTTTATCATGCAGATCCCAGCGAGGGCCTCAATGCACTTCTCACATATGATGTCAACATCAGCTAAAACACTCCTAAGTGTCACGCTGAGCCACATAACCTCTTTCCCAAAATGTGTTGAAAAATCCATTCAAATAGGAATGGATGGCGAGGCTGGTGTGGTTGTTGTTACAAACAAATATGAACACTACAGGTACTTCACTTAAGTATTTATATTTCATGTTACTTCATACTCCACTTAATCTTTAATTTGAATATTTATCAGAAAGCTGTACTGGTTTGGATTTTACATACAAAACACATGATCATCCTCCAAGTAAAATAATAGTCATATAATAATATAACTGCAACTGTTACTGGATTACATTGTTGTTTCCAGTTAACGTCCTTGGAAATAGTCATGAAGTTATGAAGGACCTTTAAAATGAACAGTATTACACATTCAAATACTCTTTGCAGCTTAGTGCAATACTATTTAGAACCTCTAATAGAGTACCTCTTGGAGTACTTTCATTTATTAGTATATAAATACATCCACTGCCCCCCCCCCCCCTCCACCTAAATATAGAAGAAAACAAACAAACGTAAAAAGAGGTTGCGAGGTGAGGTGAAACTCAAGGTCAACAGAATCCCGATCAATACAGAGTATGGATCGGCTGATGAACGCTCAGCTGAGGGTCTGACACCTTCTAACATGATGGTGGGACAGCTGAACAGATGAATGGGTGGACAGCTAGCGCCCCCCCCCCCCCCCCCCCCCCCCCCCCCAAGAGATAATGAGCACACACACACACACACACACAGCGAATGAAGGAAACTATGCCTTCAGCAGGATTTTGTATTATATGTGCTGGTGTAAACTGTCTTGACATATAATCCATTATGGCCAAACTGCATTACAATGTAGTTTTGGTTCAGAAACCCCAAAAAACTGACAGCACCACGTCTTCACCCCACCAGGTCTACATTTGCTCCTGTGATGGTATAACACAACAACCACACACACACACCTACAGTGTCATTTCATTCTGTTGTCTCCTTCACGGGTTCGTTTGAACTCTTTAGCTCGGATTAACTGAGAGCTGGTTCTGATAAAAATGCTCAATAGACCGATGGAAGAAAGAAAACTGCAGTGATGAATGTGTCCTTATTGAAATGGTCATCTTGATGACCCCCCCCCCCCCCCCCCCCCCCCCACACACACACACACACACACACACACACACACACCCCCAGCTCATGGATGGATGGGTGGGGGGTGGCGGGTCACACAGGGTGTTGAGGTCAATAGATCAATGAGATGCTGAGCGTGGGCTGAAGTGGGAGGGGCTTTAGGACTTAAGGAGTGCTGTCCATATCCCAGCATAATGTCTATTGTGCCTCTAGTATTGAACTGGGTGTCAGGAGGAGCAGTCAACCCTGCATCTAGACAGCCGAGGACTGGCTGGGGTCAGCAGTCTGTGTGTGTGTGTGTGTGTGTGTGTGTGTGTGTGTGTGTGTGTGTGTGTGTGTGTGTGTGTGTGTGTATTATAAAGGGACCTGACTATCCTTTGGGGTTTGGAGAGACCTCCACGACATATGAAGTTAAAGCACAGACTGTGTTTCTGACGGGTCTGAGGAGGTTTTCAATGTTATATTTTCATTTTATCTGGGTGTTGTTTTTTAATTCCATACCACACTTATTCTGTTCTGCTAAGAACATGATTACATAATTAATAGATGTACACACATCTATTAACACAGAATTCCTGAAAGCTATCAGCCGTGCAGTCTGTGGATGAGATGGATTGTATTCAGATCTGTTGATAACTTAACATGTAGCGTTGGATGTATTGTTATGGTACATTATAGCCCCAAGCTAAGAGATGCTGCCATTGTGATTTTTAAAGTCTGACCTGACGAATATTTTCTTTGCTAATTGCGATTCTTTCTAAGACCTAGAATTGACATCAAGGCTTTTTTTTTACCACCGTCCCAAAATATAGTAATTCTAGATGTTATCCTTTTCCTTAATTAGTGTCATATATGCTGGTTATTTGCATAAAAACACACAAGTCAAAATGATTATGAAATACATTATTGTATCTTTATTCTAATCCTTGCTTGGATTTAAAAAATGAGGTATTATACGCTGCTTAGAGCTAGTTTTAGTTAAACAGGTCATATTTCATCTCTAATATCTATTTTTCATTGCTCTCAAACAAACAACATGATTTATTCAAGTCGCTTGCCAAAAACTAGATTTTACATTCAATTTTAGTTGACTTTCATTCAATACTCATTTTGACTGGATAGAGCTTGACATGTGTAAAAAGTATTACAGAAGAATTGTCTCCACCAGGCCTCTTCGAAAGTATAACCCGATGTGTTATTTACATAAATGTATCCATGACATTGGTCATTGGCCATGGGGGGGCAGCGGGGTTTATGGAGAACCTGAGTCTGCTATGTAGATATATGTCTCACCTCCCTCCCTCTCTGCTTCTCCTCAGCTCCTCCTGAGTTCCTGCAGTGGCCACAGTCTGTGTCCAAACCAGCAGGGGGCAGCGCTGTGTTCACCTGCGTGGCCCAGGGCGTCCCAGAGCCTCACCTCATCTGGCTGAAGAACGGCAAGGTCCTGATGCCCGGACACAACGTCAAGCTGACCAACAACAACAGGTGGGTCACGCCACTGCTGACCTATGATGTAACTCTGGGACGTTTACCGGAAACTGAGGACAGGAATGTCTTCAGTCCCTCCACTCTTAGCTCTGCACACTCTTAGATGGCATCAGAGGTATTTGTGTTCCATAACTTTTCAACCATAATACTTTAGACCTGTTTCATAGTGATGAACAGAAACATAGTTCAATAGGAATGATAAGATGAGATAATCTAATATACGCTAATACCACATATATGGCATCTGTAGATATGCATTTTTTTAATAATAACAAATGTGTGCCACGGACCCCTGGGGGTCCTCAGACCCTTTACGAATCACTGGGTTAGACCCTGAACCCTTCTGATGATCCGTGTGTGGTCCATGATGGAGCAACTACATCAAATCAAACACACGATATCCATCGGAATATTACATTTTTATTTTGTGAATGATGACACGTTTGTATATCTATATTTAAATGATCTTGTATCCCAAATATTCTCTACAGCTGTTACAATATGCAGTCTAGTTACAAACATGTCCTGCATCCATTGTAACCACAGGTTTTGGTGTTGCTGTTGAGTGCTCTGATTATTGATATTGTTCTGTTTATTAAAGAAAATGAGCTTAGTGTTGTAGATGGAAAGTCCTTAGTTTCTCCCTTCTTATAACATATGATTGAAGGATTGTGCTGGAAGCAGGCCGGTCATTGAATTTTACGTAGAAACCATCCAGCTGTCCGATGCTACAATATTCTACCCTCACCCAGATGTGTTGAGTGATTGACTACATCTGTAAAAAGACACCTACCTTCATTTGGTCCTCGTCATTTTAATAGCATATTCCTAAACTTCCACTTTTTTAAATTCTCCCCATTGGAATGGGATGAACCTGTCGCATTAAAATAAAGTGAATCAACTTTCCACAAAGCAGACCTGGGGCTGTTGTGGCCCCTAATGATCTGGGACCAGTTTCCCAATGTGCCCAGCCTTGACCCGCAGTAGTAGA